>NC_133450.1:122715918-123315918 GCF_048565385.1 Saimiri boliviensis | reverse complement strand
CCCATTTGAAAAAGGTCTAATGTCCAGAATTTACAATGAACTAAAACAAATTTACAAGAAAAAAACACCCTCATTACAAACTGGGCAAAGGACACGAACCGACACTTCTCATAAGAAGACATTTATGCAACCAACAAACAAGAACAAAAGTTCAGTGTCACTGATTATTAGAGAAATGCAAATCAAAACCACAGTGTCATACTATCTCACCCCAGTCAGAACGATGAAAAGTCAAGAAACAACAAATGCTGGCAAGACTGTGGAGAAATATAAATGCTTTTACAATGTTGGTGGGAATAAGACAGTGTGGCAATTCCTTAAAGATCTAGAACCAGAAATACCATTTGATCGAGCAATCCCATTACTGGGTATATACCCAAAAGAATGAAAATTTTTCTATTATAAAGATACATGCAGGCCGGGCGCGGTGGCTCAAGCCTGTAATCCCAGCACTTTGGGAGGCCGAGGCGGGTGGATCACAAGGTCGAGAGATTGAGACCATCCTGGTCAACATGGTGAAACCCCGTCTCTACTAAAAATACAAAAAAAACTAGCTGGGCGTGGTGGCGCGTGCCTGTAATCCCAGCTACTTAGGAGGCTGAGGCAGGAGAATTGCCTGAACCCAGGAGGCGGAGGTTGCGGTGAGCCGAGATCGCGCCATTGCACTCCAGCCTGGGTAACAAGAGCAAAACTCCGTCAAAAAAAAAAAAAAAAAAGATACATGCACATGTATGTTTACTGCAGCACTATTCACCCTAGCAAAGACGTGGAACCAACCGAAATACCCATCAATGACAGGCCAGATAAAGAAAATGTGGTACATATATACCATGGAATACTATGCAGCCATGAAAAGGAATGAGATCATGTCCTTTGCAGGGACATGGATGGAGCTGGAAGCCATCATCCTCAGCAAAGTAACACAGGAACAGAAAACCAAACACTGCACATTCTTACTCATAAATGAGAGTTGAACAATGAGAATACATAGACACAGGGAGGGGAACAATACACACTGGGGCCTGTTGTGGGGGGTGGCTGCGATGGGGGAAGAACATCAGGACAAAGAAGTAATGCATGCAGGGCTTAAAACATAGGTGATGGGTTGATGGGTGCAGCAAACTACCATGGCACATGTATACCTATGTAACTAACCTGCATGGTCTGCACATGAATCCTGGAACTTAAAATAAAATTTAAAAAATATAAATAAGTGAAAATTTAAAAAAGAAAAGAAAAAAATGGGAAAAAAAGGTTTTAAGACTCATTTCTTCTTAAAAATACAATTTAAAATGTTTCTGGTAAAATCTTCTGGAGCACAGTGTGTGTGTGTGTGTGTGTGTGTGTGTGTGTGTGTGTGTGTAAACACACATATGTAGGCTGTAAATGTTTTTTTGTTTGTTTTTTTTTTGTTTTGTTTTTTTTTTTTTTAGAGAGAGGGTTTCATCATGTTGGACAGGCTGGTCTCAAACTTTTTTTTTTTTTTTTTGAGACGGAGTTGTGCTCCTGTTACCCAGGCTAGAGTGCAATGGCACGATCTCAGCTCACCGCAACCTCCGCCTCCTGGGTTCAGGCAATTCTCCTGCCTCAGCCTCCTGAGTAGCTGGGATTACAGGCATGCGCCACCATGCCCAGCTAATTTTTTGTATTTTTAGTAGAGACGGGGTTTCACCATGTTGACCAGGATGGTCTCGATCTCTTGACCTCGTGATCCACCCGCCTTGGCCTCCCAAAGTGCTGGGATTACAGGCTTGAGCCACCGCTCCCAGCCTCAAACTCTTGACCTCACTCTGTTGTCAAGGTGGGAGTGCAGTGGCACGATTTCAGCTCACTGCAACCTCCACCTCCCAGGTTCAAGTGATTCTCCTACCTTGGCCACAGGAGTAGCTGGGACTACAGGCAGGTGCCTCCACACGAAGCTTATTTTTTGTATTTTTAGTAGAGACGGGGTTTCACTGTGTTAGCCAGGATGGTCTCGATCTCCTGACCTTGTGATCCACTCGCCTCAGCCTCCCAAAGTGCTGGGATTACAGGTGTGAGCACCTATAAATTTTTTTTATGACACAATTACTTTAAAATTTATAAGCTGGGATAGGGATGGTGGCTCACGCCTATAATTCTAACACTTTGGGAGGCCAAGGCTGGTGGATCACCTGAGGTCAGTAGTTTGAGAGGAGCCTGGCCAATATGGTGAAACGCTGTCTCTACCAAAAATACAAAAATTAGCCAGGAGTGGTGGCGTGGCCTGTAATCCCAGCTACTCGGGAGGCTGCGGCAGGAAAATAGCTTGAACCCGGCAGGCAGAGGTTGCATTGAGCAGAGACTGCACCATTGCACTCCAGCCTGGGCAACAAGAGCAAAACTCCATCTCAAAAAAAAAAAATTATAAGCCCATTCAGATTTTGTTTTTTTTGCTAGAGGAGTGTATCTGAACTCTACACTGCCAGGATCACCAGCAGTGTCTCCCTCACCGTAGCCTTCCCCTACCTGCCAGCCAAAAGTCAATGCCTGGATCTTACTTCAGAAAAATTAGACTTGTCTGAAGCGGTATCCAGGAATAAATTTTTAAATATTTTTAATAACGGGCAGCCAGAATTAAGGTTTTTTTCTTTGAACAACTGTCCACTGAATGGACTATTTAAAAATAATGAACATTATACTGGTTTTAAAATATCTACTCTGTTTTCTGTTGTTGTTTTTGTCCTTTTTTTCTTAATATTCCTTAGCCATACCTTCTCTCTCTCTTTTTTTTCTTAATTTGGCCAGATATTTTTGAATTTTATTGGAATTGCTATTAATCTCTACTCAATTTTATTACTTGCTACTATTTCCTTTATTTTTCTTTGGAGATGCAGTCACTAAGATGGGATTAAAAATGCGAAGATTTTTATTAGGGTGAACACCTGTGAGAGAAAATGAAGCAGGATCAGGGAAAACTGGGAGAGCCCACACAGTGACACAAATTCGACCTTGAGGGAAGAAGAAAAGGAAGGTTGGGTGGAAGAGTCCTAGAGTGATGTACAGTCTATGACCATTCTGCATCATTGCTGGGAAACCCTTAAGCCCACGTTAGCCAAGGAGTCCTGTGTCTCCTAGGAACAGTCCGCTTTAGTAATCCTGCCCTACTCAGTATTGCTGGGAAGCAGCAACCCTTGGGAAGGGTGGCCTCAGCACAGAGGCAGCAGTGGATTTCAGAAGAGAGCAGCTAGAGTCCTTGTTTATTTAAGCTTTTTGGAATTTTAAGTCTGAAAGGCACATTCTCAGACAGTGTTGTTCTTAATCTTTTCTTTTTCTTTTCTTTCTTTCTTTTTTTTTTTTTTTTTTTGAGGTGGACTCTTGCGTTGTTGCGCAGGCTAGAGTGCAGTGGCGCAATCTTGGCTCACTGCAGCCTCCACCTCCCAGGTTCAAGCGATTCTCCTGCCTCGGCCTGCTGAGTAGCTGGGATTACAGGCGGGCACCACCATGCCCGGCTATATTTTATATTTTTAGTAGAGACGGGGTTTCACCATGTTGGCCAGGCTGGTCTCAAACTTCTGACCTCAAATGATCCGCCTGCCTAGGACTCCCAAAATGCTGGGATTACATGTGTGAGCCACTGTGCCTGGCCACTCTTTTTTTCTAACTTGATTTTGATGCTTACCTCATTCAATCATTTTCTAATTTCTTTCCTAATATATTGCTATATATCTAATAGGTATACATATTTAAGACTACATTCCCATGCACTATTTTATTGTATCTCACACATTTGACATACATTTTAATTTTCAATCAGTTCTAAATACTTTATTTTCATTTTGATTTTGAAGGTTTCCAATGTATAACTTTTTTTCCTTTCTTTCTTCTATTTTTTTTTTTTTTTTTTTTTTTTTTGCAAGAGGGTCTTACTCTATCACTCAGGCTGGAATGCAGTGACATGATCATGATTCACTTAATTTCAGCCTTGACCTGCCAGCTCAAGCAATCCTCTCACCTTAGTCTTCTGAGTAGCTGGGATTACGTGCACAGGTCGCCACGCCAGGCTAATTTTTTAATTTTCGTTTTTGTTTTGTTTTTGAGATGCAGTCTTGCTCTGTAGCTCAGGCTGGAGTGCAGTGGTGCGATCTCAGCTCACTGCAACCTCTGCCTCCTGGGTTCAAGCGATTCTCCTGCCTTAGCCTCCCAAGCAGCTGGGACTACAAGAGCATGCCACCACGCCCAGCTAATTTTTTCTATTTTTTTTTTTTTTTTTTCAGTAGAGATAGGGTTTCATCATATTGGTCAGGCTGGTGTCAAACTCCTGACCTCATAATCCACCTGCCTCAGCCTCCCAAAGTGCTGGGGTTACAGGCCTGAGCCACCATGCCTGGCTAATTTTTTAATTTTAATTTTTTTATAGAGAGAGTATTTCCCTATTTTGCCCAGGCTGGTCTTAAGCTCCTGGGCTCAAGCAATCCTCCTACATGAGACTCCTATTTTGCTAGCATTACAGGTGTGAGCCACCACACCAACTGACATTTTTTCTTTTCATAATTAATCTTTGTTATAACATGGCTTCTAGGATATTATTTTTTTGATATTTGTTAAGACTTTCAGGATAGTCACTACACATTTAAAAAAACTTTCATGTGTGCTCTAAAAAATGTGTTATTCTCTTCTTGAGTGCAGAGCTTTATATATGTTTATTAGATCAAACTTGTTAAATATGCTGTTCAAATCTTCCATAGTCTTATTTTTGTGTGTATTATCATCTATGAACTTAGAGAAAGTTGGGTTAAAATCTCCCACTATCACATCGTGCATTTTAAATTTTGTTTAATATATTTTGATGCTAAGGTATTAGGTGATTTCAAGAGCAAAATTCCATTTGTTCTCAGTGAATATTTATTTATTTTTTACAATAACCCTTCTTTTTTTTTTTTTTTTTTTTTTGAGATGGAGTTTCGCTCTTGTTGCCCAGGCTGGAGTGCAATGGCGCGCTCTCGGCTCACCGCAACCTCCGCCTCCTGGGTTCAGGCAATTCTCCTGCCTCAGCCTCTTGAGTAGCTGGGATTACAGGCACACGCCACCATGCCCAGCTAATTTTTAGTATTTTTAGTAGAGACGGGGTTTCACCATGTTGACCAGGATGGTCTCGATCTCTTGACCTCGTGATCCACCCGCCTCGGCCTCCCAAAGTGCTGGGATTACAGGCTTGAGCCACCGCGCCCGGCCAATAACCCTTCTTTTAAAGTCCATTTTGTCTTGTATCAGTTTAGGTATATATGTATAACTTTCTTCATTTAATATCCCTTTTTCTATCTCTCCTCTTTCAATTTTTGGGGGTCTGTTTTAAAAGTCTTTTTTTTTCTTTTGAGACAGAGTCTCTATTTGTTGCCCAGGCTGGAGTGCAGTGGCATGATCACAGCCCGCTGCAATCTCCACCTCCTGGGTTCAAGTGATTCTTGTGCCTCAGCCTCCCCAGTACCTAGGATTACAGTTATGCACCACCCCGTCTGGCTAATTTCTGTATTTTTAACAAAGACAGGGTTTCACTATGTTGGCCAGGCTGGTTTCAAACTCCTGACCTCAGGTGATCCACCAGCCTCGGCCTCCCAAAGTGCTGAAATTACAGGCTTGAGCCACCACACCTGGCCCACTTTCTTGCTTCTTTTATTGCCAATATGAAATTTTCTTAGTGCAATCTACATAATCTTTCCCCCCCTCTAGCCACCTTTAAGTTCTTCCTTGTCTTTGTTGTTCTACAGTTTCACTACAATGTGGCTTGGTATAGACTTATTTTTGTATTTCTACATTGATGTTTGTGCTTCCTGAATCTGAGAATGTATGGCTTTCATCATGTAGTAGTTTTCCCTTTGAATATTACTTGTTCTTCATTCTCTTTAGTCTTTCATTTTAAAACAGCTGTCAGATACATGTTAAATCTTTTTATGTTTTATATTCTCCATGTTTCTCTCTGTGTGCTACATTCTAGCTAATTTCCTCATAGCTATCTTCCAGTTTTAGAATATTCCTTCACTGTTTGATAAATTAAGTTTCAAAAATTCAAAAATTATATTTTTTTATTTCTAGAAATTCAATTGATTTTTCTAACTTACTTTTTTTGTAATTTTCCTCCTCATGTTTCAATTCCTTCTTTTATGCTCTCCGCAGTCAGCAGAGTATCCTTTCAAAATGTTATTGTTCTGTTTTTCAGTCTCCATTTCATTCCCAATCCTAGAGATTAAAAAAGAAAATAGTAAGAATTCAACTACGTATGTTAAAAAGAAACTTACTTCAGTCATATTTTACCTGTTATTTCTAGATGGTTTTAGTGGGAAGATTTTCAGGATTTTCTTATCATTAAAAAATTTTAATACTAAAAAACAGAAACTTATCCTTATTTAGAACTGTGATTATCTGGGCAAGTCCATCACTTTTAGGCTATCTACTATTTAGTTCCTGAGGTGAGCAACCATCTACTGGAATGCAAACATTGTTATTTTCCTGTTGCTATTAAGGAAATGTCAGATGAAAACATTCTTAGATACCTTAAATAGGTTCTATTCCTACTTCTTGGAGTGGACTCTATAGTCACCCCATCCCATGATATGAAAGCCATAGGATGGAAAATTTTCATTCTCTATTCCCCCAAAGAAAACTGAAGAATAAAAGAAAACAAGGGTTTGTCTTTTTTAACTAAGGAAAAGTTTTATTTAAATTGTGCAATCAATCAGTATTTAGACAGCAGTTTCATAAACATTTTGGCATTTAAACTTTTATTCATTTTTGGCATGACCTGTAGGGTAGTATATAAACTACCCAGTGAGGGTGGGTGGGGGAGGGAAGTACTAAGCAATATTTACTATGATACTAGAAAAAGAAAACAAATCTACATTATTAAACAAATATGTTTTAAGACATTAAAAAGATACATTCAAAATCAAGGCAAACATTTGCTTTCTTTGTGCAATGGCATTCACAGAGCTGATCCCCTGAGTCAAGTATAAAATTAATATAGCTCAGCTCTATAGTCCATTAGCAAGTCTGCAAATGCTGCCCTTACAAGAAAATGGTATATGGAGTGAAAGGATCCAGAACACCCACAATATAAAATAATTTAACTGGCTCCCACACTTTCATTTAATTCACATAATAGAAAAAAAATCATACACACAGACATAAAATTTTGTCCAACAGCAACAAACAGACACATTTTCTTAATGTATGTCCCCTACTGATGGGCTAAGGCAATGTGTGTGTATTCAGGCTTTGCAATTTCCTCTTAACAGGCTCAAGTTGCTAATCATCAGTAATAATTTTCATTTGCAAACAAAATAGATATCCAGAATGTTATAACAAGAAACAGAATATTTTAAGGTCAAGATCTGTAATATTTTTCTTGCTTTTAAAGACGGTTCCATAGAAAAAATAAACTTCTGTAACAATTTTTTTTAACTTGTAATTTAAGACTATGTGTATATACCATGAACTACTTACAAGCTATGAACTTAAGGAAATCTGCAAAGCAGTTCAGAATCATTTATGGATAAGAAAAAAGGGAAAATATTTCCTTTCTCAAGAAGACAATCATATTTCCAACAAACCCTACATGTGGACTCAAATAAACCAGAATTAGGTGCCAGTATGTGTTGCCCTATATAAAATCCATTCATTCCTAATAGTTTGCAGAAATATTAAAATACTCCATAACCCTGAAAAAGTAGGTCTTTTAGAGAAGAATCCTAAACATGCATTTTTCTCCTCACCCCTCTACCCTGCTTGGGATATCTGACCCTCTAACTCTTTAAAAGCCAACATACCTAAAAACAAAAAAAGAATGTTTAAATTGGGGTAGGATGACTTCAAATTTAGTATTTCAAAAGTACAGTCGTTTCTCATCTTCTCTTATGAATTTATCCATCTAACAGATAACGGTTTCAATTTCAGCTATATCTTTTACCAACCACATTTTTCTATTGATTTTTATACGTGTACAGGAGATGCAAACATTTTTCATTTCAACACAGGCAAAATATAATTGGTATGGCTGACTTGCATTGAAAAAGTCTGTAAGATCTTTCACAGCCTCATACAAATGAATTTCAGATTATGATTATACTTGAATTTTCTCTTAAGTTTTCAAAGTACTACTGTTTCATTCTGCACAGCAAATTATCCTCATATCAGGGATAGAGAAGGAACAGAAATAGGTTAACAATTTTTGTACCACACAATTCTCAAAATTGTCAAGATTAGAACTTAGGTGCTACAAAGCCTAACTTTATAACTGTTCTGTTTTATGACTCTGTCAACTATGCTCTTTCCTAAATTAATTCAAATAATGAATTAGTTTATATTCATAAAAAGTCATGGACTCTTCAGACCTAACACAAAGGATTGCTGGTTACACACCTGGCTTTTTCAGCTTAATGAATTCCTGTTTGGAATATGGGAGCCACAGAAAATTACAAAAGATAAAATCCAATTCTGAAGACCTTGTCGAATAAGGAAACACTTGATTAGAAAAGGATTCTAGAAACCATGTCTACCTTATTTGTAATGCAACTCTAAGCACAAACATAAGCCTTCAGACACAACTTTATCTGAGAGAAATTGAAAGTTTTGAAGAGAGAAATTAGGAGATGATAAGGAATGAGTTACAGCTGCCTAAATTCCTCCTGTGAATAAGTGGATTTAAATAAGGCAATCTTCTCTTTTCTGATTGGTTAATACTCTGTAGAAAAGTTGTTCTGACACAACCTGACCTTTGTGGATACAAGGGGAAAAAAAAGTTGTATCTGATCATATTATGGAAGGCACTATGACCCTGGGTAATTAAATATTTTTTTTTTTTTTTTTTTTTTTTTTTTTTTTTTTTTTTAGCTGAGACAGTGTATCATAGTTTTATACACTTTGGAGTATAGGACTAACTAAATAGGGTTTATATTTTGGCTAAACCACTCACTAGTTGTGACTTTTGGTAAGAGATCAAGAACCTCTATTTCCTAATCCCTTATATGAGATATTTGCTTTGCAGAACGTAGCGGCAGTTTGCAGAGATTAACCATGTGCTTGCACACTGTAGCTGCTCAACAAATGGCATCATTATTTCTAAGAAATGAAAGAAGGGAAAGGTTGTAAAATGACCATCTCTCTTATGCTTACTCAGAGTATTATCCTGGCCTTTGTTCCATAATGGAGACAGTTTTATCTATTTAAGTTGACGAAATGCTGAAAATTGGTGTAGAATTAGACATTATTCTAATTTTCTAAGTTGAAAGAGGGCCAGACTTGCGATGATCCAGAAATTAGAAGAAACCAGAGCTTTGAGAATCAAAAACTAAAAAAGAAAAAGTAAGAAAAAAAGAAGGCTGGGCATGGTGGCTCATGCCTGTAATCCAACCACTTTGGAGGCCAAGGCGGATGGATCACCTGAGGTCGGGAGTTCAAGACCAGCCTGACCAATATGGTGAAACCCCATCTTTAAAAATAAAAATAAAGAGAAAGAGAATCAGGAAAAGGAATTGGAACCAAAGAAAAATGACAAGAAAGGTCAAATATCCTAGGAGATGTACATACATGTTGATGGCGTAAGCAGAGGCTCTTGCTGAGGAGGCTGGGCAAACTGAGGGTTAACAAAACTGAAAAGCATTTAGTGGCTTAGTGAAGCTGAAGAGATAAACCAGATTTAAAGGCAGAAAGGTTGCATGTTGTGAATATGTTTTTAAAAGAAAACAGCCGGGCGTGGTGGCTCAAGCCTGTAATCCCAGCACTTTGGGAGGCAGAGGCGGGTGGATCTCGAGGTTAAGAGATCGAGACCAACCTGGTCAACATGGTGAAACCCAGTCTCTACTAAAAATACAAAAAATTAGCTGGGGATGGTGGCGCGTGCCTGTAATCCCAGCTACTCAGGAGGCTGAGGCAGGAGAATTGCTTGAACCCAGGAGGTGGAGGTTGCAGTGAGCCGAGATCACGCCATTGCACTCCAGCCTGGGTAACAAGAGCGAAACTCCGTCTCAAAAAAATAAATAAATAAAAATAAAAAATAAACTTGAGCATGGTCCTGTTCATCATTCTGAGTCCCTGTGTTCTGAGGTCTTCCCCCAACTCTTCCCCAGCAACATAATCACTGAAGAGAAAAGGAGAGAGGGTAACTCTTTTATAAAAAGAGTTTCCAATTTTTTCTGAATAAATTCCATAAAGTTAAAGGCAAATATTTAGGGCACTTTCTGATAAACATGAGATGTTATTTTACAAAGCACATCTTCAGAAAGTTTAAAACTAACTTGTTTTACAAGTATTTTGGAGAGAAAGTTAAATGTATACTTTTGGTAGTCTACAAGTCAAAGTTTTCATGCTTTTAAACTTTAAAGATCCCCAAAGGGCACACGACCTCAGATTTCCAATCTCTTTAAAGCTACAGACATTTTATAGGGATCAGAATTGCATAGAAACAATATATCTGTTGTAGGCAAAATAGTGGCCACCTACAGAAGTCCATGCTCAAATCCCTGGAACCAGTGAATATGTTACCAAACATAGCAAAAGAAACTTCATAGACCTGATTAAGTTGAGGGACTTCAGATGGGGAGATTATCTTGGATTATTTAGGTGGGCTCAATGTGATCACTGGAATCCTTGAACCTGGAGAACCCTATCAGCTGGGGTGGGAGAAAGAGAATGATAATGGAAGTAGCATCAAAGAGATGCTACATGGCTGGCTTTGAAGATGGAGGGAGGGGTTCCCAGCCTTAAAAAGCTGGAAAAGGAAATGGATTTTTCCCTAAAGCCTCAAAAAGAAACTGCCCTGTAAGCGCCTTGGTTTTCATCCCAGTGATACTTGTGTTAGACTTCTGATCTCCACAACTTAAGACAAACGTGTTATTTTAAGCCACTACCTTCATGGTAATGTGTTACAGCAGCAATAGGAAAAATAATACAGTATCTGGTAAAAATACAAGACTGTCATGTTAATCTTAAACACCACCAGTGGCTTAAAAAGGGAAACTGAGAAGATTAAAGCCTGAAACATACACATTGCATTAGCCTGTGATCTTACGTCCTGAGCATAAATCAACTTAACACAGAATTCTATGGTTACATTCTTTTAATAATCAATGAAAATCACAATTAGACAACTGGTTGTATATGGTGATCTCCAGAACCCAATCCGCTACTCTGTGCTCACAAACTGTAAAAAATATTTTCACTATGAAACCAATAGAAATTTATCAGAGAACCATGTGGCAAATGGTCAGGAACAAAGTTCGCAAAATACGTATTTAGTCTTAGATAACGACTGTTTCAATATAACTGGAACTTTTCTTTACATTCAGTATTCAACATGTACACTCAGTGAAACAGAAATGTGTATAAGTGAACCGCTATAGCCACTGCTGAAGTGGAACCACATCTGTGTATTCTTGTATTAAAAAATAAATGATACTTTCAATTCCATCTTTTTGTAACACAGTCTGAATTGTTTTCAAAGATGGCTTCAAAAGGACTTGAACAATGATTCTGGGTTGTCGACCATGAGCACACTTCTGACAGCAGTCCTTTACAAAGCCAAGACACACTGAAGCAAATATCTGTCACTGTTCCCAATGTTGGCACTGCTCTTGTTTGAAGCACAGACCAAAGTATAGCATTTTACACTAAAAATCTAATTTCTTTGGTGTGGCAAAACTTCTTTTTAAAAGTCACTTAATGGAAAAAAGCTGTATAGCCGTATTTTTACTTTTAGGCTAATTAAAATATAAAACCCCAGATTTTATTAAAATTTTTTTCCCTTCACCCAAGGTTCCACTAAAGTTTGAAAACCGAGCTCCTTGATGCAATGAAACATTTCCATTTAACGACTCTAAATTCCAATCTAACAACTTTAAAGAGCACATCTATCAAAGCATAGAGCACTTAAGGAGTGACATGATTTGTTTGCCTGTTACATCCTTAGAGATGAAAAGCATCCCTGTTATTAAGGGACTGCCTCAAGCTGTCTGAGCTAACCAGGTAATGCTTAAAGCAGCAAGAGAACACTACAGGCTAATTCAGAGGCACCATAACACTCTCCAACAGAAAAGCTTGCTGGTATTTCTGTTGACATTTCACACTCATGGTGCTTAGGAAAGTATCACATCATTTTGCAAAAACATCATATGGCTGAATCAGCAGATTCAAGGGAAAGTCCCCATGCATGCTATTTGTATACAGACTGGGTTCTAAAGAGACATGTTTGGTTTAACATAAAAACAAGAAACAACAGTTTAATGTATAACTAAATTTGCCTATATGCGGAGGTAACCTTAAATATCTTTGGTTTTTTCTTTTTAATTTGCTGAGAAAAAGCAGTTGAATAAAAACACTGATAAATACCAATATAATTGTATTGCTTTTAATTATGTAAACTTAGCCCTTTGATATCTTTTGCTACTAAAGCTAGCTTCTCTATTAGCCTCTAAATAAATTTATTTCAAATCTGCTCATCTTACTTACTTACAGGCTAACCTATATATTTTAATGGTCTTTGGTATGAAAATACTGATGAGCAGTGTCTTGTAATATTTGGCATAAAAATGACATGCATGTATCAGTACTCACAGCAAATAAATCTTTGGAAAAGAAAATAGTTACCATTTGCATAACAGCCCCTTTAAAGTAAAATACCATGAAGTAATACCACTATGAAAGATGAGTGAAAACCTTCACATTTTAATTACAATTTTGTACTTAAGACTTCAAAGAAGCTTGCTTTGGTCAAGTAAAAAGAAGTCTTTGCTGTATCACTAAATATCTTAGTCAATGAGATCAAAGTATTTACTTTCGTTGAAAATTTTTTTTTCTCTCCAACAAGTAGTTTCAACAATATAAAAATACTTTAATACTGTAAAATTGAAGATTTACTCGCTGAAGAAAAAATTATGCCTGAAATTCTTTGGAACGATCTGCTGGTAAAGATAAGTATTATAACTTACTTTAAATGCTCTTGTAACAATAAGGTAGTTAACATTACTATCTATTTTACTACAACAATCAATATAAACCCTATTGTTTTGGATTAGTAACTACTTGTGTAAGCTTCACATCTATAAATGTTTCTAGTTAATTCAATTTGGAGAGAATTATAATCAAAATTTTACTTTCTACTGAAAATTCTTTGGTAACAGGATTATTATGAAAAAGTCCGTATAAGAAGAAAATGAAAAGGTAAAAAATGTACTGGTAAATAATTATCAAATAGTTATAGCCTAAAATTCTAATATAACTACGAGCCTATTCATCAAAAACCAAACAAACAAAATACTTTTCTCAAGGACTTTGGCTCATCTTGTTAGCCATTTAAAACTATTTAAATTCATGTAGTCCTAGACACATCTTCCATAATCATGATGAAAGATGTTTCAGCTTTAGATTTTGTTTATCTTTTAATGAAAGCTTAAAAATAAAATGATCTCATTGTACTTCTTAATTTTAGATACTGATAAAAGTTGGCCCTATATACTTCTACTTACGAACCAAAAAGCGCCATACCCTGTCATTGTGCCCATGCTTCCATGAGGCAGCTCAAAAGTAACAAAATGTTCCCTGAGTACAGGAAAAAAAATAACACTAGAATAATTTTAAAGGAGGTAGTATAAAACAGGAGCTATAAAGGCAGGAGCAGCATTTTCCTTGCTGCAGACTGTTCACCTAAAGCTCTGCTTTTTTGTTTTGCGATGAATTCCGTCCTTAGATAACTCACTGGGAGACTCTGAATTTAGTCCAGAAGTGGCTGCTGGCATTGAACTTTAGTACTGATCACATCCAGTTTGGCACACAATTACATATTTTAAAATGCTGTATGTACAGTCATTGGACTAGCAGATGATGCTGGGACTATTATCTGCTAATTTTCTTTTGATTTTAGAACATCCATCAGTTAACATGACCCTGCCCTCTCTATGAACAAAGCATTTCAAGTGTAAACCCATTAAGACTCCTCTTTTTTTTTTTTTGAGACGGAGTTTCGCTCTTGTTACCCAGGCTGGAGTGCAATGGCGCGATCTCGGCTCACCGCAACCTCCGCCTCCTGGGTTCAGGCAATTCTCCTGCCTCAGCCTCCTGAGTAGCTGGGATTATAGGCACGCGCCACCATGCCCAGCTAATTTTTTGTATTTTTAGTAGAGACAGGGTTTCACCATGTTGACCAGGTTGGTCTCGATCTCTCGACCTTGTGATCCACCCGCCTCGGCCTCCCAAAGTGCTGGGATTACAGGCTTGAGCCACCGTGCCCGGCCAAGACTCCTCTTAAAATGAGACTCAAAAGTCACTTCTAGAAAATTTGAAAAAATACTTTTAAAAGGATATGGGACCCCTTCCCTACCCCTGTTTAGTTATTTATCCTCTCTCACTGCTGGGCACCTAGGTAACCTTCTCAGGACTGAGAAAAGGCCTATGTTATGTAGCTGAGTAAACAATTTGCTGATTTCAAACCAGCAAGAGGATTAACTCCCTCCTGGAGTTAGCATTCCTCATTCACAGCATTGACACTGAAGGAAGATTAAGTAGATAACAAATTCTCTTAAGAATTCAAGAAAACGCAAGTAAGGTGGTAAAGCTCTGAATATTTATCCCTAGACAAAACCTGCACTTTAAAAAAAAGCCTCGTTAAGATACTATACATCAAAGTAGTTACTGATAAAATCCAAGAAATTCTTAAGGCAACTTTTTGTACTTCTGTACTAAACAATTTCATGAATATTAAAAAGGGGTAAGGCAAAGAATTTCATAATATATACTGAAAGGCACTGTTACCATAATAACTTCAAGGTCATTTCACAGTCTACTGTTGCATTCATCTTCATTCATAACAGTTTATGAAATTTCCTCATTCCTTTAAGCCAAACTGGGATTAAAAAAAAGAAAAGGAAAAAAACACCTTAACCCATTTTCTTTAAAAATCCATTTTCTGCGTGGGGTTTTGCAACTAACACTGGCAAAGTTGAGGATGCTTTGCAAACCAGACAGTGCAGCCTTTGGCCAACTGTCAGGCAAAGGAAGACAGGAAAGGCACGGTTCCAGGCAGGTTGAGGTTTGGAATATAGGAGATAAAGCATTCAGACTCCAATGTCCAAAACATAAAGGCCTTTTAAGCAAAAAGATCCCTATCTGCTACTGAATAGTTCTGTTCTTAAAAGAGATATACCTTCTTGCTTTGATCATTCATTAAAATAAATAGTCCCACTTTTCCTCTTCTCAGTGTTTTAACAGTCCTCACAGCCAGAGGTATGAACTTATCCAAACCATGCGGATGTCACATTTTTTTTTAAAATCAGAGCTTCAGATAAACATTCTTACTCATCTACCTATATGACTCCTTTGATCACACACATTACACATACAGCAATGAAAACACAATACTACTAGGAAGTATCATTGGTTATGTAGCTGAGATAAACTATAACAACAAATGAGGTAACAAAGTTGTCTTCAGAGTTTGCCGGGGGGCAAACTGAGGTAGATAGTCAGCAAAGGGGCTTTCAAAAGTCTTCCCTTTGCTCCAGTGATATATTCTATAATCCAGTCAAACATCTTGACTGTTCTTTCACATTGCTGACAATGAAACATTCAAATTACACAAGTTTAAAAACAAAAAAACACATTCAAAAAAGCTGAAATACCCCATAAAGATATCCAGATTTTCACAAAAGGCTTTGGCTCCCTGTTCATTGTCCTTCGAACAGACTTACTGGTGAGAATACCTGAGTGTGGCCGTCTAGATTGGAAAATTGTTTTTATCAAAGCATAGCATGGCAGATGGTGACTGCAGAACTGAAGAGGAAGTCTGCTCAGTAACGGATGACACAGCCGGGTCGTCACACTTCCTCATGGTGGAATCTCCACCTGAATCACTGCCAGTGAAAGAATCAAAGGCCGGGGGGAGTGGTACTTATAACCGAGGACAGATGTATCTCATCGTTGGACTCATGAGAGAATCGTCCAGAATCCCCAGTCTCGTGGCTGCCTTCACTATTTGCTGAATGTTCTGTATCAGGTGCGACACCAAAGGGTCTTGAGAAGTTGGTTGTCTGCCCTGGGGAGTTGGGGGAATCTTCATCACTGATTAGTACAGTAGTGCCTGGCTGGTAAAAGCAGACGGCTGGAGTAAATCTTCTTTGAGGCTAGGCCAAAAAAGATAAGACGGCAATGAAATAGCAGGCTGATCAAATCTGTGAGCAAAAGCTCATCAGGTCCCTACAGAAGGTTGGGAGCACATCAGAATTATCTATGGCAAGCAAAGTGTCAAAAGCTTCTTCAGTGCTTTTGATGCATGCTCCTGCTCCTATTCCTTTCTCCACTGACCCCAATCCTCACTGAAAACCGCAGCTCTGATGACTGTCCCAACTCCCGTTCAGTTATCACTCAGCTCAGCTATCTACAGAGCCATGCCCCAAATTAATAAAATCAAAGCCGTAAAGAACACATAAAATTAAAGCATGAATTCACATTTTCCTCTTTTTTAATGATCATTTCATATACCATGCATTGCCAAAGATTTTTCTCATTTAGACAGGCTACCTGCTGAGCTTGTATCTTCTTTGAGTCTTGGAAGAAAAACCATTTTTTCTTAGAGTTGTTTTTAATTATAGGACCATAGCTATTAATTATCAGGTCAGTTCCTCCCTGGGGAAATAAAAGAGGGGAAACATAAAATATCTTGGTATCACAGATTTCAGTTTATCACAAGCAGTGCATGCTTTAACTTTTACTATTTGCTTTGCATTTCCCTTTTTATTTTTATTGTATTTAACATTCAGGGAGTACACATACATGTTTGCTACATGAGTATATTGCGTAGTGGTGGGGACTGGGCTTCTAGTGTACCCATTACCCAAATAGTGAACATTAGTACACAAAATGTTTAAATGTTTAAAAAAAAGATCATAGATGTCATAAATTCTTCTTTAAAACAAGCAGTACAACATAGTCAAGGTATTTGTTAGTGGTCAAAATGATATAATAGGTTTATTTATTTATTTATTTATTTTTTTGGAGACGGAGTTTTGCTCTTGTTACCCAGGCTGGAGTGCAATGGCGCGATCTCGGCTCACCGCAACCTCCGCCTCCTGGGTTCAGGCAATTCTCCTGCCTCAGCCTCCTGAGTAGCCGGGATTACAGGCACGTGCCACCATGCCCAGCTAATTTTTTTGTATTTTAGTAGAGACGGGGTTTCACCATGTTGACCAGGATGGTCTCGATCCCTTGACCTCGTGATCCACCCGCCTCGGCCTCCCAAAGTGCTGGGATTACAGGCTTGAGCCACCGCGCCCGGCCTTATAATAGGTTTATTTTTAAGATTATACATAGGCCGGGCGCGGTGGCTCATGCCTGTAATCCCTTGGCACTTTGGGAGACCAAGGCGGGTGGATCATGAGATCAAGAGATTGAGACCATCCTGGCCAACACGGTGAAATCCCATTTCTACTAAAAAAAAAAAAAAAAAAAAAAAAAAAAAAATTAGCTGGGCATGGTGGTGCACGCCTGTAGTCCTAGCTACTTGAAAGGCTGAGGGAGGAGCATTGCCTGAACCCAGGAGGCAGGGGTTGCAGTGAGCTGAGCTCGCACCACTGCACTCCAGCCTGGCACCTGGCAACAGAGCAAGACTCTGTCTCAAAAAAAAAAAAAGATTATACATAAAATATATATGCCAAAACATATTAAGATAAATATGCTCTATCTTCCAAAACTTATTTTCAAATGGTATAGCAAGCAAAAAATATACAGAGAAAGATATGGAATTATAAGATGTTAACAATTACTAATTTCTATGTTCAATACATTATTCTCTCAACCTTTCTGTATGTTTGAAAATTTTAAAAAGCAGATGGGGATAAAAAAAACCATAATGAACTCACATATGTGCAACAAAATGACATTAGGTGGAGTATGAACTCTAGGGCTAACCCAAAGGAATTAAGAGAGAGGTTCTCCAAACGAGTTTCTCTCCTTCACTTCAGGCCTCTACACCTCTCTGCTCCTTTCATTTGTTTCTTTTTTCCCCAACATCATCCTCCCTCACCACTCTGCTTCTCTCCTCACCTCTCTCAGGTCTACTTCCAAACTAGTAATAATATAATCACAGTACATGTATTAGTACTTTTTAAGCTCATTTAAAAGTTTTAGGTTCTATGTTTTAGATTGATTTGAAATAAGTTGAATGGCTTAATTTGTATTAGAAAGTAAATGCTGAATTAGGTTGCAAACAAAAGACAAGAGAAATAGCAAATACCCATTTATTCCTAGTTACCTATAATACGTATTGTATGTAATACTGTGCTAGATACAAGTAAATTATATCTGTTGAATATAATTGCATAAAATTTAATATCAAAATTTTGTTATACTTCTGTTATTCTAAATTTTAGGAAGGGATAAAGGAAAACTAATTTTTTTTTTTTTTTTTTAGGCGGAGTTTCGCTCTTGTTACCCAGGCTGGAGTGCAATGGCGTGATCTCGGCTCACCGCAACCTCCGCCTCCTGGGTTCAGGCAATTCTCCTGCCTCAGCCTCCTGAGTATCTGGGATTACAGGCACGCACCACCATGCCCAGCTAATTTTTGTATTTTTAGTAGAGACGGGGTTTCACCATGTTGACCAGGATGGTCTCGATCTGTCGACCTCGTGATCCACCCGCCTCGGCCTCCCAAAGTGCTGGGATTACAAGCTTGAGCCACCACGCCCGGTCGGAAAACTAATTTATAACAGGTTTTGGCAAACTTTTCCTTTAAAGAGCCAGACCATAATGATTTTAGGCTTTGCAGGCCACATACAGCCTGTGTCACATCATCATGACCTTGGGTTTTATTTTTGGTAAACAACCTTTAAAAATGTAAAACACAGCCAGGTGCGGAGCCTGTAATCTCAGAACTTTGGGAAGCCGAGCGGCCAGGGTGCGGTTGGTGGGGAACAGATCATCTGAGGTCAGGAGTTCAAGACCAGCCTGACCAACATGGTGTAACCCTGTCTCTACTAAAAATATAAAATTAGCTGGGCATGGTGGCACACACCTGTAATCCCAGCTACTCGGGAGATTGAGGCAGGAGAATTGCCTGAACCTGGGAGACAGAGGTTGCAGTGGGCTGAGACTGCATCACTGCACTCCAGCCTTGGCAACAAGAACCAGACTTGGTCTCAAAAAAAAGGAAAAAACATTCTTAGCTCAGAACGTAGCTACACAAAAACAGGCCACAGGCCGGCCTGGTTGGACTGTTTACTGACAACTGAATTATAGCACATTGGTTACAGGAGCCATTGCAATAATACACAATATCTAAAGTTGTAATGTGACTAAAATCATTTTAAAAATTGGTGTTTACAATGCCTATGATGGCACTATCATTATTACTATATATATACTGGAGAGGACGCGACGTAACTTCCTCCAATAGTGTTTCTCTAGTATATCCAACTTTCTTTATCCATAAAATGAAGGATCTTGAGGCACCTATTTAGATGTTCCATATTTGAAAAAACGTCATTCATACTTGGGATGTTCTGATGAGCAATTAAGTTCAACAATTGACCAAACTAAGTAAAATGGATTAACAAAAAGGTGACCACCCAGTAAATACAGGTCAGTCCAAATTATGGTAAATATAGACTAATGACCATGGTACCCTTGGTAAGGCAACCTCATTCCATATAATCTCACCTAATTGAACTTTTGTTACCTCCTCACGTTTTTCTGTAACTCTTTCTCACCTTTTATCTCTCCTTACCTTTTCCCCCTTAAATATTTTATGTAAAGAATGATCTGGGTAAAATTTCAATGTTTCATTAATAAGAATATTGATATAATACTCTTATTATATAAGATATATAACTTTTAATTATAGGTCTTACATATAAAACATATAACCAAATTTTTATAATTTTCTGGTAAGTACATTTTTACACATAAAGGAAAGAGGAATGGAAGAAAGGCGTATGCAGCGAATCTCGCTGCTCAGTACCTTTGCATCAATGAAGCTATTTGGCATGATCATTGGCATTAAAGATTCTTCATTTCCTCCAGTTCCTTCCAGATTCTTTCCTACATTTCCACTAGCTAAGGAGGCACTGGTACGAGGTAACTGCTGAGCTCCATTCTGTGCCGTCTTGGAAGCAGATGATTTCCTAAAATATTGGGAAGAAGAGGAAGTCTTCTAACTTCACAGAAGATACAGGCAGATGAACCACCTGGCCTATCAACAAAACTTCGCAAACAATGACGTTCTTTTAATACCCATTTCTCAAATATTTTTAGAAATGCATGTTAACTTACTGCTGCAAACTTTTATTATTTAAAAAGGCATCTTTATTTCTTTTTGTCTCAATGTCTACTTAATATAAAATTACTCTCTACAAACAACTGTTATTGCTTATTCGTAATTTGTGTGGAAATTATAATTTTTAACTTATATTCTCCCCGTAAGGTCTGAAGATTATTACACTAGCATAACAATTCACTTTCCAATTAATGATGGTAAATTTACAATTGTACTTCAAGATTTAGGCATTACTAAACAATGTGCATAAATACTTTATTTAAAAATTCTTTAAGTGAGAAACTTTGACAATCCAAGGCAGTTCTATATACACAAAGATGTTAAAACTCTTTAATTAATTAACATAAAGTTTTTGAGTAGTATGTTTCTATGGAGAAATAGGAAACATATAGAGTAAACTGAAAAATCTATGCTAACGGAGGGTGTCTAATGATGGGGATTACCTAAAACAACTTGTATTTGACGTTAACTTTTTTTTAATTCAAAAAAATAGCATTAAGAAAATAAATGAAAACAAAACCCAAAATATAAAGGTTAAAAATAGACAAGTTTACTGAATGCAAGTTACTAATGAAAAGTTAGCCAAAGTCAATCCACAGATGAGAATTCCTGACAGAGTTTACAGATACTCAATCCTTGGTTATTACATTTGTCTTAACCCTTGCCTAGAGAATCCCACCATACGTCTAGAGAACTCTTAGGTTCTCTAGTGAAGTGACTTAGGCACTTCAGGTACTGTTATCGAAATATAAAATATTTCAGATAGTAAGAAAAAGAATTTCTTTCATAAACATGATTAATTGTGCCTTTTCTTTTCTTTTCTTTTCTTTTTTTTTAATAGACAGGGTTTCTCCCTCTGCTGCCCATGCTGGAGTTCAGTATTATGATCATAGCTCACTGTAACCTCCAACTCCTGGGCTCAAATCATCTTCCTACCTGAGCCTCCTAAGTAGCTAGGACTACAGGCATATGACCACCATGATCAGCTAATTTTAACATTTTTTGTAGCAATAAGATCTCACTATGTTGCTTAGGCAGGTCTCAAACTGCTGTCCTCCCAAAGCTCTGGGATTACCAAGGTCTGATTACCACCATGGCCGCACAAGTGTGCCATTATTATTACTTTTGTAACCAAAGGATATTCTATTTCTCAAAATACTAAGAAAATGAGGACACTAGGCCAGGAGCAGTGGCTCATGTCTGTAATTCCAGCACTTTGGGAGGCCAAGGTAGGCAGATCATTTGAGGTCAGAAGTTCAAGACCAGCCTGGCCAACATGGTGAAACTCGACCTCTACTAAAAATACAAAAATTAGCCAGGCATGTTGGCAGGCACCTATAATCCCAGCTACTTGGAAGGCTGCGGCAGGAGAATCGTTTGAACCTGGAAGGTGAAGTCTGCAGCAAGCTGAGATTGTGCTACTGCACTCCAGCCTGGGCGTCAGAGTGAGATTCTGTCTCAAACACAAAACAAAATAAAACAAACAAACAAAGAACACATAAGGACACTAGGTCCTCATTTAAGAATGTTTTATTGTCATAGTAACATTTTCAAATAGCAAGAAAATAATCTCTTAAAATGAGCAATTTTCTATAGCTATAAGAACTCAGGGAACAATAATGCACATTTATTTTAAAGTAGGAAATCCCAGTTACTCTAAAAGACACTTGATTTCCATTTGTTTCCTGTGGCTACTGTAATTTAAATGTTTTTTACCTCAACATCTCTAGCAATGGAAACACACCTGGCTTTACTTCGGTATATTAAGATGAGAACACAGATGAGGATGCAGGTCAAGGCTATGCCAACACCTACAGCAATGCCAGTCATTGATTTTTGGTCCAGATGGTAATATCCTGAATAAACTAGAGGGGAAAACACATTTACTCAGAATCAATCTATTCAATTTATTATAATTCTCAGATACTTGCTTTTCCAAAATTTTTCTTCAGCTCATTGGAAAAGTTTTGACATTATCAATATCAAAGCAGAAAAGACACACAGTAATCTTTAATCAGTGGTTTCAGAGACATTTATCTTCCAATATTAAAGATTTTAAATATGAATTTTAGATATCGTATTATAGCAGTCATCAACACCAATTCATAATTTATAAAATTAACAGGCACAAAGATGTTCTTTGATAGACCCAATAACAGATTTTATGTCATGCTGCCTTAAAAGCAGATCTGTATGTTGAAGATTAGTTTTCCATTTACATACACTAAAGCAGGGCTCTCATAACTACCTGTGAGTCACTAGGGATAATGTGAAAATGCAGGCTCTGATTCACTAAGTCTGGCATGGGGCATGTGATTCTGTGTGTCTACAAAGCTCTCAGGTGACGTCATGCCGCTGGGTTCTAGACTACTCTGAGTGGCAAGGTATTTGAGAAGTCAGTATGAGTCTTGCTTTCCATTTCCCTGATAATACGGTAGCTACCGTGGCTCTTTCCTGTTCTTAAATCTGGCTGCCCCATCCTGTTCTTTTCCTCTCTCATTCTAACACACACACATCCCTGGCACCGAATAACCACTCTCTGCGGAGCTAAGAGCCCTTAATCCTGCCCTGAGTTCAGCTGGCATTTCCTCCATTTAGAGCGGCCCCTCTTCTCCACAAGCCTACTCCCCAGAGAGGAGGCAAAGGCAGTGTCACTCCTGTGCTACAGGGGGCGCTGGCCTTCTTGAGAACACATGGACAACTGTAATGACCACAGCAAGGATGGCTCTCTAAAGATATTTTTTCCATTTGCTTTTCTGAAGAGAGGGGGAAAAAAAAAAAACCCATCTTTTTCTCCAGAAAGGTTGTTCTTCTGTGGTGAAAACTGTTCATGAAAACCATGCTCCCTTCTTAACTTGAACACCGCAACCACCACTGCTGTTTATTTCTGTGAAACCTCCCAGGAAGCCCACTCCCACTAGCTCACGGCTGATGTGGCTCCTCTGTCTTTGTGAATGCAAAGCCGGAAGAAGAATTAACTGGAAACACAGTGGTTTTAAAACTGCAGTTAATTCTAAGGCAATTTTGCCTCTTTCTAGGACTACGGGGAAAAGCCACGCAGCTCCAAAACATCAGAACCTCATCAACAACAACTTAAGGAACTGAAAGCCACTTTAGGGATATGACAATTGTTAGGAGTGGAAATAAAGTGTAAGGGAGAATATATTTTTTTTTTTTTTTTTTTTTTAAATCACAGTGATTATGGCAGTATACAGACCTTTGGCATCTGCAGCATCTAAACGCTTGGGCCTCTGATTTGATTCAGAGGTTTCCTTTGGAAGTACTGCCAGCTCCACAGAATTTGAAAAGGGTCCTTCTCCCACCTCATTGGATGCTGATATCTTGACAATGTACACATTTCCTGCTACCAAGTTTTCTAGCAAAGCCATGGTTATTGCTCCTATAAATACATCAATTACAAATTAAGTGAATGTTTATCTTTCATTCTTTCACTCATATTATACACTGTCCTTTATTTTTTAAAATATTTTTCTGATTATAAAGATGCCACATATTTATTGTAGACCATTTAGAAAATAAAGAGAAATATAAATAAAATTACAGTCTTCCATTGTTAACATTTCAGTATATTTTTTTGTGTGTGCATATGTGAATATTTGTGAATACATAATACATATTTACTCCATACATTTTTAAGTATTAGAATTTTCACTGAACATTGTGGTAGGTACATATTCCCAATATAATCCTTCTCTGTAATTCTATTTTAGGAGTTCTTAAAACTAGTACACATTTTTGTTTGGGTAAACACACACACACACACACACACACACACACACACACACACATCTATTTTTGTATGTGTGTAATGTTTTACTCTTTGCATAGATATGAATACAAATAGAACTTAGGACATTTTACCATGGAACATTTCAAACATGCACACAGAGATAATGGTACAATCAACCCAGATTGAATAATTATATTCTTATTTTTTAGAGACAGGGTCTTGCTACATGGCCCAGGCTGGACTGGAACTCCTGGGCTCTCCAGTAGTTGGGACTATGGGCAGACTCTACTGTGCCTAGCTTTCAATGATTATAATTGGATTTTTAAAAATCCAGTGTGATAATCATTTTTTTAATTGGAGGTGCTTAAACCACTTATGATAACAGCTGTGATAGGTAAACTTGTTCTTCCTTCCTAAATTAGAACAACATGATTACTTTTGAAAGCAGGAATATCTTTTTATTGGCCTTATTATTTATTTATTTATTTTTTTGCTGATGGAGTCTCGCTCTGACCCCCAGGCTGGAGTGCAGTGGCACAATCTGGGCTCGCTGTAACCTCTACCTCCTGGGTTCAAGCGATTCTCCTGCCTCAGCCTCCTGAGTAGCTGAGATTACAGGCACCTGCCATCACATCTGCCTAATTTTTTTTGTATTTTTAATAGAGATGGGGTTTCACCATGTTGGCCAGGCTGATTTCAAACTCCTGACCTCAAGTCATCCACCTGCCTTGGCCTCCCAAAGTTCTAGGATTACTGGTGTGAGTCACTGCACCCGGTATGCCTAATTTTTATCACAGGTTTAAGATAAATGGAAGAAAATGCACAATTATGTAAGAACCTCAGAGTACTGAAGACATGTCTCAGATTAAACTATCAAAATCACCACCAGCAATCTATGTAAGATCTAATTCTCTTCCTAATTATCATTTGAATTTATATATGATATTTGTTATCTAAAGGTATTTTCTCTGTTGCATGACTGCTAAGAAAGATTCCTATTTGGACAATGCCATTTCTTGAGGTGTCTTGTTCTGCCACACTGCACCAAAGTATTTTTCTTACAAAAACACTCCTACCCTAGGAATTGATTCTAGTGCTAAAGGTGTAATAGAAATTCAACCAGAAACTTGTTTCAGCACTATGTTTGTGGGTGGATATGCACAGGGAAATCTAGCTTTTCTTCGCTGACTTCATCTCATTTCTTCCTGACTCAGTGCAACCTTAACAATAGCTTCAAACACCTTAGAATAGTTTGTGACAGTTGCCTCCTGGCCAGAGTTAGCTATCCCAGTGCACTTGCTAGAGTATATTTCATTATGCAAGCAAAACATGGGGTGATCTAAGAGCTAAGGTCATGAGACAGAGGCCACCTCTGCAGATCACACGGTGTGAGGCAGCCAAACCTCCAGCAGCGATGCCAGGAGCCAGAACACAACTTGTTTTCATGTTCTCTGGTTTCAGCTTGGCCTGAAGAGAGTGTGAGCTACTTGAGTACACAACTGTTAAATAAACAAAGTGACCCCTATTTAGAATCAGGAAGACTCTTTCTACTGTTACTATGTTTTAGGCAGATAAATTAAAAAACAAAGATGTATTATGAATGTTACACTTAGATAAAAGGAAGAACATTTCCATGTATTCATAGAGATATAAATAATCTGAATTTCTGTTTTATGGTAAAATGTATTTAATTTTAAAAAGTACTTGGCAAAAACTAATCACTATCAGAAACTAAATCTTTTCACTTAATTTAAGTTTTATATGCAAACCAGCAGTACGTGTATGCATGCACTCCCTTTTCCCCCCAAAAGTATCTTCATTTAGATAAAAGGGAAATTCTAACATTTTGGTTCCCCTATGAGGACACTCAAAGCATTTCACAAATGCTCAAGTGATCTGTCTATATTCTCTCAACAGACTTCTCAATCTTAATTAGTATGATTATTTCCATCTCCTGTCTTTTGTATGTGCCTGAATCTTTAGTCAGACTAGGAATCTTATAAGCAAGACAGTGTAACAGGCTAATTCACATCAAAGCTGGTCAAATCTTGTCCTGTAACCAAGTGAGGAATTTCTGACTTGGGGCATGTTACTGAACTGTACTTTCCTCGTGGAGACAATAGTTCCCACTTCATGTAATTATTATAAGGTTTAAATAAACTACCATTGGCAAGTATCTGACACAAGTGTAAATATTCAGTAAAAGCAAGTTTTCTTCCTTTACTTCTGACTCCTCTTCTTTCTCTTTTGGAGAACAGAAAACTTTTTTTTTTTTCATATTTGGACCACAATGTCCATTTAAATTATAAAAGCAAAAGGTTAAGATTTTGGGGTTGGACCAGTGACCCAGAATACAGTCTCAGATCTTTATCTCCTCTGTCCACATGGTTATGTAATTTTTTTCCCGATCCACAGCCTTAAATATCACCTATACATTGATGACTAGATATACCTCTAGTCCAAAACCCTCCGATAAACTTAATTTTCCCACTGCTTAATTGGCCTCTCTGCACAGACATCTAAGATACATCTCAAATTTCACGCTTTCAAAACCAAACCCTTGATTTCTCCCACTTATTTCGCTACTGTTTTTTCTTATGCCCCACATCAATACAGAAGCATATCTGACTGGCCTTTCTTTCAAATTATGTTCCAACAGCTTATTACCATCACCATTACCATGCCTGTCCAAGCCCTCATCAACTCTCACATGGACACCTGCCTATGAAATGGTGTCCTAGCTTCCACTCTTACCTCCTTACAATCCATTTCACAGGTGGCTGCCAGAGCAATCCTTTCAAAATGTAAACCTGATCAGAGGTCTCCAATATCTTCCTCTCTTAGAATAAAATCTATGGCTCATGAAGTCTGGTCTACATGTGCACTTGGTTACCTCCCTAATTCATTCCTTACTGCCTGCTCTTCCTCTCACTCCAGCCTCTCTGGCCTTCTTGATGTTTTTCTAACATGCCAATGTACACTTCTGCCTCTGGGCCTTTACACCTCCCTGAAATATCCACAGGGTTATATCTGGATGTCATTTCCTCCACAGAACTCTTTTGCTGCCTCCATCGCTTTGTTTTTTTTTTTCCTACTGAAACCGTCTTTTTTTTTTGAGACAGAGTTTTACTCTTGTTGCCCAGGCTGAAGTGCAATGGCGCAATCTCGGCTCACTACAACCTCCGCCTCCCAGGTTCAAATGACTTTCCTTCCTCAGCCTCCCGAGTAGCTGGGCCTACAGGCATGTGCCACCACGCCGGATGTAACTGTTTTTATAGCATTTATGACACTAGTTAAAATCGTAAATACTTGTTGGTTTGTTACCTGGGATATAAGTTTCAGTGGTGGTAGGGATTTTGTTTTGTTCACTGCAGTACTGCCGGTTCCTAGAATAGGGCCTGGCACATAGTCATCACTCAATAATAATTAGTTTAATAAATGAAAATGTTCCTACTATTGGTGGTCCAATTCATTTGGTAAATGTTGGGTTAAATGGATTCCTTTATCACAGGATTTCTAATTTCCAGTATCAATCTCTAATAAGAGGAAAGGTATATGGTATTCCTCAAACTTATTAAATCATAAAAAAACTTTTTTGAAAGACAGAGATCTTTGTGATAACAGGAAACTATTCATAAAGGACAGAATTCATGAATTGCTGATATAGAACATTATTTCCTCCAGTGCCTTTTAGACTTAAAAAGAATTGCATACTTTGTGCTGATTTACTGCATACCAGGAAGGTAAAGGCTTTCTTGGAATCTCTTTCTTTTTAGACTGACTGTAGTGGTGCAATCTCAGCTCACTGCAACCTCTGCCTCCTCGGTTCAAGTGATTCTCCTGCCTCAGTCTCCTGAGTAGCTGGGACTACAGGCTCATGCTTATGCCCTATAATTTTTGATCCATTTTAAATTACACATGAGTTAATTTCATGTCATATTTCTGCTCAACCACTGTACTACCACATACCATTTCAGCCACAAATATTACATGCTCACCAGAAACATTTTTAAATATTTTGATTCATGAAAAATATCATTTCATTTGTATTAAAATATGTGCATTAAATATATATGTAAATATATATAAACCTGGTATGTATAGATTAATAGGTATTTGGGAAAAAAATGGACATTTTTTCCTTTATCTTTTTCTATACCAGAACTTTTCCAAAAGTTGCCATAATTATACATAAAAGACATTTTTTCTTTAAATGCCATGCTATAGTCCTTGCTTTTTGTTTAAATATGAGTCAAACTCTTATGTCTTTCTCTCTCTGAAAAGTAAACTAAATTACTTTTTACTGACTTGTTTTCTATGAATCATTGGCCTTAGCTATGAAAAAATTTCTCTACATTTAACAAATGACAAAAGCTTTTCACAAATAATGTTTCTTAGAACCACAGCAACTAACAGATTATTTTTTCCTGTGCACTATTATATAGCTAGACGGGCTTATATAAATGTAAAAATCTGGACTGTAATTCATTTCACAACTGAGACATCAATGAAGCAAAATGCTATTTTCTGAGCCCTGTTCCAAAATTACAAATGGATACATTTAAAAGAAGCCAGAATAAAATATATATTGCTTCCTTTTCTTTTTTGAGACGGTATTTTACCCCTGTTGCCCAGGCTGGAGTGCAATGGCATGATCTCGGCTCACTGGAACCTCCGCCTTCTGAGTTCAAGCGATTCTCCTGCCTCAGCCTCCCTAGTAGCTGGGATTACAGGTGCATGCCACCATGCCCAGCTACTTTTTTGTATTTTTAGTAGAGACGAGGTTTCACTACGTTGGTCAGGCTGGTCTCAAAACTCCTGACCTCAGTCGATCCACCTGACTCAGCCTCCCAAAGTGCTGGGATTACAGGTGTAAGTCACTGTGCTCAGCTCTATATTGTTTCTTTTTCGGCAGGTACAAATGAAGAACTCAAAGAAATATGTGTTCATGCTATCAAAATTCTTTATTAATACTTATAACACCTAATGAAATTGAGTTAGTTATTTGCTTAAGTGCTGTGTCAATAAATCATTATGGAATTGAATAACTGAAGCCAAATTATGTATTTTAAGAATACTGTGAGGCCAGGAGCAGTGGCTCACGCCTGTAATCCTAGCACTTTGGGAGGCCAAGGCGGGTGGATTGCCTAAGCTCAGGAGTTTGAAACCAGGCTGGGCAATACAGTGAAACCCGTCTCTACTAAAATACAAAAAATTAGCCGGGCGTGGTGGCATGCACCTGTAGTCCCAGCTACTTGGGATGCTGAGGCAGGAGAATCGCTTGAACCTTGGAGGTGGAGGTTGCAGTGTGCCAAGATTGTGCTACTGTACTCCAGCCTGAGCGAGAGAGTGAGACTCCATCTCCAAAAAAAATACTGTGGTAGACTGAAACACTAAGGGCCTCTAGCAAATTATACTCCCATCGATTCACATACCCTTGTAGCCCTCCTGACACTGGCTCCAGACTTGCCCATGTAGCTTACTCTGCCCAATTAGACATTACTGAATGTGATGCAAGCAGAGGCTTGTGAAAGTTGTGTATGTGAGGCTTCCTCTTTTCTCTTTCTGACTTTGAAGCCCTCCCTTGCTGTTTGTGTGTGTGTGTGGTTTTTTTTTCTGTTTTTTGATTTTTTTTTTGAGATGGGAGTATTGCTCTGTCGCCCAGGCTGGAATGCAGTCTCGCGATCTCGGCTCACTACAACCTCTGTCTCCAGGGTTCAAGTGATTCACCTGTTTCAGCCTCCTGAGTAGCTCTGACTGTACATGCGCCCCACCATGCCCGGCTAATTTTTGTACGTTTACCATATTGGTCAGGCTGCTCTTGAACTCCAGACCTCGTGATCTGCCTGCCTCAGCCTCCCAAAGTGCTGGGATTACAGGTGTGAGCCACCGCGCCCGGCCTTTCTCTTGATGTTTTTAGGAGGCTACTCAGAGACTATTAAACCTGTAATATGGCTGCAGTCTTGTGAAAGACCAACAAAACTGCCAAGCTGATTTTAGTACAAATTGTTGACTCAAAGAACTGTGACAAAACAAAATGGTTATTTTAAGTTGTAGATTAGTTTGTTAGACAGCAATAGATAACTAATATAAACATAAAATCATTGCTGCCAAATGCTTAGTACTTTCAAGTCTCTTCAGTGACCAGGAAATCATTACCAGTGGGGCTTCTGCTTAATAAAAAAATAGGAACATGCAATGATCAAACTCCAGCTAAAGTTATCATCTGCTTATTTTAAAACTCATTATTTTATATTACATGCACATAAATATCTTTTAAGTTTATCTTCTTAATTGGATAAATATTCCTCTTGAAAGGTACAATGTATATGGGAGTATCTAGTACTATACAGTGTAAGGGTGGCCACTACGTTTCCTGCTTGAATTTCTTCTTCAGCTTTTTATTGGTTGGCAAACTACTCTCTTCTCAGAATGCATGTCTGAATTAAGGAAGTGCCCAAATAATAAAGTTTCACAATTTATGTGATGGACCATCTAAAAACTGGCAAACAGGACTTGCCCAAATTAAAGATTCAAGATTCAGTCTGGGTGTGGTGGCATGTGTGCCTGCAGTCCTAGCTAGTCAGGAGGCTGAGATGCTGTCTCAAAAAAAAAAAAAAAAAATTGCAAGATTTAGAAAAGGATATAATGATAAAAGTATGCAGTAAGAATCCTACAAACTATAATCAGTTTTTCTCAGGTAAAAAGAAATTACTCTAAAAAATTAAAGTCAGTGTTCTTAAGCCCTAATTAGCTTTTCCCTGTATTTAAGAGGACTCTAATAATCATAAGGGTCAATTTTTTTGGTATGTGGACCATTTTAGTCCATTTAGTACAACAAAGGTCTTCTTCCTTATATCCGATCTTCTTCCAGTGTTTCCCTCTCCTGTGCAAGACACACCACCAGAAATCTAAGACTTATCCATTAGAAATCTTCCCTTCCTTAATCTTCTCTTCCTCCTATCGTCCAAGCTATCCTTAATTAACTCCTTAATATCTGCCAACCATCCTCTCCTTTCCATCTTAATCCTCACTATCCTAGTCCAGGCTTAGCATCTCTTTCCTGGACAGCTACAATAACTTACTTACTAGTCCCTTTGCATTACTCTAATCTCCAGTTGGCCTCAACCAAACCTTTTTTTTTTTTTTTTTTTTTGGAGACAGCATTTCACTCTTGTTGCCCAGGCTGGAGTGCAATGGTGCGATCTTGGCTCACTGCAACTCTGCCTCCTGGGTTCAAGCCATTCTCCTGTCTCAGCCTCCCAAGTAGCTGGGATTACAGGTGCCCGTCACCACACCCAGGTAATTTTTGTATTTTTAATAAAGATAGGGTTTTGCCATGTTAGCCAGGCTGGTCTCGAACTCCTGACCTCAGGTGATCCACCCACCTTGGCCTCTCAAAGTGCTAGGATTACAGACGTGAGCCACTGTGCCTGGCCAAACCTCTTTTATTAACAAGGTAACAATAACCTTTTTGAAACACAAATCGTTCTTAAAAATCGGTGGATGGCTTCCCAAGGCTCTTGGAACAAAGCCAAAATCTTTACTAAATTATTACTTCATACATAAAAATGTAAATTCAAAATAAACTCTAGATGCCCCTTTCATTTCTTTAACATTCATAATCTTACTTTTCACCTTTCGTGGCAATTTATGATCATATTTACCTTCACGGTGTAGGACCTGCCACTCTCCTGCAATCCAGGCCTTCCTGGATGCATACAAGATAGTATAGCGAGTCACAACTGTCTCTGGGCCATCAGGGGGTTTCCAAGAAACCAGGGCGGTGTCATCCTCTATCAATGTCACTTTTACTCCAACTGGTGGGCCTGCCGGTGCTGTGCACGCACAACAACAAATTGTATGAGTAGAACAAAATGGTTCATAAACACTCAAATACCTGGCTGATGGGCTTAGAAAAAAGTTCAAAACATTAGAAACCACCAAAAAAAATCACAGCTTTCAAAGATCATTAGTGAGCATAATAAAGTACTATTTTCTTCTTTTATTTTCATAATATTTAAACACTAAAAAACATAAAGAAGATAGTACATTCCTAGGTGGAGAATCTAAGTTAAAGAGATAGCATTTTTAAAGTTCCTGAAACGTTTTGCTAAACTGCTAACTAGAAATGTTTACTTCCACCAACAGAACCTGTCCATTAGATACTGAGTTTCACCCCATTAGTGCTGATAGTTCTTACTAACATGTATAGGGCATCAACTTAACCTGATTTAAGAGACCAGTGAAGAAAATGCTTCTGAGATTAAAACATTTAGTTATTCCTAGAAAAGTTGTTAATCAGTGAACTTACAGGGCAGACTTAAATCTAATAATATATCTGTGAAAAACAGTAAAATCTTGGAATTTAAGTTGACTCCATGTTTAACATGAGCTGAAAGTGTGAAGAGTTGGTTTTTAACACATCTCAAATGGGATATTGCCAAAACCACAGCAACAAAGTCCTATGTCATAAATGTCCCTTACTTTCTCTCTGTATAATTAAAATAGAGTAGAAATGATGCCTATATAATAGATTATCTAGTCCTTCATCCTCATTCTAGAGATAAGAAAATGTAGGTCTAGGGACATAAAACATCTTAGAGTCATAGGTAAGCTACAGAATTGGTGCTCAATCCGATATATACGTTGCTCTGTGCACACTACCAAGCTGCCATTCGTACAGAAATAACTTCATTATAACGTTGGCTCCTAAGATCATTAACAAACATATTATTCACTAACTGCCATTTGAAATTATTTGGCTGCAGATTTGAAGAACAGGCCCGATTTTTTCTTTTTTCTTTTGTCTCTAAAAGGACACTAAATTTAAGCCTATCTGCTTGTACAATACAAATGCTGAGAAGAAAAAATGTAATTATAATAAGGAAAAAGAAATTTCAACAGTGAAAAAAAAGAAACAAAACAAAACAAATACATAAATCAACTGGTAGGTGGCAACTAGGGTAATATCCTACTCAGAGTAAATACATATTTCTTAAACATTTCCTTAATTTTTTTTAAAAGATAAAATCTATAGGGAGCTGTTTTCTTTACCTTCTAGAAGAGTAGAACGGTAGACTACAGGGCTCCAGGGACTGGAAAGCTGATCCACATGTAATCGAACAGCAAATTCATATTTGGTGTTTGGTTCTAGACCTTGAACCAACATGTGAGTTTCTGATCTATAATAATGAGTGATGAAGTTGTTACCGCTGGTAGCATATTGTTTCTTTTTTCCTTTTTTTTTGAGACAGAGTCTCACTCTATCACTAGGCTGGAGTGCAATGGCGCGATCCCGGCTCACTGCAACTTCCGTTTTCCGGTTTCAGGCAATTCTCCTGCCTCAGCCTCCCGAGTAGCTGGGTCTAGAGGCACGCAGTAGCATACTGTTTCTAAAAGAATGTCAGCATTTCCAAATAGGTAAGGGCATACTTTTCTTTACCTCCTTACTTTATTTGAAAAAAATGTTTACACTAAAAGAACAATTTAATAGGACTTTTAAAATATCACATTTGGTGTTATCATATGGAAATGAGCCTATCAGTTGCCTCTCTGAGAGCAAACTTAAAATGTCCCAATAAAAAAAGATTTCCTCTGAAATACCAGAAACCAAATCATTCATTCATTCAAGACAAGGTGTTGTTCAGGCTGCAGTGCAGTAGTGGGATCACAGCTCACTGTAGCCTTTATCTCCTGAGGGCAAGCAACCCTCCTGTATTAGCTTCCCAAGGAGCTACGACTATCTATAGGCATAAACCACCATGCCTGGATGATGAAACAAATTTTACTTTTGGCTGTGCACGGTGGGTCACACCTGTAAACCCAGCACTTTGGGAGGCCGAGGTGGTAAGATCACCTGAGGTCGGGAGTTTGAGAACAACCTGACCAACATGGAGAGAAACCCCATCTCTACTATGAATACAAAAATTAGCCAGGCATGGTGGCAGTTGCCTATAATCCCAGTTACTCAGGAGGCTGAGGCAGGAGAATCGCTTAAACCCAGGAGGTGGAGGTTGCGGTGAGCCGTGATCATGCCACTGCACTCCAGCCTGGGCAACAGAGCAAAACTCCATCTCATAAAATATATATATATATATATATATATATATATATATATATATATTTGTAGAGATGGGGTCTGGCTATGCTGCCAAGGCTGATCTTAAACTTCTGGCTTTAAGCAATCTCCCACCTCAGCCTCCCAAAAATCATTCTTTTAGAGCACCGTGATGGGCATCTTTCCAACTCTAACCAAGAAACAGAATGACAACTGTCCCTACTTTTTGACTGCCAGCATGAAAATAGTCTTCTTTCTTTAAACATGCTAAGTTTAGTCACTTGAGAGTAATAATAGCTTCTTGCCTAATCTTATTGCATGAGGCAAGGAAAATTTAAAAATCACCTACATAAATTAATGTCAAAAAGTATGGTTTTCAGAAAATGGTAAGGATGCAAAACTCCCAGCCACTTTACGAGTAACTTAAGTTCTGAAACAAATGTTTACAGGTGAAGATCAAGCTGGGCCCAAGAAGGTAAAAACTATGAGTTGCAGGTAGGGTGTGGGGAGGTAAGCAAAGAAGATAAGCATTAATAGGAGCTACATACGTTTGAAGGTACAGAACCAAAGAAGCATTCTGCAGGCCAACGGGATTACAGCGGACGGTGTAGTTAATGATTTGTGCAGTGGTGAATGCAGGCCTCCTCCAGTGCAGGAAGATGGAAGACGAGGTGTTAGCCTTTGCATAGAGATTGTGGGGTGGCGGTGGAGGAGGGACCATGCGATCACGAACAGCTATTGAGAAAAACAATGTTAATTTACAATACGACATAACATATAGCACAGAAAGTGGTAAAATGGTAAAATAATAATATCTCAGTCTGTAAGATGATTTTAGGTCTTTCTTCCAACAGAGATTCATAGTGATCTAGAGATAGATCATCCAAACCTAAACAACTCTTCCATGAGATGAACAGGGGGTCAAAAACAGTCATGCATCACTTAACAACAGGGATACATTCTAAGAAACGTGTCATTAAGTGATTTCACCATTGTGTGAACATCACAGAGTGCACTTACATAAACCTAAATGATATAGCCTACGGCACAACTGGGCTTTATGTTATAGACTATTACCCATAGGCTACAAAACTGTATAGCATGCTGCTGTACTAAACACTGTAGGCAACTGTAACACAATGGTATTTGTGTGTCCAAACATATCCAAACAGAAAACGGTAACAGGTTGCTATATACGATAACAGCAATGTCATAGGTGATAGGAATGTTTTCACCTCCGTTATAATCTTATGGGACATATGGTCACATATGCGGTCCACTGTTGACGGAAATGTCATTCTGCTATGCATGATTATATTACTGATACTTAAAAGATTGGAAAGCAGAAGCACAGAGAAGTCAGGCTACCAGCCAAAGACACTGAGAAAACCAGTGGGAGACTTAAGACTAGAATATCCTTCTTAGGAGCAGTACAAGTGAACAGCAATTGGAGAGAAACAATTAGCCTAGAGGTAAAAACAGATTTAAAAAAAACTCAGTTTGTAGCTATTCAGTAGTTATTTTCCTCAGTTAAATGTCTTACTGTCTTCTGCAGGCAAAATGAAAACAGGACTAATAATTCAATACAACTCACTTAAGAATTTACTGAGCACCTATTTCACTTAAGATACTTTAGCTGGGTATGGTGGCTCACACCTATAATCACAGCACTTTGGGGTCAAGGCGGGTGGATCACTTGAGGCCAAGAGTTTGAGACCAGCCTGGCCAACATGGTGAAATCCAATCTCTACTATACAGTATTTGCAAAAAAAAAAAAAAAAAAAAAAAAAAAAAATTAGCATGGTGGCACATGCCTATAGTCCCAGCTACTTGGGAGGCTGAGGCAGGAGAATTGCTTGAACCTGGGAGGCAGAGGTTGCTGTGAGCCAAGACTGGGCCACTGCACTCCAGCCTGGGTGACAGAGTCAGACTCTGTCTCAAAAGACACTATGCTATGCAGCGCAGAGGACATAAAGTAATTAAGCCACCATAGCTTCCAAGTAGTAGTGAGACTGTAACTTAAAGGAGGAGGAAGAGAAAGAACAGTGTGAGCCGTTGTAAAACAAACTGCCACAGCTTTCACTTACACACACATCCTGGAGTGCTGACGGTCTGATCTGCCTGATAGCCATCTTCTATGTTGTTGTAAGCCAGGAGCCTCACATGATATTTTCTTCTGGGGTCTATAAAGTAACCAATAGAAAATAATTAGGACAAACTCTCTAGATCTGAGCAAAGGTGCTGAATGGAGCCTTTATAGATTTTGGTTGAAAAAGCTTCTGCGTGCATAAAAGTTCTCAGTAATACAAAATTTTCTTTCCTTTACTGCTCAATAACTCAACAATCCACCTTTGTACGACACTGCTATTGTGACTACCAATAATTAACAATTTTACTTTACTTAATCTAATTTCAAACAATAACCCTACGACAACCACTCCTTCTCCCTTCTCTCCTCTTCCTCCTCCTCTTCCTTAACTGGCCAGATAGATTCTTGATTTTAAAAGCCTTGGATGGCTTGATGGTTCATTTGCAAGAGGTTATATACTATGCAGAAGTTAGAGGGCAGTTTACTTCAAACTATGGAAATCAAAGTGAGGTTGTTTTATTCCATAAAGTTAAAGAAAATTACAATTGTCATCCTGTAGTACCTTTAAAAATTTATATAACCATGTTTTGTTTAAGTTTTACATTTAAATGTGTGCCCTTTCTACAAAACTACATCCTGAAGTGCGAACTTCACCAACAAAAATGAGTTGGAGCTCCCTCTACTGGCGTTTGTTAACTAGCACAATACTAAAACTAAAGTCCATCCCAATGCACATTACAACATTTTTCAGGGCTTTGAGAAAACAGGTACACATTTTAACTTACATAATTTTAGAAATAAGAAGTTTAATTATAAAAATACATTTAAGTTAACTGTTTATGATGACATTTAAATACAGAATACTTGCTCAGGGCAAAAAGATACAACTCAGGCCAGGCACGGTGGCTCAGGCCTGCAATCCCAGCACTTTGGGAGGCTGAGGTAGGCGGATTACCTGAGGCCAGGAGTTCGAGACCAGCCTTGCCAACATGGTGAGACCCCGTCTCCCTAAAAATATAAAATTAGCTGGGTGTGGTGGCACATGCCTGTAATCCCATCTAATTGAGGAAGCTAACACAAGAGAATCACTTGAATGCAGTAGGCAAAGGCTATGGTGAGCCAAGATTGTGCCACTGCACTCCAGCCTGGGTGACAGAATGAAACTCTATCTCAAAAACAAAAAAAAGGATACAACTGGGCGACAGAGTCAGACTCTGCTTCTTTTTTTTTTGAGACGGAGTTTCGCTCTTGTTACCCAGGCTGAAGTGCAGTGGCACGATCTCGGCTCACTGCAACCTCTGCCTCCTGGGTTCAGGCAATTCTCCTGCCTCAGCCTCCTGAATAGCTGGGATTACAGGTGCGTACCACCATGCCCAGCTAATTTTTTGTATTTTTAGTAGAGATGGGGTTTTACCATGTTGACCAGGATGGTCTCGATCTCTTGACCTCGTGATCCACCCGCCTCGGCCTCCCGAAGTGCTGGGATTACAGGCTTGAGCCACCGCGCCCGCCCTCAGACTCTGTTTTTAAAAAAAGATACTATGCTATGTAGCACAGAGGATATAAAGTCATTAAGCCACTATGGCTTCCAAGTAGTAGTAAGCCTGTAACTTATGGAGGAGGAGAAGAAAGAAGTGTGAGCCACAGTAAAACAAACTGTCACGGCTTTCGTTTATACATGCATCCTGAAGTACTGAGGTCAGCTCAATGACTCAGCAATCCGCCTTCATATGACATTGCTACTGTGTCTATCTACCAGTAATTTATCAAAAATAATATATTTCTCTATTATACTTCTCTAAAGAAAACAAAAACACAAATAAATTCAAAATTCCATAAGAGAAAACAATTATCCTTAATAGATATAACCAATGCAGAAAATGATGTGAAATTAAAGGTTAAAAATAATTCTAGAGAGAATCCAAACATACAAAAAGCTAAAAATAGAGGCTGGGAGCAGTAATTCACACCTGTAACCACAGCGCTTTGGGAAGTCGAGGCCAGGAGTTTAAGACTAACCTGAGCAATACAGCAAGATCCCATCTTTATAAAAAATAAAATAAAAATTAGCTTGGTGTGGTGGTGCATGCCATAGCTCCAGATGCTCAGGAGTTTGAAGCAGGGGGACCAATTGAGCCCCGGAGTTGGAGGCTGTGGTAAGTTATGATTGCGCTACTGCACTTCAGCCTGGGCAACAGGGCAAAGCTCCATCTCTAAAATAAACTAAGTAAATAAAATCCCAAAATAAAATTTAAGTTTATAAAACTCTCTAAAGTAATATGTTTACATAAATATTTTAGAAACTGATATTTTCTAATATTTAATATTAAAATTCATTGAAAGGATGTTCTAAAATATAATATTTTCATTTCCATTTGTTTTTTTCAAAAAAAAAAAACAAGATGAAAATTTTCTGTGACTTGGAAAATTTCTAACCTTTCTAGAGGGAAAGGTAGGAAGACTAATCTAGCATTTGACTACCCTGTATAAAATGTCTTTTGGATACATCATCTTATTTGACTATCAGAAAATACCATAAGGTAGATGTTACACCCATTTTATGTGTAACCTGTGATACAGAGGTTTCTTTGGTTTGTCTTCTGAAAAAGGGTCTCAATCTTTGCCCAGGCTGGACTGCAAAAGTACGATTACAGCTCACTGCATCCTCAACCTCCTGGGCTCAGATGATCCTCCCACCTCAGCCTCCCAAGTATATGAGACTACAGGCACACACTACCACACCTGGCTAATTTTTGTATTTTCTGTGGACTTGAGGACTCACCATATTGCCCAGGCTGGTCTCTAACTCCTACACTCAAGCAATCTGCCCATCTTGGCCTCCCAAAGTGGTGGGATTACAGGACTAAGCTACTGCAGCAATCCTTCAAAGCTGTTAAGGAGAATGTCCAATATACATGAAATTGAACAGCTGAACCAAGAACTTGTTATTTCCATGACAAGGCCTCTAAATTTACACAAACACATGTGCCTCTGTCAAAAGAAGTTTGTCTGCTTATAATATTTTGATTTTTTTTTTTTTTTTGCGACTGGGTTTCACTCTGCTGCCCAGGCTGGAGTACAGTGGTGCGTTCATGGCTCACTGCAGCTTTGACCTCTCCTCTCTGGGCTTGGGTGATCCTCCTACCTCAGTCCCCCAAGTAGTTGAGACTACAGGCACACAACACCACACCTGGCTAATTTTTGTATTTTCTTTGGATACAGCGTTTTCTCATGTTGCCCAGGCTGATCTCAAACTCCTGTGTTTAAGCAGTCTTCTCGTTTCTGCCTCCCAAAGTGCTGGGACTATAGATGTAAGCCACCACGCCCAGCTTCTTATAATGAATTTTAAAAGAGATTTTAAAAAACATTTTATAAAACAATTATCAGAGAACACAGACACACTTTTCAAATGATTTAGAACACAAAGCACTGAAAATTTATATCCAAAAAGTTCTGGTTGAGATTAACGGCTATTTAATTGGAACCTTGTCTTCTTTATTCCTCCTAACATTGCTAAACACATTAGTCAAATGAATCTTGAGTTGAGTATTACAAATAAGACCTCTGGGCCAGGTGCAGTGGCTCAGGCCTGTAATCCCAGCACTTTGGCATGTCAAGGCGGGAGGATAACCTTAGGTTGGGAGTTTGAGATCAGTCTGACCAACATGGAGAAACCCCAATTCTACTAAAAATACAAATATTAACTGGGTTTGGTAGTGCATGCCTGTAATCCCAGCTACGCATGGAGGCTGAGACAGAACTGCTTGAACCTGGGAGGCAGAGGCTGCAGTAGGCCAAGATCACGCCATTGCACTCCAGCCTGGGCAACAAAAGTGAAACTCCATCTCAAAAAAAAAAAAAAGACCTCTGAATGGGTAAAAACAGAATTCAAAATTCAATTGGATCTTTGCTTGCTAGTTCTTTATAAATTAGTAGTGCAACTTTGAAAAAACATGTATGTATAATATATATTACACTTTGTTTTTGATATGGCTGGAGTGTAGTGGCATGATCTCCGCCTCCCAGTTCAAGCAATTCTTATTGCCTAAGCCTCCCAAGCAGGTGGGATTGCAGGCACATGCCACCACACCCGGCCAATTTTTGTATTTTTATTAGAGTTGGGGTTTTGCCATGTTGGCGAGGCTGGTCTTGAACTTCTAGCCTCAAGCAATCCACACACCTTGGCCTCACAAAGTGCTAAGATTACAGGAGTGAGCCAACACACCGAGCTGAAAAATACTTCTTTATTCTGTCTCTACTCAATTAGAAGACTGTCTTTAAGAAAGCCTCCAGAATATAAAGGTATTATGCAAGAATATGAGAGATACAGAAAAGGAAGGATAGGAGAGATTTGCCCTAAAAGTAGCTCATGTTCTCCAGAGGGGTCCAAACATGAATATAGCTATTTCTCAAAGAAAGCTCATTTTGATGAAGGTTATGAGTACAGGTGGAGAGATTAATATTTTTTCTACTGTGCAAACAATTTCAATCAACACTGCATGAATACATCTCCAGAATGGTTCCATTTGTTAGCCCTAAAATGGATTCTTCAACTTTTCCCTTCTTTAAAAGTTCATTTTAAAAAATAAACTTCTTATACTAAATTTTAAACTCAGAATTAACCTTTCTTCTTGCTAAGACAGAAATGGCTTATGTCTCCCAAAAAGATAAGAGAACCAAGTTGCTCCTTTAATACCCCAAACACTTGGCTACTGCCTCCTCAGGACAGACTCACAAAAGTCCCATGAGAGGAGGAGCAGCTCTTTCACTCCTATTTGGAAATCATCAGGGAGCAACCGTCTCAAGGACCAGATTCCTTCCCATGTTGTATTAGGCATACAAGATCTTTTCTATCCAAACAGAAAAGGTAAAAAACAAAACAATAAATTCTGGAAATTATTTTACTAGAAAAAAATTATAGGGTATACTGTATGGAAAAACTAGTTTAAAAGAATGAGAAACCCCACTTATATTTTTCATAAGTGATCTACTCCTTACGTCCTCTGAACCATTTTTAAAACTAAAAAGTACCAGTTAGGGACAAAGCTGAGCAGCGGATAACATGGATTTACCACACGGTCCTCTTTATTTTTTATTTTTTATGTTTTTTGAGACAGAGTTTCACTCTTGTTACCCAGGCTGGAGTGCGATGGCGCGATCTCGGCTCACCGCAACCTCCGCCTCCTGGGTTCAAGCAATTCTCCTGCCTCAGCCTCCTGAGTAGCTGGGATTACAGGCACGTGCTACCATGCCCAGCTAATTTTTTGTATTTTTAGTAGAGACAGGGTTTCACCGTGTTGACCAGGATGGTCTCGATCTCTCGACCTTGTGATCCACCCGCCTCGGCCTCCCAAAGTGCTGGGATTACAGGCTTGAGCCACCGCGCCCGGCTGTGGTCCTCTTTAGCTGTAAAAAAATTTGCCTCTAATCTCAAAATCTAGTCATGATATTATTTCAGTTTGTTATTCCAGAGACCCTGGAATACCCTGGTTAATTCCTGTTTATTAATTTGTCAGAAATTTGACTTCATGTTTGTAAACTTAGGAGTGAAAGCAGAGACCAGAGCCCTCAAATAGTGTTAAGATGAGCATTACCAGGCAGTAAGAATCATCAGCTAAAAAAGAAAAGACAACAGCTACAGAATTAACAGAATTAAGGACACGGGGTCAAAAACAGAGTTTAGGACCAATATGTGAAATACACAAAGAATGAACCTCAGCATAAGTAGCAAAAGTCAAATCCTAAAACCTCATAGTTCTGCAAAGACCCTCCTATGCCTAAGGGACAAAGCAGAGACCAGTGCCAACACTGTGAAATGCCACAGGGAACCAGTCCCAAGGCCTGTTACAGCTCTTCTTGTGTTAAGCACTGCCACGTATGTGGTGCTTGGTTACATGAGACTCAGCAGACTTAGGCTATGTGGTTTTGGGGGAAAAACAACAGAGTTAGGAAAAACAGCCACAAGGAACAGTGCGGACCTCCTCGAAGTCCAGCAAAGGAAGGATGAGAAAGGGAAGACAGGGAGAAGCTTGCTCTAGTTTCTTCAAAACTCAACACAAGGGGTGGGGGGGGGGCGGAAGAAAATCACTCCTTTTTTATTTTTGAGATGGAGTCTTGCTCTGTCGCCAGGCTAGAGTATAGTGGCATGATCCTGGCTCACTGCAACCTCCGCCTCCTGGGTTCCAGCAAGTAGCTGGGACTACAGGCACATGCCACCACTCCCAAGTAATTTTTTCTTTTTTTTTGTATTTTAGTAGGAACAGGGTTTCACCATGTTGGCCACGACGGTCTCTATCTCCTCACCTTGTGATCTCCTCACCTTGGCCTCCCAAAGTGCTGGGATTACAGGCTTGAGCCACTGCACCTGGCCCCACTCCTCAATTCTTAATGATCCCAGGGTGATGGCTCAAATAGGTAATATTTTAATTTAAGACTAAACTTGCTGAAAAGATTTAGCAATGTATAAAGACAAAGGGTTAGGAAAGAAAGCTCAAATTACGCTAACACAAATTTGACCTTAAAGGTTTTGATTCATAACAGTATAGCTCCAGACTGTCAGCTTACATTTACATTTTGTCCCTAGCCAAATGTACTTTTCTTTTATTAGGGAGACACCCTTTGGCCCCAAAATGATCATCTTCCTGACACATTGCTATGGCTGTATTCTTCACCTTTTCCCTGCTGATTCTAGGACTGGTCACAGCCTCCTTCTGACATGATTCATTCTCACCACCAGCTCTTCTACTTGGATTAACAGTCATATAAAGAAAGAGTCAGGCTGGGCAAGGTGGCTCACACCTATAATCACAGCACTTGGGGAGGCCTGTGGTCACGAGTTCAAGACCAACTTGGCCAACCTGACAAAACACCGTCTACTAAAAAGACAAAGAACAGCTAGGCATGGTGGTAGGTGACTGCAATCCCAGCTACTTGGGAGGCTGAGGCAGGAGAATCGCTCAAACCTGGGAGGCAATGGTTGCAGTGAGCTGAGATTGTGCTATTGCATTACAGCCTGGGTGACAAGAGTGAAATTCTGCCTCAAATAAAAAAGGAAGAGTCAGAACCAGAAGTCTGGCTAGCTAAGGAAGGGTTCACAGGTATCAACAAACATTTATCAAGAGCCTACAAAAAGTCAGGTATTGCATGAGAGACTCAAGGACTAGAAAGATACAACTCTTCCTCAACCAAAGAAAACAGGCTGATAAATGAATATCCTAAGTACTATTTACCCTAACAGTTGCACAGACTTGAGCAAGTTTCTTACTTTTTTAAGACTTGTTTATTTTGTGGAAATATAACAGCATCTCTCTGATAGGGATTTTAAGAATATTAAATGAAATCATGCATATAAAGTACTCTGTAGAGTTCCTATAATTAGTAAACACAAAACACTACATTGTTGTTGTTCTGTGAGTAAAGGTGCCTGGGAGAAAAGGTAGTATCAAAAATATGGCAAACTTAACACATTTTGGAATCAACTTTGTGAGAGCTTATGAGTATCAAAGATCTCTGTTCATTCATATAAACAAGATCTAGAGATCAGAATATCTGCAAATTAGCAATTGGCAAATACTGAAGCTGAATTTAGCTGCTCTCTGTCCTCACTGGTAATCTCTGATGTATAGAGCAGGTGTGTCTGGCTTGTATATACTATTGAAACAACTATGTTTTGTGTGTGTGGCCACTAATAATGCTTGCTGCTGCTTTGGCAACCATGTCACATGGTACATATTCCTCTCAGTGGTGTATCTATCTTCACCCATATCTAATCTAATAATCTCTCATCTGCCAACAAAGAAACAGCCCTAATGACGATAAAATACTTTGCAAAACAACTTAATAGATTTCTTTCCTAGTGGAAGAACAGTAAATCATTTCATTAAGGAAAAATCTGGAAGTCTGAGGACAAATATTAGAAACAGCAAGCATACGGACACAAAAATTAATTCAATCTGTTATTAATAATTATATCCCATTTTTACAATTCGATGTTCTTACCCTCAATGACCAGGCTGGGAACAATACAAAAGTATAAAATGAGACTCTCTAATGCCAAATTGTTTTAAAGTTGTACTTGTCAACAACCTGCCTAATTCCATTATAAATGCATATGATTTAACAATAATAGTGCATTAACAGCATCTCTGTGCAATACCTTAAGTAACCTACAATGAAAACATGTTTCTAAACACCACACAACAAAAAACCCCAAGCCTTCGTCCGGCATTTTACTTGAAAAACTTGCATTTCTGTTCTCCATCACTAGATGGCATCTGTGTACCTGTTAGGAGAGTGATGACCCATTCATCCAGGCATTAAATAGGTGGGAGACATTCAGATACCTGCTGAAATCTGGTATCTGAATATCTGATGAATGTGCAAATCAAAATAGTTATGCAAGATAATTGCTTAAGTTTCACCAAATGAAGGGCCTGATGAAACAGCAGTAAAACGGAAGGGCTATCTTGGGTAAGTATTTGCCATACCAATAAATATTTCATATAAACTTCAAAAACCTCTGTATCCATTTTGCTTCCAAGTCTTCTATAATGGCTGCTGAGCCAAACAGAAGACAACTTTCCTAATGACTCAGTGCTACTAAGAAGCTAAGAGACGGCCTGCAGAGTTGTTAAGAGCTGGGATATTAAACTCAGGCTGACTGGAATTCCAACACTAGCTTAGTCATTACTATGAAACTTGGGGAAGTTACTTTTTCTCTCTGTATGCTGGTTACCATCACCTGTAAAATGAGTATGAAAGTGATAACAGCATCCATCTCATGAAGCTGTTGGGTGCTTTAAAAGAGGGCTTGAGTATAAGAACAACAACAACAATATACTAATAAAAATATCAACAGTGGCCAGGTAAGGCGGCTCACACCTGCAATCCCAGCACTTTAGGGGGCCAAGGCAGGTGGATCACTTGAGGCCAGGAGTTAGAGACCAGCCTGGCCAACACAGTGAAACCCCATCTCTATTAAAAATGCAAAATTTAGCCAAACGAGTTGGTGGGCACCTGTAATCCCAGCTACTTGGTGGCTGAGACACAAGAACCTGGAAGGCGGAGGCTGAAGTGAGCTGAGAGCCTGGGAGACAGAGCGAGACTCGGTCTCAAAAAAAAAAAAAAAAAAAAAAAAAAAAATTGGCTGGGTGTGGTAGCTCATGCCTGTAATCCCAGAACTTTGGGAGGCCAAGGCAGGTGGATCACAAGGTCAAGAGATCGAGACCATCCTTGTCAACATGGTGAAACCCTGTCTCTATTAAAAACACAAAAATTGGCTGGGTGTGGTGGCACATGCCTGTAGTCCTAGCTACTTGGGAGGCTGAGGCAGGAGAATCGCTTGAACCCGGGAGGTGGAGGTTGCAGTGAGCTCAGATCACGCCACTGCACTCCAGCCTGGTGAAAGAGTAAGACTCCACCTCCCTAAATAAACACACAAATAGTAATAATACAATTGCTATTAGCATCCTATGATTCCTAATCCCTATTCCCTCTCAGGTACAAGGGCAGCATGGTGAAGTAATTAAACAACAAACTCTATAACTACACTACTTGGGTTTTGGGTTTGAATCAAGTTTCGTCATCTATAAAATGTGAATCAGATGAGTTTATATCTGTAAAGTAAAATGTTTAGAAAAACAACAGGTACTTGATTGGGGTCTTTTAGTGCTAACTGACTAAATTTAGGGGAGAAAGCTGGTTTGGGAATTTGGAGATTTGGATATAAATCTTAGATTACCAAGCCGTGTGCCTAAGAAAGTTGCTCAGTCTGGTATAGTTCAGTTTTCTCATCTGTATGATGAGAAAGGTGACATTTATCAGTGCTTTCAAACTGGTTTAGATAACAATCTATTAGGGGAGCTAAGACAAAAATAAACATAAGTACCACGCCTGATAGGAATAACTGCTGCAAAAGAGATGTGTTAAACTCCAACGGCATTCACCAGAGAGAACGATCACCACTTACTTGGAGAGTGGGCAGGGCTTCACAGAGGAGGTGACATTTGAGCAGAACCTGACCCTACAATAAGCATGGGGAAGAAGAGATCTAGGCCAAGGGAAGAGTATGAGCAAAGCTGAGGAGACAGGGGCATATACTCCCTGAGAGAAGTCACAGGGAGTTCAGATTTTCAACAGTAAACTAAAGATGGGGGAGGGTTATACAGAAAAGGGGCTGGGGACAGATCACAGAGAGCTTTGAGAGCCCAGCCAGGCCTTGTGAATTTTATTAAATATACATGGAAGGCAGGTGACTAAATGGAATGGTTGACAGAAGAGACTAAGGAGTAAGAAAGTACCAGGTGGCTAAACTTGGTGGCTCACGCCTGTAATCCCAGCACTTTGGGAGGCCAAAGGTGGCAGATGGCTTGAGCTCAGGAGTTTGAGACCAGCCTGGGCAACACAGCAAACTCCTGTCTTTACAAAAAATACAGAAATTAGCTAGTCATGGTAGTGCACTCCTGTAGTCCCAGCTACTTGGTATGCTTAGGTAGGAGGGTTGCTTGAGCCCAGGAGGCAGAAATCGTAGTGAGCGGTGATCGCACCATTGCACTCCAGTCTGGGTGACAGAGTGAGACTCAAACTCAACAAAAAGAGAAGAAAAGAAAGTGTCAAAGTTTCCAGCCCAGGTCAATCAACAGAAATGGAAGAGAACATGCTTGGCAGAGGGTTGTCCTTCAGTTCCGTCTGTGCTTCTGGACCTATTTTTATAAAGCAGGGGGCCTGTATCACTAACGTTTGAGAAATCAGATAGCAAAATAGTAAGCATATGTATAAGAGAGTACATGCTAAAGAATGGCATCCACTCTTATACAGTGGCTTTGTGATTAAAGCCCTTCCCCCACCCCCACTACTTCTTGGTTAAGTTATCTCTGAAACAGGCTAGGTTACCGGCCCTGAGTAAGTGGGAGATATTAACACATACATTCAAGCTACTCAAATACCCAGTAGAACAAAAGCAGAATAATCAGATACATAAACATTAGGTAGTAAATTACTTTTACTTCAAGGAGAACACATTCAAGAATTCCAATCCTGCTGGCTTTTGATCTTTGCTTTATTCTTATACTTCTTTAAGATACAAGGCAAAAACTAACAAGCTCACTGAGTAGGAAGCTTCTACACCATACCGTCCCCCCAATACCATGAGGACTAACTGTTGCCTGACTGAAGAGGAACTAAGACAGTAAAACCGACGGACATCAAATTCAAACTTCATGGGCTCTTTGTGGTAATACTAACAGACGTTTTGTTTCCTGGAAAATGCGTAAAAAAACACAATTATGTGCAAAGTACTGGGCTGTGGACCAACAATAAGAGATAATATTTGGGTCATGAAAACGAGGTCTTTGTTGCTCTCAGCTGATGTTTGTTTGTGAGGCTCCAGAAGCCTTGAAAAGAACCAGGTCAGAGCAAGCAGGTAGGGGTTAGATAAAATTAAGAGAAAACCTGAGGTCAAGAACATGAGAAAACTTCTTTCCCACAGGAGTGAGTCCAACTCCAACACTATTTCTAAAATTCAGCTCTGGTGAAGACTTAAGAGAGTTTTTCCCCCCATCCTTCTGTGGAAATCCTCAACTGGGGGAAAAAATCCTCCTATGACTAAAGGAAGATAAAGCAATCACATCTACTTCAGGACTGCCCTCTGCCACTTGTTCAATTTACAGACGGGCACACTGGAGTGAACTAATAAAATGCATAAAGAAAATTAAAAAGCATTATTTGAAAAATGACTAGGTATAACTTTAAATTGTTTACTTTAAATGCTGCTGTAGAAAAACTTTATTAGCAACAAAGTTTCGCAATTAAGATAGCTTCAAAGCATTGAAAATCATCGAATTAGAGTATATATGCAAAGGTAGGTAGCAATCAGAAAACATGCGGATACAAGGTCAGCATATGGGAAGTCTGAAGATGTTTAGGTAGGAAGTGATCAGAATAAGTAAGTAAGATGAAAGTCTGAAGGATGAAACCTAATGTCTGGCCAAATGTCCATTTTTAATTTAATCTTTTGTGCTACAAGGTTTTGTGCAAGCCTTTTCAGGCCCATTGTTCCGCTACAGTCCGACAGGAGAGCTCCTTGGTCTGGCTAGCCAGGGTGACTGCACTGCCCCCAAGTCTCCCTTTGACACAATACCCTCTATATAATTATTCAGAGAGGAGGCCAGCGGTACAGACTGCTCTGACACCTGGGTCATGGCCTCTGACATAGAATCTGGGGCCAGCTCAAGTCTGGCTCAGCAGCAGAGAAGCAGGAAAAAATGCTAAGGGGGATGGGTGGGAAAGGGAAGCTGAGGGAAACATTACGCTAAAAAGCTATGTGTAAGCACAGTAACAAAAACACAAATCACATTTAACAATACGATCTGCCTTCAGGTTTTCCAAATGTAAGACTACAGTGTTTCTCCACTTGAAATCACACTGAGATGAGGGGAGCAGATCTCTAAGAGGGAATTCTTTGTCTCGTATCATTCAACTTCTATTGGAATGGAAAAAGCTAATTCAAGATGATCAAAATAATAACTTACATAAACGTACTAGTATGTTGATTTAAAAACATATTTTTAGCTAAAAGGATGTTAACTTCAAGCCTAGATTAAAAATTCATTCTCCTTTTATTTTTAAACTTAATTTCCAAAAGGGATTGTTAATCAGAAACATTTTTTATTTTGCCTGCATTATACATTTAAAGGAGTTCTCTTTAATGACGACTATGCCAAAATGTTATAAAGTTGTTGTATGATAATATATAGAATATTTGAGTATAAAACAGAATGGCAGATAGAGTGGTCAATCCTTCACTTCTCAAACCTTCCCTGTGTATTCTATATATAGCTTTCTCGAAAGCTGACCAGTAGAGTATTTTTCTAAACCTGAAATGACACACTCTTTTGTTTTGCTCCCCCAAACCCCTGAAAGGTCTTAAGACAAATAACACCTCTCACTCTCAGTAAAAACAATCTCTTTCCTACTGAGTTTAGAATAATTTAGAAGAAAGTTCTTTGTATGTGACATCTGAAAATCAGTTTTCCAAAATAAGTATATCCTATTGATAATCTCTATTTTTTTTTTCTTTCCTGAGACAGAGTTTTGCTCTTGCTGCCCAGGCTGGAGTTTAATGGCTCGATTTCGGCTCACTTGGCAGCCTTTGCATCCCAGGTTCAAGCGATTCTCCTGCCTCAGCCTCCTGAGTAGCTGGGATTACAGGCAAGTGCCACCACACACAGCTAATATTTGTATTTTTAGTAGAGATGGGGTTTCACATTGTTGGGCAGGCTGGTCTAGAACTCCTGAACTCAGGTGATCTGCCTGCCTCAGCCTCCCAAATTGCTGGGATTACAAGCATGAGCCATGGTGCCCAGCCAGATAATCTCTATTTTTAAAACCTTCCCCAAGTGACTGGGATTGTTTTGTAAATTCCAGAAGCATAAGGCTTTCCTTTCCCAATTACATTGTGCTCACCAATGTTTTGATCCTTTTATTTCTTTTTTGATCATGTAATTTCATTTTTTTTTTTTTTTTTTGAGGCGGAGTTTCACTCTTGTTACCCAGGCTAGAGTGCAATAGTGTGATCTCGGCTCACCGCAACCTCCGCCTCCTGGGGTCAGGCAATTCTCCTGTCTCAGCCTCCTGAGTAGCTGGGATTACAGGCACGTGCCACCATGCCCAGCTGATTTTTTGTATTTTTAGTAGAGACGGGGTTTCACCATGTTGACCAGGATGGTCTCGATCTCTTGACCTTGTGATCCACCCGCCTCAGCCTCCCAAAGTGCTGGGATTACAGGCGTGAGCCACCGCGCCCAGTGTAATTTCATTTTTAATTGTCCAGTAGGCTTTCAAGAATTCTTTAAAATTTTTATTTTTTGACAAATGTATTACTTTAGGATGTCTAGATAAGAAATATTTTGAGTTGAAGATTTCTACTTGAACTTTGCTATATATAAGTGATTCTAATTTCCATTCAAACACTGACAAACTAATATGAAAGTGAGATTGGAGGGCTCCACAAACATGGTTTTTGATCTTCCATGTACTTCTCTAATGGAAGGCTTTCCCTTTGTGAATCACTGTGGGAGAAAGAAACCTCACTGGTCCAATTTTGTAAGATGAGTCTCTCCCACTACATTACCAATTAACGGAAATCTGGTGAAGGTTGATATCTCCTTTGGTTAGGAAAGAGAAAAAGAAAAGAAGACTTCAAAAGGGCAGTGGCTTAACTTTCACAGAATTTATAGTAGCCGTATATGAACCATACTATTAAGGCTACGTCCACATATACATACACAAATAATTTAAAAGTGAGTAAAATGGAATGATGGTTGATTATAACTAAAAAACTTATAATTCTAATACAAAAAACTGTGTTAGAATAGTGGTGTGTGTGTGCCATATCCTAGGATAATTAAGAAGGTATAAAATTTACAAAGGAAGTTTAAAGTTGTTACCTAAGAAAATGAAATAAATTTCTTTGATTATGTTGACATTTCTATCAAAAACAATCCTTACCAACTAAAAGCATCCAAAGGACAACACTTGACTCATGCTACTGTACTTGGCTTAGCATTTGTTTAAGTAGCTGCTCTGTCTGCCAACACACATACACGGTCTGTCTCACATACATCATTGCCTTACAAACAATATTTTTATAGACTGACAGAGAGAGCCTATTCATGACAACCAAACTTCCCCTGAAGCTATGAAATAAATTTCCTTCCAGGACTAATATTTTTCCGTTTCACTGTTGTGGGCTTGCCATGCCATTTTGACCCTTTTGTGAAGCAACATGAAAATACCATCTATCATCTCCTGAACCACAGTGACTTGGTCAGAGGTGCACAGTTCCATTGCAAAAACATCTGTAGTTTGATAACCATCCCTTCAAATCTCAACCCTCAGCAGTGAAAAGCATGCTTACAAAATGAGACAATGCAGATAGACAGCTTGAAACCAATCTTAAATTTCTCCTCAAGTGGGAAATGTAAACTGGTAAAATATCAGCTTCATCAATCACAGTGATAAAAACCGTAATTGTTTATTTATTTATGCCTCCGTCATAACTCACAAGAAACAGTATGTTACAACAACTTATATAAACTTCACTGAATCTATCACTCTGAAACAGATTTCAATGTTAGCAAATAAGAGAATTCTGGGAGTTCTTTGATACAAGCAGCTGCATATTATTAACGTGTTAATTGGCTATGAACAGTCTATTCAACCTGAAATTTTTTAGATATTAAAAGACACTGAAGATACTTAGGAGTTCTAAAAGGTATTCAACATATCTTAAAATGGTTTTCAACACATATGACAAAGAACCTCAGACAATTTAAGCATACAGAATCAAACCAAAAAGATTTTCTGATAAATAAAACTCCATTCAACAGATCTAGGTTTCTTATATTCAATCTGAAATATATTATTATAAATATCAGTTTATAAACATTTCATGAATAAAATAGTTATTCAGTTAAGGAAATAATTTCAGTTGAGAATAGTTTTGTATTATCCACTCAGCTACAGCCACAATCTTTAATTCCTCAAGTGGGCTATAACTGGACAGTATGAAAAAGAAACTGATTTTCTGTGCTTTAATCTCTTAGGAGGCAAATTTATATTACAGTATATACTGAATGATACAACTTTTAAATGCCCCACATTCCTAGATAATTTTTTTTATAATTAATTACTCCAGAAGTGCTGTTGTTTTAATCATACTAAGTGCCTAATCACTGTAAAACCATCCTCTAATTTGGAGACATTATAGACTAATAATTGGTCAATACAACAGTACAGGGCATTCTTAAACCTTTACAATTATTTTTTAGACATTTTAATGTATTTACTTTCTTATTATTTTGTCTGTGTGTGTGTACTTATATTCATCTTTTCTTTTATTGAATGATCATGACCCTTCACATTGCACCTGAATACTGTGAAGTTTTCCCCTAAAAAGGGATGTTCTCCAACATAAACACAGTATCATTACTATACCCAATCAATTTAACAACGGCAACATTTATCTAATATATAGTCTATATTTAAATTTCTAAAACTGTCCAATCATATTCTTTGTAAATGCTTTCCCCTACAAGAATCCAGGATTACACACTCCACGTCATGTCTCCATCAAGAACTGTCTCCTGCCCTTTTCCTGCCCTCCCCAAGGATGGCATTTCCAGTTGAGCTGTTTTGTGGAATGTCTCACAATCTGGACTTATCTGATGGTTTCATTATTAGATTCAGGCTAAACATTTTTGGCAAGAATACTACATAGGTTAAATTATGACTTTAGGGTATTTTATGAAAGAAAACAAAAAATCTGTAATCTATAATCTGTTAGGTTGCTTGCTGAAGACAGACATGACTTCAAAAGCTTTCCTAACCCAGAGCAGCATACTTTTCTTAATGGCCAATTTTATTTCTTTTTATCTATACCAAGTTATATACGTCTATCTATATACAAATGTCTATACTGATCACTTGTTTGTCACTAAGAACAATAAAAAGGGGAGATACTAGCATATTTTCAGACTTCGAGTAAGATTTCTAGAACTATCTGGGACTTTGACTATAAAGTATGCAAATGTAGATTTCTTTTTAAATTCCCAGTGAATCACACTAGAATGCCAATTTGTAAAATGTACATAGCATGGGAATACCAAGAATGAGGCCATATAAGTATGCAATTGAGCCCACCTGGGACACAGAATTACTATGATTAAAACAATCACTAATTTCTCAGAATAGAGATATGCACAGAAAAATAGGTCTTTTAAAAGCGTGTCTGCTTACTTCTTAAAGTTACTGGAGGCTTTAAACATAGTTTCTGTTGCTTGGTGGGGTCAGAGTTGAGGCCCACTGCCATGATTTTTCTTCTGAAATTAAAGGTCATTTTATGAGAAGAGTGGACATGTAGCTATTCAAGAAAGCGGAACCCACTAAAAATCATCATACTTGGCCATTCAGATGGAGAAATGGGAAAGTTAAGAAAATTTTTTTGTTTCATCCATTAATATCTTTAGGTCAACCAAAATTTTGTAACTTGTTAAATGATCCTAAATACCATCGAAATCTTCTTTCCTTATTATATTATTACCAAGCATAAGTTAAAATGATTTCAATACATGATTCATAGAGACTTTTCAACCATTTCAAGATACAGTTTTTCTGGAAGTAATGTATCTTGAGAATTTAATTAGTATACTAAGTGTAGTTTATTTTGTATAATTAAACTGTAGCTTAATTAGTATACTAGCTAACTGTAGTTTGTTTTGACTGCAAGAAAGTTCATAAAATAAACTTATAGGCCATTTATAGCAATAGTACAAGAGCATATGGCATGCAATAAAGAATACAATACTAGGTTCATTGATTTTCCAGTCTTTTTACCCCAATCTCTTAATCTAGGTATATTTAATTTAAAAATATTTTTTAAAAATTATGATCAAATACATTTGTTATGAAAAATTTATAAAATTCAGACAAGTAAAAATAAAACGACATAAAAATAAAAGGTTCTTAACACCAGCCCATGGAGATAAACACTAGGAACATTAAGTTGCTATTTTTTCATTCCCTTTACTATCTATACATACACATATTCAATATTAATATATTTTATAGCCCAATTTCTAAATTTAGTATACTGTGAACTATTTCTGTTGTTTCTCTTCTAAAACATTCCTTTCAATGTCCATATTTATTTAGATGACATCAGGAGTATTCGGGGTGGTATGGCTGTAGACTGCATTTACTCAAATTGTATGAATGTACCACAGCTTAATTTATTAACCCTCAGTAGCCAAGTATTTACTTTTCTCCAGCTTTTCCAATTATAAATGATCCTATATATTAAACACTCTTGGGGTTCAATGCTTGTGCATGCTCATTATTATTATTTGAGATGAAGTCTTGCTCTGTTGCCCCAGGTGGAGTGCAGTGGTGCCATCTTGGCCCACAGTAACCTCTGCCTCCCGGGTTCAAGTGATTCTCCTGCCTTAGCCTACTGAGTAGCTGCGACTAAAGGCACACGCCACAATGTCCAGCTGTTTTTTGTATTTTTAGTAGAGACAGGGTTTCACTATGTTGGCCAGGCTGGTCTCGAACTCCTGACCTCATGATTTGCCAGCCTCAGCCTCCCAAAGTGCTGGGATTACAGGCGAGAGTTGCTGCACCAGGCCCTTATTATTATTTTCTTATGATGGAATTCCTGGTAAAAGTGGATGCATGTTATAAGTGCCCTCCCGTTTTTGGTATTGCCCAATCATCCCTAGAAACACTGTACATTAATTTACATTCTTGCTTTTAGTATGAGGGTGTTTAACCCTAAATTCCTAATACTGGGCCTTGTCTCATCTGTGGTTTTTTTTTTTTAAATTTTCCTAAGTTTTTTGTTTCTGTATGGAGTCAATTCAATCTTTCTTAGAAGGAAACAGGAGATATATAAATTTGAAATAATGACCTCAGCTAGATGTATTTACACAACCTACCAAGGAAGATGAATCAATTGTGATAATCAAGCAAAATGTGCCACCTACTGCGTACACAGGTTTCATAAGCTATTAACATCCTGGTATGCTGGGAAAGCTAAGATGCCACTGTAATACTTGGGTGAGGCAACTGCTCTAGTTTCTATGATAAATCAAGAAACTAGAGTTTCAGCTATCACGGCTAATCCAAGGGGCCTCCTCTTACGGCAACCCACATTTGCTGGGATTTCAAGGCTTTCAAGCTTCTAAAAATCTCAACATGGAATAGGAAAATATGTACAATTCGAATAAACTATGTCAGGATGATGTTAGAGAACCCTCATGGGATCACACTAGCTTATCCAAACCAACTGATAAATCAGGTTGTTTAGACAGAAATAAGTACCTGTATTTAGCCTGCTTTGATGATCATTCTATGTCTACAGTTTACACCATCCCTTCTTTCAATCTCCCATTAGGGTCCTTTGCCTAGTTAACTCCTATTATCTTTTAAATCTCAAATTCGTTACCAGACTCTTAGGAAAACCTACCCAGGCCCCCACCCTCAAACTATAACGTCCATTATTACACAGCCCCTATACTCCAAATGTTTTTACCTTAGAACACTAAGATTTGTAATTACAAACTATGCAGTGATTTGATTAATGTCTATTTCCTTCTCTAGACTATAAAGCTTCCTAATGGTTAATCACTGAAAAACACCTGACTGAAGCCAGGTGCAGTGGTGCACACCTGTAATCCTAGTACTTTGGGAGGCAGGGAAGGACAGACTGCCTGACCTCAGGAGACCAGTCTGGGTAACACGGCGAAATCCCGTCTCTACTAAAAATACAAAATTAGCTGGGCATAGTGGTGCACACCTGTAATTCCAGCTACTCGGGAGGCTGAGGCAGGAGAATTGCATGAACCCAGAAGGTGGAGATTGCAGTGAGCCAAGATGCTGTCATTGCACTCTAGCCTGGGTGACAGAGAGACTCCAAAAAAAAAGAGCCTCAAAAACAAAACAAAGGACCAGATTCAATATTTCAGAACAGTGGTTTCCAAATGCATACGCAGATATCTTCATTTATTTATAATATAAATATGTTTGACTGCCCTAATAGAGTATGTACGTTATCAGATAAACATACAAAAATATTTTTAAAGAGTAAGATAAAATATTTTCCTCCAGGAAGAGTTGTCTTGCAGCTCCCCTCCAGTCCACTGATTGCATAATTACTACAAGGCTTAAGATTTCAAGTGCATTAAATTTTTTTAGGAAGAAAGTTTAAACCAAAAACAAAACAAAAACCACAAGTCTAATTACTGCTCTGCAGCAAATGTTTTTTTTTTCTATCCATGCTGAAGTTTCTTTCATGTGCTAATGGTTTCTTTAAAAAAAAAAAAAAAAACCCTCTCGTTTAACTTAGTTAGATCTTTAAGGACCTCACACATCTAAAGATTCTTTACATTCACCAGAAACTTCCAGAGTGGTCTGAGAGCTGACGTGCAGTATGATTAATGGACAGTATTGATTTAATTTTCTACAAGAGTTGTTCCTTCTCTAAGGAGATGCTCTTGGCAATTCCCGTCAAGCATTTCACCATGCTTACAGACTCTTAAAAATAGGAGAATGAAAAGTTTACTGAAGCTTTTCCTTCATTTGTAAAAATACCACTTGAAAGTTTAGGCCTGTACGACAATCAACAGCCTGTCTATACCTAGGTACATCTTCCCAAGACCAAGGGAACTTTTATTTGAGGTTTCATCAGCATATATAAAAAGGAAACAGAAAATAAAGCAGCAAAATCAATTAAGTAAGTAAACCTCAAGACATAAATACAAAGTGCTTTAAAAATATTGAGTTATTTTAAAAGAGATACTTAAAGAGTCAGTAGAAAGCTATTAATAAAGTATTAAATAGATCTGAGTATCATTAAAGAGTAAATTATAAAAATTTCTTCAAAGGTCTCAATTTGATGTGCCATTTGGAGCAGAGTTAAATTTTTCTGGAGACAATAGGAAAGTAATTTTGTTCTCATGTGTTTTTTATATTTTAAATCTGAAGAAAAACTTAATTTCTTAACATATGAAGTGATACGGGATTCCACTTTCCTCTATCTTTTGATCACGTTCATTTCTTAAAAAAAAAAACAGATTTTTATTGTCTTGCTTTTCCTAAAACAAACAAACAAACAAATATCTAGATATTGTAAATGGAAATTTAATTTGAGCGAGCCAGCAGGAGGGGATACTCACTGAGTGCAAGAGACAAAAGAGGACACTATGCCCAGGGTATCCTTGACTCCAACTCTTCTAATATCAGAACACAAACCTGTCTGACATCAGACCCCTAAACTGGAAAAGCATCACAATTGGTATTTCACCTTACAGACTGATTAAAAACAACAATAACAGCCACACAGCCACATGAAATAATGGAACTTCCTCATATCCTGCTTATTTTCTCCATCTCCACAGGGGCCTTACTTTATTTAGGGTTCTTTTCAGTCAGGCATGTGGAGTGAGGCTCCACAAGTACTGTAAATCTTTACCCAGTGCCAAAGGTCAAAGGGTTATCTGTGCTATGTAGTTTCAGGGTAGGCGATTTTCTTTACTTTCTTTCTTTTTTAAGCTAGAAGACAAAACAGATGCATATGAATCACAGCAAGCTAATTTAAGTACTGAAAAAAAGTTACCCTTCTCAACATGAACTGCTTTCTCAAGAGAACCACTAAATATCAACTTTTCAATCTACAAAGAGAAACCAGATGCAACTGAGCCCCCCACTCCCCATCACCATTGTCTGCTAGAAAACTTGCCACACAGCTGCTAAAGCAGTAAAACAACTTCAAACCTACAAAACTGATGACCATTTAGGCAAATGCATCAGTTTCATTCTTGGGAGGAAAAGAAACCTTGCTTAATACCAAAAAAAAAAAAAAAAAAAAGAGGAGTAGCTGTGTATCATTTTGTTCACATTTTTCACCTCAATAACAAGACAGATGTTTTTCACAGAGCTCTTCATGTTTTAGAGCATTCTGAAAGGTGATGACTATTCAAGGCTAAGGATATAAAGGTCCAGGAAAAAAATATCAAAATTATTTTCCTAATTATTTTTTTGTGTTTGAAATTTTTTGGAAAGTTGAACTTTACTTCTTAAAGATGGTAAAAAAATGTTCAAGAAATATAGGCATATACCACTGTCTTCTTTCTCCAAAATGATTTAAGTATGAAATAAAATGATCTATAACATCACATAGGGTGGCATTAATACAACTCCGATACAGTACTACATACAGCATGCAAGTAAAAGGTATTTCTTCTCTCAGGCAACACTGTCACCTTAATGTTGGCAATCCTCTGAATTTAAGAGGCAGAAATACAAACCATGAGAGTTTGTACTTCTGCATTCAACTAGATTACAAAAAAAGTTTTAAAAAGGTTTTCAAATATTTGAGAAAGCAAAATATCTTCTGTAACTTGCCAGGAGATTCCACTTGGAATGTCATCTGTATTTCTCCCATAATATGGCAGCCTCATCTCCTTTGCTTCTTTCTTATTAAAAATTCCTTGATCTTTTGTGGCAAGAAAGAGCAACTGATAGATGTTTAGAATTGTACCCAACTAAGAACACATATAAATATCACCTTATCTATACTGAAAAATTGCAGCTTCTGAAAGTCTTTGAATGGTTTTTTCAAAAGGGATTCCACTGAAAGATGTATCTTAGAATATGAGAGTTTCAAGTTTCTCACAGTAAGAGAAATTGCAATGAGATTTGCTGGATGTGCCTCTCTTTCTTAAAGGTGGCCTAACTTCCTTTGTTTTATAATTATGCTGACTAGTTTCTTCTGCTAAAGTCTTTGCCAATTTCTTTCAAAGTAGCTAAACCAGAGAAATGCTGCTCCCCTAGGGTAGAGTGCACAGCCTTAACTTCCAACTGCTTAACAATGATTCACCATCTCAGTTCTGAAACCCATATATTAAGCTGCTATAGGCATTTCCAATGGGACACCAACCTTTCCAACCGAACATGATTAAAAAGTGAACTCAGTCCTACTTTCCCAATCCTGTTCTTACTTCTGAAAGCCCTACTCCAATAAAAGTACCATCCCTTAGAACACCTGAGCATCACTCTAATTTCTTCCTCTCCTTACTCATATTTACAAACAGATAACAGTTATCTAGCACTTACTATGTGCCAATCCACTGTCCTGCGAGTTCCACATTTAATCCGGAGCAATGTAAATGTTTAGGGGAAACTGAGGTTCATGGAGGTCAAGTGACTTAACCAAGATCACACTCTTAGTGGGCTGGAGAGCTGGAACCAAATCCTCCGCATCTGATTTCAAAACCCTCAGTCTTCTGATTTAATTTTAAAATTTACATATACTGAAATGAACTTTCTTTGTTGTATGGTCTTATTTAACACATGTACAGATTTGTGCAACCACCACCACAACCAAAATAAGAACAAATCCATTATATCCAGAAGCTCCCAGTGCTGCCTTCGCATAGTTATGTCTTGCCCCCATCTCTAATCACAGCAATCACTGGTCTGTTTTCCATCCATATAGTTTTTACTTTTCTTTATTTTGGGGACGAAGTTTCGCTCTTGTTGTCCAGGCTGGAATGCAATGGTACAATCTTGGCTCTCTGCAACCTCTGCCTCCTGGAGTCAAGTGATTCTCCTGCCTCAGCTTCCCAAGCAGCTGGGATTACAGGTGCCTGCTACCACACCCAGCCAATTTTTGTATTTTTAGTAGAGATGGGGTTTCTCCATGTTGGCCAGGCTGGTCTCGAACTCCTGACCTCAGGTGATCCAACTGCCTCGGCCTCCCAAAGCACTGGGATTACAGGTGTGAGCCACTGCACCTGCCCCGGTCTTCAGTTTTCAAGAGTGTCATATGAATGAAGTCATACAGAATGTAACCCTTTAAGAACGGCCTCTTTTACTCAGCATAATGACACTGAGATTCATCCATTAATTGTTGCAAGCAGCAATATAGTTCGATACTTTTTACTGCTAAGGAGTATTCCAATTGTACAGATATACTGCAGTTTGTTTATCTGTTCATCTGTTGAAGGACATTTAGGTTTTTTTCAGGTTTTGGCAATGGTGAACAGAGCTGTACATTTGTGTACAGTTTTTCATGTGAAGCTAAATTTTTATTTTTCTAGGATAGACACTTAGGATGGGATTGCTGGGTCATGTGGTAAGGGCATTTTTAACCTTATAAAAAAGCACTAAACTGTTTTCAGAGTAGCTTTACTATTTTACATTCTTAAAATGATGCATGAGTTTCAGGTGTTTTGTATCCATGCACACATTTATTATTGACAGTTTTAGTGTTTTAAAATTTTTTAGTCATTCTAATAGGTAGGTAGTGGTATTTTATTGTAGTTTAAATTTTTAAATTTGCATTTCCCTTATGGCTAATGTTGAGAATCTTTTCATAAACCCCTCAACTGTAATGCTATATCCCAAGATCTCCAATCAGATCCACGTGTAATCAGTTAAGTCCTACTTGTTCTAAGCCTGAAACAACTTTACATCTGCCTTCTCCCCCAATGAATTATGATCTCAGTTTACACTCTCATCATCTTAGATTATTTCAATAACCATCAGAATGATTTCTTGTCTTCAGCAGCCCCCTCCCTGGCCCCACATTCACTGCCCTCCCTAAATCTATCATGTGAAATATCACTACTAGTTATCTTTCTAAAATAAGCTGTGTCGCCTTCCCACTTGAAAACTTCTGATGACTCTGCATTGTTTATGTTACAAGATAAAGACAAATCATTTATCAGGATACACAGGACCTTTTAAAACACAGGCCCTATTAACTCTATGACTTTAGTCTTCACAGTTATTTCTTAAGCAACCTATGTTTAACTATAGCAATTCAATGAGGCTACCTTATGTATCTTTTTGTTTTTGTACATTTTAAGCTCCTCTGACTAAATAACTTTCATCCTTTTTTTAAATCTGGCAAACTAGTCTTCACCATGCAGTAAAATTAGTCATTTATCCTTTTTGCTTCCAGAACACTTGGACTATACCTCAATTGCATCTACTAGCATATTTTCCTATGAACACTAGTAAGTCCTACATGCTAAACTTAAATACTTTGGAGACAGGCAGGCCATCTTATATTCATATTCTTTGTGCCCAATACAGTGTTTGGTGCAGAGTGTGTGCATTCAATAAACATACACAAATTTTTTAACTTTCAAAATAATAGAAAATAGGCTACAATCCATAATACTTAAGATGAATAAATTTTAACATAAAAATTTATAATATGTGGCAATTAAATTGGTATAGATAACAACCTTACATTATTAAACTAAGTAGTCATATATATGTAAAGTTCTAACTTAAATTTAGAAACATTGCTCTCTGTTTTTTGAGACAGGGTCTCACAGGCCCTACCTCACCTTCGCTGGAGTGCGGTGGTGCAAATGGCTCACTGCTACCTCGACCTCCTGGACTCAAGTGATTTTTCCACCTCAGCCTCCTGTGTAGCTGGGATCATAGGCATGTGCCACCACACCCAGCTAATTTTATGTAGAGATGGAATCTCACCATCGCCCAGGCTGGTCTTAAACTCCTTGATTTAGGCAATTCTCTTGCCCCAGCCTCTCAAAATGCTGGGATTATAGGTATGAGCCACCGTACCTGGCAGAAATTTTACATTTCTACCTGACACTATCTCCTAGACAATGTCTTCATGAGGAGTTAGGTGAGGTATCACAGAAGTTAAAATTGTATGTTGGGAGGACGGTTTCAATTTTGCAATTAATTTAGTGGTAACTGGAGCTTATTATGAGAAATTTCTAAATTTAGTTAATCCTCTTGATTTTCAAGACCCAGGAGCTACTATGTCAGAAGCCACCTAGCAAGAGAAGCACCAAGAAAGCACAGGAGCTTCTTTATCTCAGATCTACCGAGTTCCATAAAACACTGTACTCAACGCAGTGCTATGGAGGGCTTTATAAACAGTATAGTAAGGCCGGGTGTGGTGGCTCACACCTGTGATCTTAGCACTTTGTGAGGCTGAGGTGGGCATATTGCCTGAGCACAGGAGTTCAAGACCTGCCTGGGCAACACGGTAAAATAGCATCTCTACTAAAAATATAACAAATTAACAGGGTGTGGTGGCAGGCGCTTCTAACACCAGCTACTCGGGAGGCTGAGGAACAAGAATCCTTTGAACCCTGTGAGATGAAGGTTGCACCCTCTGAGGCAGAGATGGCACCACTGAACTCCAGCCTGGGTGACAGAGTGAGCCTCTGCCTGGAAAAAAAAAAAAAAAAAAAAAAAAAAAAAAAAAAGCACATGGAGAATCTCAATGACGGTAGCTGAATGGGTTAGAAAATACTCTCTTTTTGAATGACTACTAAACACTCCTGGCTTTACCCTGTGGATTCAAGTAACAGTTTATGTTATGGATTTATGGAATTCATGGCTATATTTATTTTCTTGTTCATCTAAAAACATAAAACCTAATTAATTTAGTAAAATCACAGTTGCCTAAAATGAGATGCCCCAAATCAAGAATAATTAGGCTTTCTCAAGGAACAGAACATGCTGTTAGATTTGTGACTGGATGCCTCCTGAGAGCTAACTCACATAAAAGAATAGATAAATTAAAATACTTTAACACAGTTTCAGAACTGGCTTAAGAAGAAAGGCAAAAACCAAATGTCCAAATTTCTTACCCTTATGTGTTAAAACACTAGGTGGAGGGAAACCCTGAAATTCGGCATTTCAATCAATTCCTAGATTATGCTGTTGGTCCTGGGACTGTACTTTAAGAAGCAATAACTATATACAGTCTAAATCTAGAACTACCAGATTTTAGTGATGTGGCCTGGTGCCCTTGATGTAGCCTGTCAGTTAAAAATGGACTTTTAAAATTTTTAAGTGGTTTCAATTTTTTTTTTCTTTTTTTTAGAGACAGTCTTGCTCTGTCACCCAGGCTGGAGTGCAGTGGGGCAATCTTGGTTCACTGCAACCTCTGGCTCCCAGGTTGAAGCAATTCTCCTGCTTCAGCCTCCTGAGTAGCTGGAATTACAGTCACGCACCACCACACCTGGCTAATTTTTGTATTTTTAGTAGGAACATGGTTTTGCCACGTTGGCCAGGCTGCTCTCAAACTCCTGACTTCAAGTGATCCACCCACACTGGCCTCCCAGAGTGCTGGGATTATAGACATGAGATTATATTTCACTGTACCCAGCCTGAAAAAAAAATTTTTAAAGAATACTATTTTGTGACATGTCAAAATTATATGAAATTCATACTTCAGTGTCCACAAATGAAGTTTTATTGGAGCATAACCACAGGCATACATTTATGCATTTTCCAAAGCTGCTTTCTGTGCTGCAGTAGCAGAGTTGAATACTTGTGAAAGAGACAATATGGCCCACTGTATCAGTCTTGCTCATGACGTCATAACAAAATACCACAGACTGAGTAGTTTAAACAACAGAAATTTGTTTTCTCACAGTTCTATCCGGCAGGGTTTGATTTCTGGTGAGGGCTTTCCTCCTGGCTCACAGATGACTACACTTCTGCTACATCCTCACATGGTAGAGATGTGCTCCAGCATCCCTTCCTCTTCTTATAAGGGTATCAGCCTTTCAGCCTTACTGGATTGGGACCTCACTCTTATGACCTCATTTAACCTTCATCATCTTTTCACAGGCTCTACCTCCAAACACAGTCACTTTAGGGTGAAGGCTTTAACATTTAAATTTTGGAGAGACACAAACATTGAGTCCGTAACACCCACAAAGCCTAAAATATTTATGATCTGTCCCATTACAGAAAAAGTTTGCCTACTCCTGTTCTCGATCTTTGCTTCTCAAAGTGGGCAGAAATGCAAAAGTTTCAGGCCCCACCCAAACCTACTGAATATTAGAATCTGTGTTTTAACAAGATCTGTGGGTAATCCATACACATTTTAAAAGTCAAGAAGCATTAGCTTTCAAATCTAGTGATCATGGTCAATTACTTGAAAAAATATTTTAAAAACATACATATACAATTTTTAAATACAGGCTCTACCCTAGGAGGAGAACAATTTTAACAACAGCAACAACTAACATTTGTTGAGGATTTATAATGCAATTTTCCCAGGCACTATGCTAACTTTTACATGCATTATTTCATTTAATCTCCCTAACATTCGAAAATCACTATCATTATACCTACATAAAAGATTAGGTGAACAGTTAGAATTTAATTTGCTAATAAGTTGTGAAATTTGAAATCAAATCCAGGCAGCAGACAAGAAACTTATTTAGCTGATATTTTTAACTGTCAGTGCCATGCAATTTCTATAATAGAACATTGCAAATGATGTCCCATGGGATGACTGACACCATTTAGAGTCACGAGAGGTTTCCCAGAAGAGTCAAGACTTAAAATCTGGGCAATATTTTTCCAAATGTAAAGAGGAGATTATATATCTCTAATTCACCAAGAGAATACCCAAAGTATTTGACAACGGCAAGTGACCTTTCATCTAATACAAGTAAATTAAGGGGGAAAAAAAAAAACAGATAATGCCCTGTAAATCTTATATAGCTCTTACAGTTTTATCAATCTGTAAACATTTTATTATCTATGGCTTTTTTATTTTTTTCAGATGGAGTCTCGCTCTGTCGCCACGGTGGGGTGCAGTGGTGAGATCTCAGCTGACTGCAACCTCCGCCTCCTGGGTTCAAGTGATTCTGCTGCCTCAGCCTCCCAAGTAACTGGTACTACAGGCGCACGCCACCATGTCCAGCTAATTTTTGTATTTTTTGTAGAGACGTGGTTTTACCATGTTGGCCAGGATGCTCTTGGTCTCTTAACCTCGTGATTCACTCACCTCAGCCTCCCAAAGTGCCGGAATTACAGGTGTGAGCCATGGCACCTGACCAACATTTTATTTTTAAATAGAGGTAGTTGCAATTGGCAAATGAAAAATGTTGTGTTGTTTTTTTTTTACTACCTTTTTTTTTTTTGAGACGTAGTTTCGCTCTTATTACCCAGGTTGGAGTGCAATGGTGCAATCTCGGCTCACTGCAACCTCCGCCTCCTGGGTTCAAGCAATTCTCCTGCATCCACCTCCCGAGTAGTTGGGACTACAGGCGCGCACCACCATGCCCAGCTAATTTTTGTATTTTTAGTAGAGACAGGGTTTCACCTTGCTGACCAGGATGGTCTTGATCTCTTGACCTCGTGATCCAACCGCCTCGACCTCCCAAAGTGCTGGGATTATAGGTGTGAGCCACTGCGCCCGGCCTTTTTTTACTGTCTTAATAGTATTTTTTTAGTAGCAGGATTTTTTTTTTAGAAGTAAATGCTTCATTTAATTTGAAGTATTGGTTTCTAAATTTTTCAAGTATTAAGTTCTAAAATTTGAGTTGAGTGTCAATCGTATTTGGCATTTTTAGGTACTGCAGAGAATGTGATATTCAAAAATTTCTGATGTACTGGCAAATTAAGAAAAAATTCAGCTGTTGAAGTTTCAACATATTTTGCTGTCTTGATATATTAAACACAACAAATGAAAGGTAACTTAAACATATTTAATAGTGAAGAAAATGAAACACAATAGTTTATAAATGTTCTCTTTGCTTTAATTTGTACTCACACTTTTGTCTGTTTTTTAGCCTACAATGCAGGTAGTTTCCAAAAGTATTCCTTTAAAGAAGTTTACTGACTTCAGTTAAATGAGTTTATTTTGTGACTGTTTCTAAGAATGAATCAGGCTGGGCGTGGTGGCTCACACCTATAATCCCAGCACTTTGGGAGGCTGAGAAAGGTAGATGGCTTGAGCCCAGGAGTTCAAGACCAACCTGAGCAACAGAATGAAACCCCATCTCTACCAAAAATACCAAAAATTAGCCAGGTGTGGTGGCACATGCCTGTGGTCCCAGCCACTCAGGACCCGGCTGAAGCAGGAGGACTGCCTGAGCCTGGGAGGCGAAGGTTGCAGTGAGCCAAGATGGCAGCATTGCACTCCAGGCTGGGTGACAGTGAGATTACCTCTCAAATAAATAAATAAATAAAATAAAATAAATGAAGTAAAATGCTGTAGTGTATAGTTTATTATTTAATTATTCATTTATTATTGATGTGAAATCTCTTGCTCACACTAACCAGGCTTACTGTAAAATTAAATAAACAAGCTAAAGATGTTTGGCAAAATAAAACTAAAGATGATCTAACATCAGCGTCCTAAGTGTTAAACTAACAAACAGCACTATCTAAAAATCTCCCCACTTTCATTCTTTCATATAAAGATTTAATAATTCAGAACAGTTTTTGACAGCTTGGGAAAACAGTTCCTTTGTAATTATAAACTAACTTCAGAATTTAAAGCCAACTTCTGAAATAAGCATGAAAAAAGAAGAACAAATTATTTTAATAAATTATCAAGGAACACAAGGATGTTACTAATTTTGCTTCAGTTTATTGTGTGATGAATATAACATGCATTTAAAAATCTTACAACTGAGTTAAACACTGAAAGTGCCTTGGGGAACAAAATCTAACTGAAATTTATTACCGCAAAGAAATAAAGTCTCAAACCACCACTGAAAACAAATCACACAAATGTATTAAATCACAAGTCTAATGATTTTTTCCAATCACATCCCAAAGTAAACCAGTTCTAACTAAAATCAAGCTGTATTTTATTTTATTTTTTAATTTTATATTTTATTTTTTATTGCATTTTAGGTTTTCGGGTACATGTGAAGAACATGCAAGATTATTGCATATGGGGCCGGGCGCAGTGGCTCACGCCTGTAATCCCAGCACTTTGGGAGGCTGAGGCGGGTGGATCACGAGGTCGAGAGATCGAGACCATCCTGGCCAACAAGGTGAAACCCCGTCTCTACTAAAAATATAAAAAATTAGCTGGGCATGGTGGCCCATGCCTGTAATCCCAGCTACTCAGGAGGCAGAGGCGGGAGAATTGCCTGAACCCAGGAGGCGGAGGTTGCAGTGAGCCGAGATCGTGCCATTGCACTCCAGCCTGGGCAACGAGAGTGAAACTCCGTCTCAAAAAAAAAAAAAAAAAAAAAGATTGTTGCATAGGTACACATGTGGCAGTGTGATTTGCTGCCTTCTTCACCATCACCTATATCTGGCATTTCTCTCCATGCTATCTCTCCTCAACTCCCTACCCCCAACTGTCCCTCCCCCATTTACCCCCAACAGATCCCAGTGTGTAGTGCTCCCCTCCCTATGTTCTCATTGTTCAACACCCGCCTATGAGTGAGAACATGCAGTGTTTGATTTTCTGCTCTTGTGTCAGTTTGCCGAGAATGATGGTTTCCAGGTTCATCCACATCCCTACAAAGGACACAAATTCATTGTTTTTGATGGCTGCATAATATTCCATGGTGTATATGTGACACATTTTCCCTGTCCAGTCTATCATCAATTGTGTTGCTTCCAGGTCTTTGCTATTGTAAACGGTGCTGCAATGAACATTTGTGTGCATGTGTCCTTATAGTAGAACGATTTATAATCCTTTGAATATATACCCAGTAATGGGATTGCTGGGTCAAATGGAATTTCTTTTTTTTTTGAGACGAAGTTTTGCTCTTGTTACCCAGGCTGGAGTGCAATGGCGCGATCTCGGCTCACCGCAACCTCCGCCTCCTGGGTTCAGGCAATTCTCCTGCCTCAGCCTCCTGAGTAGCTGGGATTACAGGCACATGCCTCCATGCCCAGCTAATTTTTTGTATTTTTAGTAGAGACGGGGTTTCACCATGTTGTCTCCATCTCTTGACCTCGTGATCTACCCGCCTCGGCCTCCCAAAGTGCTGGGATTACAGGCGTGAGCCACCGCGCCTGGCCTCAAATGGAATTTCTATTTCTAGGTCCTTGAGGAATTGCTACACTGTCTTCAACAATGGTTGAACTAATTTACTCTCCCAGCAACCGTATAAAAGTGTTCCTATTTCTCCATATCCTCTCCAGCATCTGTTGTCTTCAGATTTTTTGATGATCGCCGTTCTAACTGGCGTGAGATGGTATCTCAATGTGGTTTTGATTTGCATTTCTCTAATGACCAGTGATGATGAGCATCTTTTCATGTTTGTTGGCCTCATGTATGTCTTCTTTTGTAAAGTGTCTGTTCATATCCTTTGCCCACTTTTGAATGGGATTGTTATTTTTTTCTTGTAAATCTCTTTTAGCTCTTTGTAAATTCTGGGTATCAGCCCTTTGTCAGATAGGTAAACTGCAAAAATTTTTTCCCATTCTGTTGGTTGCCAATTCACTCTAATGACGTTTCTTTTGCCATGCAGAAGCTGTGGAGTTTGATTAGGTCTCATTTATCTATTTTGGCTTTTGTTGCCAATGCCCTTGGTGTTTTGGTCATGAAGTCCTTGCCTATGCCTATGTCTTGAATGGTTTTGCCTAGATTTTCTTCTAGGGTTTTTATAGTGTTAGGTCTTATGTTTAAGTCTTTAATCCATCTGGAGTTAATTTTAATTTTAAGGTGTCAGGAAGGGGTCCAGTTTCTGCTTTCTGCACATGGCTAGCCAGTTTTCCCAACACCATTTATTAAACAGGGAATCCTTTCCCCATTGCTTGTTTTTGTCAGGTTTGTCAAAGATCGGATGGTTGTAGATATGTTGTGTTGCCTAATCAAGCTATATTTTAAAGTCATTAAAATCAAACAAGTTAACATCAAAATATTTCCATCACTTTACTAAAATTTATATTATACTGTGAAAGACACAATAATGTTTTTAGCTACTTAAAAAAAAAAAAACAACTCTACATCTCAAACTGAGCTTTGAGGTTTGAGAGTAAAAAGTTCTAAAATAACTTTCATTATTAAATATAATTAAATTTAATTCATTAGAAATTTGTGCAGATATTGGAAAACATCAATTAGATGTCTTTTGGCTTAATAATTCTTGTTTTAAGCAGATGTTACATCTTTTTATGTAGTACTACAATGTCTCAGAAAAATATTTGAAAATGCTTATTCAATTAATTGAAATATGTAAGTTCATTCATCTTTTTCTGTCTTCTAGAAACAAAAAACTGTGTGTATTACCAAGGAGACTATGTCACAATAACATACTTTTTAAACTGAAAACTTAATTATTGGAAGTGAAAACAAAAAGATGTGTATAAAGGCATCAGAAAGGGGATTAGTATGAAAACGAAATTTCGAGACACTAGTTTGTTACTCAAATTGACATTTAATCAGCAAACAGACGCATTTAAATTTCATTTCCAAGGCTACTTAGCAAATCTACTTCCAGTTAGAGTATCTTTAATGTGCAAAGGCTCAGTGAAAGCAACTATTCACCATGCAAGACACAGATAGGATTCCCTTAACCTACTGCCCTCTAGACACATCATTCTCTGTTAAACAGGCAGCTACTGCCAGATGCTCTCACTAAAAATGGTCACAGATGGCCAGTTGTCCAGTTAACAGAACATACTCCCCTCCCAATAATCAAAAGTAAGAAGGAAAAGATAGGTGCTAAGACTTGCCTGCTTAGTGAGTTAAACATATTTGACTGCTATAAGTTTGGCAAGGCCCCAACACGGACTTTCTAGGAAAGGAAGACTAGACCATAGGGGTCTCAAGATTAAAAGGCACCTAAAGGTGATCCAGTCAACAGCTGCACAATGCTTGAATCCACACAACTGCATCTCTGCTCGTCAGCCATTCCAGCCGTGACTCGGCAGCTGCAGAGGTGTGGAACCTGCTGTCTAACAAGAAAGTCTCTACAGCTCCAAGAGGTGTCTGTTATTCTGAACTGCAAGCAGTTCAAACACTCAATCTAATTCCACAGTCCGGAAACACGCACCTATGTTAATAGACATAATATATCCAAAAAATAATTTTCCAGTTTATGCATTAGAAGTAATTTTAAATGGAGTTACCTCAAATAGCATACACAGTGGATGTTACAACATAAAAACAAGGGCAGTAATACAGGATTTATTTTTAAAACATAAGAGAAAATAAAGGTTTATGGTTTCAAAAGTTGATTATAGCCCAGGTGCAGTGGCTCATGCCTGTAATCCCAACACTTTGGGAGGCAGAGGTGGGAGAATCACAAGCTCAGGAGATTGAGACCATTCTAGCTAACACGGTGAAATCCCATCTCTACTGAAAGCACAAAAAATTAGCTGGACATGGTGGTGTGTGTCTGTAGTCCTAGATACTTGGGAGGGTAAGGCAAGAGAATCACTTGAACGTGGAAGGCAGAGGTTGCAGTAAACTGAGATCACACCACTGCACTCTAGCCTGGGTGACACAGTGAGACTCCATCTCGGACAAAAAAAAAAAAAAAAAAAAAAAGTTGACTATAGTTGAGAGATGATTTTAAAAGTTCAATAAAGATTAGTGGGTCTTACACACATATGCGTGTGTGTATGTATGTATATATGTATATATCTGTAGAAAATTTTGAAGAACTGCTTTTATTTGCCAAAGTTTTAATAAAATGTCTCTCTAAACTTTTCACAACCCAAGTATTTTTGTTCTAAAAAATTAGTCACCTATTTAGAACAAGCTCCCTGTAATGTATAAGAGCATACTAAGAATGTATTTTTTGTATATTCTGTATATTCATGTTTTCTTTAGGAGTGAGTAAATTAGAAGTACTAAGCTTGATCTATGATTCTTCAGTAACAATTGTCCCAAATCATGTTTCTTATATAATAACTAAGCAAAATTTTTCGAATTAGTAATATGCAGGGCGAAGTATATGCGAATACTAAGAAGCCATGACTAGGAGTAAATGTTGCTGGCTCCAGTGGCAGTCGGTTGGGCTAATGTCATCTCAGTATCAATGGCTTAAGGAAGGTCAACCTGGAAGATATGTAATTCACTCCACAAAGATAGATAGGAAGACTAGGGAATAAAACAGTGTCTTTCAAAACACTGATGAACTCAAACACAAAGTTAAGTGCTTTTTCTCCAGTGTTCCTGGGTTAGAGCTACATAAATATTCACAGTTACATGGGTCGTATCTAAGGACATTATTTTATACCTAATTCATAATTATGTAGCAATTATATAGCACTCTCAGGCAAATTATAAGTTAAACTTAACCACTGAGTATTATTTGGTGATATCCCTCTTTTAATTCCTATTCTACATCCACCACAGACTCACAATAATTGATCAGGATTGTAATCTACCAGAAGTGAACTCCACAAAGAAATACAGATTTGCAGACCTGGACAAAGAGAGAAAGTTAACAATGGCTACCTGATATTTTCCACTGGACTCACAACGGTAAGTCAAAGACCAATCATCGGCTTCAGCAGTTGTGTATACACACTGATACAGGCCGGGCGCGGTGGCTCAAGCCTGTAATCCCAGCACTTTGGGAGGCCGAGGCAGGTGGATCACGAGGTCGAGAGTTTGAGACCATCCTGGTTGACATGGTGAAACCCTGTCTCTACTAAAAATACAAAAAATTAGCTGGGCATGGTGGCGCGTGCCTGTAATCCCAGCTACTCAGGAGGCTGAGGCAGGAGAATTGCCTGAACCCAGGAGGCGGAGGTTGTGGTGAGCCGAGATCGCGCCATTGCACTTCAGCCTGAGAGCGAAACTCCGTCTCAAAAAAAAAACAAAAAACAAAAAACAAAAACAAAAAAAAAAAACACACTGATACAGTAAAATCAATTATTTTCTTTGTACCATTAAGTCAGTTCTCCTGTCTTATATCCAATAACTTTTTTCCCAGTTGGTCAAAGAGGAAGGAAAAAGGAAAACCACAGTATAAACTCACTCACCTAAACCACTGAGAGTATAGAGTAGGTCCCTGGTATCCAAGAAAATGGGCCCATTCTCCTGCTGCCCTTCTTCCTTGTAGTACAGTTTGTAGCCCAGAATGGCGGCCGTGTCCTCCACATCTTGCTGCCACGTCACAGAAATGGTGGTACAGTTCAGAGGCTCCAAATGCAACTCTGGAGACTTAGGGGCTAGTAAAATTCATCAGAAAATATATGTATAAACAACCAATCATCCACATAAAGACACAGAATAGGGTAGTTCTCTCAGTTTTCAGCAAATGGTTACCAAAAAGTTCAATCCAATAATTGTACTGTAATCTAACTTTCCAAATTTCACAATAATATTCAACTTTGAGATGAAAATGTAAAATATATACCACCTTAAAAAGACCAAGATACATAAATAGTATCTGGATATTTAAGTTTTTTCTCAAAGAGGCAATCAGCGTTTTCTAATTTTGGCCATCCAATACCCCTCTGTGATTTAGAAAACAGGTACAATTGTCAGTCAATTAATTAACAAGCAAACCAGAAATGTTACATTTCACATTAGTAAAACAGAAGGATCTATCTAGATTCACAGTCCTACAGTCTTCCTATTGAACTAAGGATTTTAAAAATATATGGCGATAATATTAATTAGGCCTCTACGAATATCTTACCTGGGAAATCAGTTTGATTTGGACTGATGTGTCCACGAGGGATGTGCTAAGCAAAGTAAGAATGTAACTAAAAAGTTTACACATAAATAAACTCTATGCAAGATGACTACTTAATAAAAAGTTTAATTTTTTCAATTAAGTCTATCACCTATGAAATATTTTTGTCTGTAAAACAAAATTTAAAAATATAAACATAACTTAGAGAAGAAAACTTGATTCAAGAGTGAAAATACTGTATTATCCTTTCTCAACAGTCTTCAGAAATTCACCTTTCACACTTGTAGCTTTAGGCGTCTTATGTGAAGTCCATACTGATGACTCTCCCAACCCCACTCTGGTGGCAGCAGTAATCCGAACCAGGTAGACACTGTCAGGTTTCAGGCCTTCCAAAAGGTACTCATGCGTGGTCCCTGGGAGCTCCAGAACTTGGATGGAATTCTCAGTACTTAGGCGGAAAGACAAACGATACAGGACCACTTGGCCCCGCCGATATTTGGCTGGGATTGGCAGCCAGGAGATGAGAATATCAGTGGGACTTCGACTTGTCAAGCTAATTTCAGGCGGTCTCAGGGGAACTAGTCATAGAAGAAAACAGGTTGTTTATAAATATTTAGAACTGAATTGCCACTTAGCACACCAGTAACTGAATTCTTTTAATTAGCAACATGTAATAAAGAAAAGATACTTGCAGCCCTAGCAGAGGTTTTCAGTGTAACAGTGCAAACCAGAAAACAGAAGAAAAAAACAATGAGGGAGGGCTAAGTGTGTGGAACAAAGAATGTAAGATATACTTCACTGTGGTTGTGATTGCTTTGCTGTTGTTTGGAATGAAAATGACAATACTTGATATTTATACAAAATATGAGACTACTTCTCAAATAATTCCACTAAAGGGACTTTGAAACAAGGAAGAGTGAATTACACAATGGTGGGGAAGCCTAGGATTCTAGAGTTATATAACCAAGGAAATAATATTTTTGACTGTAAGAATTACATCTTGGCCGGGCGCGGTGGCTCAAGTCTGTAATCCCAGCACTTTGGGAGGCCGAGGCGGGTGGATCACGAGGTCAAGAGATCGAGACCATCCTGGTCAACATGGTGAAACCCCGTCTCTACTAAAAATACTAAAAATGCCAGGCGTGGTGGCTCAAGCCTGTAATCCCAGCACTTTGGGAGGCCGAGGCGGGTGGATCATGAGGTCGAGAGATCGAGACCATCCTGGTCAACATGTGAAACCCCGTCTCTACTAAAAATACAAAAAAAAAAAAAAAACTAGCTGGGCGTGGTGGCGCGTGCCTGTAATCCAGCTACTTAGGAGGCTGAGGCAGGAGAATTGCCTGAGCCCAGGAGGCGGAGGTTGCGGTGAGCCGAGATCGCGCCATTGCACTCCAGCCTGGGTAACAAGAGCGAAACTCCGTCTCAAAAAAAAAAAAAAAAAAAAATACTAAAAATTAGCTGGGCATGGTGGCGTGTGCCTGTAATCCCAGCTACTCAGGAGGCTGAGGCAGGAGAATTGCCTGAACCCAGGAGGCCGAGGTTGTGGTGAGCCGAGATTGCGCCATTGCACTCCAGCCTGGGCAACAAGAGCGAAACTCCATCTCAAAAAAAAAAAAAAAAAAAAAAGAATTACATCTTAACAATTAACGTGAATTTTGTATTCTTAATTAAAACAAATGGTGTTTAATATGAAAACAGTTTTTCCTCAAAAAATTTTAATAAAACTGGTATTTCAGGAAAATAAGTCAAATACACTGACAGGCGGTCTAATACTAAGAGTTAAGACTTGGATTCTAGAGTTAGCTTCTCTGTGTTTGAATCCTTGTTCTACCACATACAACTATATGATCTTGGGTATATTAACTTCTCTGTATGTAGGTTTCTCAAGACACAAAATGAGGATAACAATAATAACTCCTTTTACTGTCTTTCCCTGCTATGCTGAGACTCACTTTCTTTAAGGATAGAGAGGGAGAAGAGATCTCACATATCAAAACAAACAAACAAACAAACAAACAAACAAAAACCTCTTATCTTTATCAGCCTGCTTTTCACCTTAGACATGCGTAACAGAGGTTGTTAATTTTAATGAGTTAACTAGAGATGTCATATATACTGTAGCTCACTCTAAAGTGGAACAGGCTCTTAAATGAAAACTAAAATTTGGAATTCCATATCCAGATCAGTGAACATTTTTTCATTTAGTCTAACTTTGATTTTATAAAGACCTAAGTAAGTGGCATTATAAAGATAAAATAGGAGATCTGGGACCAAATGAACAAAAAAGGAGATTTAGGGATTATTTATATAAAAACGTTTTAAAAACTAAGAGCAGATCATTGCTTGAGGTTGATAAAACATTTGCTAAGGGAGAACAGTATGATTAAGCATATATTAAATAATTCCCTTTCGCATTGAAGGGTACTAAAAAAGGTCTTCTAGAGATTCTGGAAAGAGAAATCCCTTCTTTTACAATATGATATGAAGAGTCAGAGAAGGAGAATCAGTTCTCTAGGGCTATCTTAATGGATGAATCTTCCCACCATTATAAGAATAATATAAACATCTGCCCTCCCCAAAAAGAACAATTCAATTTTCAACCAATGGTTAGGAAACAAACTAAACAAGTAATATTTCCCCCCTTAAGGAGTATAGGCATACTGTATTTAATCAACAGTTACTAAGTGCTAAGGATTTTTTGACAGGTGATAAATTACATGAACTCCAGGTTTCAGAAGTCCAATAACTCTGACCCTCGGTCACTACATACACTCAATATGCAATGGTCATTACAGTTATTCATGTCTAGAAAAACCCACATTTTGTTCTTTGCAACAAATTTACAATTTAAACTAGGAATCTTTGAAGAAATACAATGAGAATATAAGAATTTTATTATTAAATTTTGTATTATAAAAGTGCTCTTTATCCTTAAGTTTAAATGGCAAATTTAACATACCTGTTTTTTAACCAAAAAGAGGTTATTTTCTTTAAAACACATTTATTCATTGAAATTGACAAAACATATGAATGTTCATACTAAAATGATCTAGAATCATGTTTTCTTACCATCCTCTAGAGTATTCTGTGTCACATGGTCAGACATCTGGCTGGCTCCCAATGGCATATATGCCACAATGTAGAAAGTATAATTGCTGGCAGGCTCTAAGTCATCAATAATATAATGAGTTGTGTCATTTCCAAGGACTACTTGATACTCTTCATTATTTAAACCTAAATTAAAAAACCCATGTTTTAAAATGACAAATATTCAAAATAAAATTAACAAGACCATTTTCCTGAACTGTGAAACACTGGTCGTTGGGTCTAATCTCAATCTGTTATCTTCTGTGCCGTTTCACAAAATGTGGAAAGGAAGATCTTTATTTTCTAAAAGTCACCATATTTTGCTACAAATTACTAGAGGACATTTTTCCTGAATAAATCAAACTGAAAAAAAAATTCATCTTCTCTAAAAAGTTCACTTACCATCTAGTCAAAACTCAAAGCAGACAATGTACAGTAGTAACATAACAGAGCTTAATACAACAGAATACTGTAATTCATAACAGTGCATAAACTTTACTTGGTCATGGGGTTTTTTTCTTTTAAACATAAATGAAGAGACAGTAGGGAATGCAATGGCTCCATGCTTTATAAAAACAAAACAAACCAAAAGTTGTCCTGCCAAAGATCTCATTTTGCCGCTAGAGATTCTATTAAATTTGACTGACATAAGTTGTTCTTTTATTTATATTGAAGGCAAAAAACAAAACAAAACAAAACAAAAAACTGGGAGTCACAGAATGAGCCTCCAAATGCTTTGTCCCACAGTGAGTCTTTTTTTAAGAGAAAAAAAAAAAATCTCAGCAATTCTTAATCAAATATGCATGGCAAGGTATAGAAGAGGATTTGTCTTTGTAGGATTTAATTCCTACAGAGCAAACCTGTAAAGTGGAACAAGAGCATTGGCAGCCACTGTGCTCTGCTAACAATTCACAGTAAACGCATGTCAACTTAATCAAATCTCTCTAAAGACGGAGTCCCTGCTCCCCACACTGGATTTATAAACAAAACAGAAGGCAAATTCCAGTGTTAAGTTTTCCCACATTTCTGAATTAACTTGATAGCATTTTAATTAGACAAGATTACAGGCATTTCACAACAGACTGGCTAATGGCTTGTTAATTAGGAGCTGCATAGTACAATTTCTGACCTACCAAACAAGGTCCTTGAGTTTGAATTAAAAAGCCTTGTTCATTCCTGAATAGACCACTGAGCTGCATGTGGAGGCTCTAATGAAACAACCATAATAGGGAACAAGAGTGGTCCCCACCAAAACCAGCATTCCTTTTACCTTCATAAATCACTAAAAAGGGAATTAACATACTCCAGCATGCTCAGTTATCAGACTTTCATTCTTCTTGCTTCCATGACCCCTGATTTACATTCAAAATATTCCTTTTCAAAACACTACTTCAAAGTACAAAAAACAAATAGCAGCAGCAACAACAAACCACCTGTTTCTATGGATAATTTTATTATATCCCCATAGTTAGGTGTTTGAATTTGTTTTTAATGTATATTCCACAAAAGCTAGGCTGTTTAAATATAGAACTGAAATTTCCAAGCCACGGTTTCTGTGAAAAATCACCAGAGAAATTTCTAGGATTTATAAATAGTTTCTCTTTTCCCTTTAAGATATTTGCTAAAAGTAAAATATAAGGAATTCTTTTAAATCCCAAAAATAGAACCAATAATTCTGAATAAAAATTTTAAGACACATTTGATTTCTACTTTTACATAATGAGATAGTAGTAAACAATGTCCTGTGCAATTTTCAGAGGGTTCTATAGGATTTCAGAAAACATCCAAAATATGCAAAATCAAAAATATGGGGAATTTGACAATGTTTACTTTCTCCCTTAAAAATAATATGCTGTAGTGTACATAGTTTATTAACAGTCACACCACTATTCTGAAGTAACTGCATACTTAAGCTGGCATATTAAGTCTCAGTTAAGGAATTTATACCTTGTCTGGCATAAAATTCATAAGTATACTACTTTGTAATTTCTAAGCAGGCAGTGATGCTTTGTATTAGCTAGTAATTGTTTCTAAACAGAAAAATCTTAAACTATACTGACATATACAAAGTACACAACAACATGAAATTTAGAAAACGATACATAGGTGATAGATTATTTTATTAAAGAAGATAACTGCCACAGATGAATTATGTAAGGCATTATTCATACTAAAAACAAGTCCTTGATAACAAGGAGTACTTAAAAATGAGCATTCCTCAAATTGCTTACCTTCTGCTTTCATGTAGTGTACAGAATAGGCGATGACTTTGTCTGAATTATAAAGTGGCCTCTCCCAAGCTAAAAGGATGGCTGAGCTTGACATGGTTTCAGCATGTACATTATAGGGAGCACTGGGTCTGTCTTCTGACATCACTACAGTCAGTCTGGCTCTAGATAAAATAGATCCTTGGCTATTCTCAGCCATGCACTGATAAATACCATCATCTTCAGGAATAATCTGGTTGATTACCAATTTGCTGAGGAAAGAAAAAAATTTATTTCCATGAAAACTTCTAAGAATGAATGAAAAATAAAGTTTGGCTATTGCTAAATATACTCTCATTTTATTTTATTTTAAAATTAAAATTAAAATCAAGCATTTGTAGAACCCTGTAGCAACTCTGTGGAATCCTGAGGATTTTTTGGTGGGTTTTTGTTTTTGTCGTTCTGGTTGTTGATGCTGTTTTAAAGAGACAGGGTCTCACTCCGTAACCAGGCTGAAGTGCAGTGTCACAATCACAGCTCACCGCAGCCTCAAACTCCTAGGCTCGAACAATCCTCTCTGCCTCTTGCCTCATCCTCCTGAGTAGCTGGGACTCTAGGCGTGTGTAATTAAAAAATTTTTTTTGTAATCTTCTGTAGAGACAGGGTCTCACTATGTTGCCCAGGTTGGTCTCCAACTCCTGGGCTCCCACCGTGGCCTCCCAAAGCTCTGGGATTACGGGCAAGTGGCACTATGACTGGCTTACAGTCTCATTTTAGATAATAAAAATTACTGAGAAAAAAAATTGTAATCTGTCCTAGTGAAAAACAGTCTACATTAATTACTTAAAACCACCCATTTATTTTTTTGAGGCTGCAATAGAATTTGTGATATTCAAATGTCTTTCGCTTTAGTTAACAACTTATGTTTTAATTTGTTTTTTTTTTTTTTTTTTTGAGACGGAGTTTCGCTCTTGTTACCCAGGCTGGAGTGCAATGGCGCGATCTCGGCTCACCGCAACCTCCGCCTCCCGGGTTCAGGCAATTCTCCTGCCTCAGCCTCCTGAGTAGCTGGGATTACAGGCACGCACCACCATGCCCAGCTAATTTTTAGTATTTTTAGTAGGGACGGGGGTTCACCATGTTGACCAGGATGGTCTCCATCTCTTGACCTCGTGATCCACCCGCCTCGGCCTCCCAAAGTGCTGGGATTACAGGCTTGAGCCACCGCGCCCGGCCAATTTGGCTCTTATTAAAAATTTGTATTACTTGAACAGCAACTAATTTATAGACTATTATGATGTGTACATAAAATTCAGGTCAACAAAAATTTTTAAGTTTTGTTCAACATAAATGAGAATGTTACAATAATTTGTATTTATGCTAACAAAAATGAATTCTTTTTTTTTTTTTTTTTTTTTTTTTGAGACGGAGTTTCGCTCTTGTTACCCAGGCTGGAGTGCAATGGCGCGATCTCGGCTCACCGCAACCTCCGCCTCCTGGGTTCAGGCAATTCTCCTGCCTCAGCCTCCTGAGTAGCTGGGATTACAGGCACGCACCACCATGCCCAGCTAATTTTTTGTATTTTTAGTAGAGACGGGGTTTCACCATGTTGACCAGGTTGGTCTCGATCTCTCGACCTTGTGATCCACCCGCCTCGGCCTCCCAAAGTGCTGGGATTACAGGCTTGAGCCACCGCGCCCGGCCTTTAAAAATGAATTCTTAAAATCATTAACAGTAGAGAAATCATTAGGGAATTATTTCTTCTAATTTCCTTATTTTACGAAGAAGGAACTAAGACTCCAAAAAGCTAATATTGCTTTCTTGTGATAACTAGTGGCTTAACAGGACTAGAACCCTGGAGTTTGGGGAACTGTCTAACATTCATTTTATTACCATCTACCACTTTCATGACCCATGTACATATATAAAATATCCATGAGTATCTAGCATAGCGCATGTATGACATGCTAATATTATAAACCTTAACTTATTTTAGTTTAGTTTCATTTTGTTATTAACTATCAAGTTAGGTATTTGGTATTAATATAACCATTTCACATAAAAATTACTAACGCTATTATATCATATATAAAATGGTAGCAAAGTGACACAGTCTACCTGTTGTACATTTTAATTCTACCATTTGAATGTATCTTCCTTCCATTTTTCAGCCATGACATCTTGGGAGACGGGATTCCTTCTGCCTGACACACAAATCGAGCAGTGCCAGCTCGAGGTCTTGTTAAACTTTCTGGCCATTCAACAAATGAAGGAGGAGCTATTTTTAAAGAAAAAAGAAAATGTTTCTGTGATCCTAACAGGAATGATATAAATAGTTAAGGAAGAATATAGCAAATGAAACAAGTCCCATTACTGAAGATGTCTGACATGCTGAGATCCTATCTACATCTCCATACAACTCTCCAGGTGCCTTTTCTCCTCATTGTTCAGTGGTCACTTCCTCTATGATTTCCCTGTTCAGACCATCTATCCCAGGCATCCCCAAACTACGGCCTTCGGGCCGCATGCGGTCCCCTGAGGCCATTTATCCGCCCCCTCCCCCACCCCACCGCAAAGGGGCACCTCTTTCATTGGTGGTCAGTGAGAGGAGCACAGTATGTGGCAGCCCTCCAACGGTCTGAGGGACAGTGAACTGGCCCCCTGTGTAAAAAGTTTGGGGACGCCTGATATAGACACACTTAAAATATATGTACCTATCATCCTTCTTAACTAAGCTCAACATACAGCCACTTGCAAATGTAGTTAGACAATCAACAGATTAAATTTTTAAATTGGGAAATAGGTATATGGATATGTGGGTAAGTGTGAAGGAGCTAGAAGGGAAGCTTAAATAAGAAGGAACATAATGGCATGCATGTAAACAGGATGGTGACGTCAGAAAGACTCTACAGTTATATTTTAATGTAAGTATTTTTTTTTCCTGAAATTCATCATTGGATTACAACACTTCATATCAATCTTTACAATGCTACAAAGCTCAGGAAAGGCAGAAGTAATCTACGAATGAGATAAAACAGCAAATGTTAAAATGTAAGATTTCCCTGATCGCAGAATAAGAGGGACATACCTAATACAGTTAAAGTTGCCATAGCAACTGTAAAGTTACGTGTTCCAGGGGTAGTGGCCCGACAAACATAAACTCCAGCATGTTGTAGCTTGATATCAGATATCATAAGATTACTATTTCCAAGTACCCGAGTATTAAAGACATCAATGGATTTGTGATCTATTTCAAAGAGAATACTTCAGTTAAAACAATGTAACATATAATCTGAAATTATATCAAAGGACCACTATCCAAGCAATCAATCATGAAAAGTATAAAATTCTCCATATTAAGACCTTTTCTCTACACAATGAAATGCCAAAAAAGTTAAGACATTGAGTAGCCAAACCTGTGTTTTTGTATATAAAATAAATACTTTATAAATTTCATTAAAAAAATAATTTAAGGAAAAGGCTTTTTTTGTTTTTTTCCTTGAGAAGACTTACCAAGACGGCTCCAAGAAATGATTGGTTTGGGATTTCCTGTGGCCATGCATTCCAAAACTACAGTCTGATGAAGAGACGTTGTTATGTTTTGTGGACCTGCTATAATGGTTGGTGTGTGGAAGGATTTAGACTCCTTAGCTTTGGGGAGGAAAAGACAGAATATAAAAATAATTATAAATAAGATATAATAAATGAAATTAGTAAGACATTTAATCTTGTCATTCACTTTTCTCTTTTTTTTTTTGAGATGGAGTTTTGCTCTTGCTGCCCAGGCTGGAGTGCAGTGGCGAGATCTTGGCTCACTACAACTTCCGCCTCCCAGGTTCAAGCGATTCTCCTGCCTCAGCCTCCGGAGTAGCTGGGATTACAGGCGTGCACCAACATGCCTGGCTAATTTTGTATTTTTAGTAGAGATAGGGTTTCGCCATGTTGGACAGGCTGGTTTCGAACTCCTGACCTCAAGTGATCGGCTTTGGCGTCCCAAAGTGCTGGGATTACAGGCCTGAGCCACCACACCCGCCCACTTTTCTTTTTTCTAAAACAACTTTATTGAGATGTAACTCACATACCATACAATTCACCCAGTTAAGTATATAATTCAGTGGTTTTTAGAGTTTTCAGAGTTGTACAATTATTACCACAATTAATTTCAGAACATTTTTATCACTCCCCAAAACAATCCCATATGCATGTCACTCCCAATCTATTCCTCCCTCCACAGCCTAGTAACCACTAATCTACTTTCAGTCTCTCTGAATTTGCCTATTCTAAATATTTCATGTAAACAGAGCCACATATTATGTGGTCTTTTGTGACTGGCTTCTTTTCACTTAGCATAATGTTTTCAAGGTTCACCCCTGTTGTTACAGGTATAAATACTTCATTCCTTTTTATTGAGCAATATATACCATTGTATAGATTAACTCATTTTATTTATCCATCCATCAGTTGATGAACATTTAGGTTGTTTCCTTATCATTACTTTTCACTGAGGTTCAAGCACTCATGTATTTATGTAATTAAATTATCTAAAATTTATTTAATTTATCTAAAATTAAAGCATAGCATTAAATATGTAACTTCAGCCTCTTCATGTTTTTCAAATTTCTTTTTATTTTTCAGCCTAAAAGGATCTGTTAGAAAGCAGTATCTCTTGTGAAGAATAAACATTTATGTTAAGTTCAACAATGTCTTCAATACATGTTTTCTTTCACTACATATAAATAACCTTAACCTTTAGGATAAAAACTAGCATCCATTTCATTTTAATGAAATATCTATTTCTTTATATTCATCTCTCTAGTTTCCCTTCTGCCTATATTAATGTATGGTAAAATATATAAAATTGTGTTCACTTAATATTTACAATGATAATTTTTGAATTGAGACTGGGATTTTTTTAACTTTTATTTTTGTGTTTTAAAAAATTGTTTTATATAAAAGTTTTGTATTTTTTATTCTATAAACATTACTTTTTATAAAAGGCATGTATCATTTTTACAAATACAAATTATGGTATTTCTTTAAACAACAAGCAAAAGAATGTAAGACTGGAAACAAATATGTATTTTTCCACATTAGACAATTCTGGTAGAAATGGATGATTGTTATTCTCTTTTTTGTGCTTTCTATATTTTACCCTTTTAAAAATAAAAGTGAAATACAGCCAGCCCTCAGTATCTGTGGGCTGCACATCTGTAAATTCAACCAACTGCAGTTTTAAAATATTTTAAAAAATAATAAAAAATAAAAATAAGCCGGGCACGGTGGCTCAAGCCTGTAATCCCAGCACTTTGGGAGGCTGAGGCGGGTGGATCACAAGGTGGAGAGATCGAGACCAACCTGGTCAACATGGTGAAACCTCATCTCTACTAAAAATACAAAAAATTAGCTGGGCATGGTGGCGCGTGCCTGTAATCCCAGCTACTCAGGAGGCTGAGGCAGGAGAATTGCCTGAACCCAGGAGGCGGAGGTTGCGGTGAGTCGATATCGCGCCATTGCACTCCAGCCTGGGTAACAAGAGCGAAACTCCGTCTCAAAAAATAAAAATAAAAAATAAAAAAATAAAAATAATAGAAATTTTAAAATACAATGATTTATATAGAATTTACATCATTAGGTATTGTAAGTAATGTACAGATGACTTAAAGTATACGGGAGGGTGTGCATAGGTGAATTAAAATACCATGCCATTTTAAATAAGGGACCTGAGCATCGGTGAATTTTGGTGTTGACTTGACTATCAAAGATTGAATATTTATTTTTGAGACCGAGTTTCACTCTTGTTGCCCAGGCTGGAGTGCAATGGTGTGATCTCGGCTCACCACAACCTCCGCCTCTCAGGTTCAAGTAATGCCCCTGCCTCTGCCTCCCAAGTAGTTGGAATTATAGGCATGTGCCACCACACCTGGCCAATTTTGTATTTTTAGTAGAGATGGAGTTTCTCCACATTTGTCAGGCTGGTCTCAAACGCCTGATCACAGGTAATCTGCCCACCTCAGCCTCCAAAGCACTGGGATTACAGGCATGAGCCACCATGCCCAGCCAAGACTGAATATTTGTTAATCTTTCTTAAGATTGAATATTTCTTAAAGATGTTGATATGACATAGAAAATTAGCCTATAAAAGAGGAGTTGCTTAGTAAGTGAAAATGACCATTTTTCAAATAGATAATAATTTAAATGAAATTCTACTTTATGGTACACTACTACAGCAGAGGAGAAAAAGTAATAACTGCACCAATACAATGTCATAAAAATGGAAAAAGCCACTCTGAATGGTACCTGGAATCACAGTTAGTGAGGCCTCCATACTTTTACGTCGGTGAGCTACAGTGGCAGCAACACAGCGATAATTCCCAGAATCCATCTGGTCGACATCATAGATCTGCAATACTCCTGTTGGTAGGGTAGTTATCCTGTTATAAGAGAAAGATAACTAAACTTTTTGTAGGAGATTTTATATTTTACTGTATTTATTTATTTATTTATTTATTTATTTATTTATTTATTTATTTTTAAGACAGAGTTTTGCTCGTTGCCTAGGCTGGAGTACAATGGCATGATCTTTTTTTGTTCACTGCAACCTCTATCTCCCAGGTTCAAGCGATTCTCTTACCTCAGCCTACCAAGTAGCTGGGATTACAGGCATACGCCACCATGTTTGGCTAATTTTTGCATTTTTAGGAGAAATGGGGTTTCACCATGTTGGCCAGACTGGTCTCGAACTCCTAATCTCAGGTGATCTGCCCATCTTGGCCTCCCAAAGTGCTGGAATTACAGGTGTGAGCCACTGCACCTGGCCTAGATTTTATATTTTATTTATCATATTCAATGATAGGAATTAATACACTCAATCTTTTTACAGTGCTAGAAGCAATACTTTAAAGACCTTTAAAAATACTAGCTTGATTCTACTGTTCTCATTTGGGTCACTAAAGCTCTCTATAACATAAACAATCCAACATGATTTGGTTTGTGCAATCTATGAGTCGAATTTTACAGAGTCACATTTGACATTCCAGCTTTGATTTAGCTAGCTGGTGGCCCAGAGTTTAGTATATATTTTTTTTAATTCCTGATTTTTTACCTATTAATATCCATATATTGTCTAAGACATATGTAGTTTGTTGTTGTTTTTTTAAATAAAGGACTTCCATGAATAACTTATTCCATTTTAGTACTTTACCACGTTAGCAAATGATGCTTGCCTACTCAGGAGCAGGACAGGAATCAAATATTTTGGAGTTGCTATCAAGTTCTTGATCCCTAAATTCCAATCACCTCAGAATACTCGATGTGTGCATGTGCACATGTGTATGTGTGTTCATTTGCATAAAGAGGGGGTTGGGAAGTGGAAGGCAGAGACAGGAGTGGGTAGCTACACCACCACTGCCCTTCCTAGCAATGAGAATGTAATTTGGTTTCCTAAAACTTTGGGCTGCAGTCCAGATACTCGTGGTCAGAACAGATGGTTGAGGAAAGGCTCAGTAGGAGAATCTATTTAAATGCTGATGTGAATCAAGAATCATGCCCCATATGCCAGAGACTGATGATCTAATTCTTTGGCTAAGTTTGAAATGTCTTAAGCAATCAGTTATTACTGCCCTAAATAAAAATGAGGCCCGTAATGGTTTATCTCCCTATATAATCTCACATGAAGTCTGGATTACTCCCATATCATCTTCAAAGACAAAATCTACATCTACCTGTCCAGAGTCATAGGCAGAGTTGTCCGATTGAACTCCCATGTTATGACTGCAGGAGGGTTGGACGAAATCTTGCATGCAAATCGAGCAACTCCACCTTCATGGACCTCAGTAGAAACTGGCTGAACTTCAAATGCAGAAATCGCTATAAGATAAAGTTTGAGAAATTCAGAATAAGTGCACAAAAATACCAGAAGTAACATTATGCTAGATACTACTTATTAGCGTTGAACCCTTACTGAGATGTAAGACCAACCTAACATACCTAGCACGAAGATAATTTGGTGAATGATTTTGGAAAAACCACTAGGCAGTTGCTCAATTTAAGGAGTCTGGTCTTTCCCAAAATTAAATTCTAAATAGGTTCACAAGAAACTTATCTATTTGGAGATAAAAAATGAACATATGAAACAAACATAAACAATGGTATGTAATTACATACTAAACTGTGCGGTACAAATGTCAAATACTATTGTATTTTAGAGGAGAAAGAAATAAAGACAAACTAGTCAGGTAAAAACCATTTACAGGAATTAGTCTTGAATTCGCTTTTGAAGAATCCATTGGATTTAGATGGGGGTGGTGGTGGGAGGGAACAGAACATTAAAAGTGAAAAGAGTAACATGAAGACAAGCACAGAGGTAAGAAATGTGAAGCTTGCATTCATAGGATTGTGAAGAAAACAGCCAAGACTACTGCAAAATATTTCAGATTAAGAGTTTACAGGAAAGCTGATGGAGAACACAGATAAAAAAGATTTGTATCATGGTACAAATTAAGGCACCACTGAAGATTTCTGAGTAAAGGCATATCCTGATAATAACAATGTATGGAAAAAATTAATCAGGATGGACTGAAAAAAGAGTCTCAAGTCAAAAGTCCACCAGACTACTAAACAGGGATCAGAGAACTGGGTGGTAGCAGTGGGAACGGAGAGTCTAGAGATATCTTAAAGAAAACAAAGACTTAGTTCTTATGCCACAGCCATATCACTCTGTGTTTGGAATCAGATGAAGTTGGTATTGATGGAGCAGAATGAGAAAGGAAAGAGAAGGCCAAGGATGCATCTGAAACAAAAGGCAGAGAGAAACTCAAGAGACTATTTGTAGGCTCATGTATTTCCAAAGCAGAGATCAATCTTGAAGTGCTGTCTAGAGTTAATTATTCTTTATAATTCTAGATATGCCTCCAAGAAGTGGTCTTTGGTATACATTATTTCCTTTTTTGAAGGAGGGTAAACTCCAGGTTTCCCTTCCCTCTACTAAATCTTCCAAGAAGAAAGAAAGGGTCACAACTATAGTCTTACTTTTCCCTTCCCCAGACTCTAGTTCAAAGAAAAATTTGTTTGAACTTAATCAATAAAATGAGAAGTTATGAAGAAGAATAGAGATAACAGGGCTAGATGAACTTAATGCTTCATTAGACTGGAAAGGATAAAAGGTCACAGAAGGCTAACCAATTCTGCTTTGCACTTGAATTCATTTATCTGTAGATAGATCACAGGCCTTTACAGGTACAGGACAAGGGCAGTGAATAACAGTGAAATATTCTTAGGAGGATTGACTTCCACAAAGGATGGAATGGAAGTAAAGAATACCTTGTATATGAAACAAAGATTTCTATTTCAAACTGCTATTGTTAGTGGATCCACAAAGTCAGAAACATTTGCATAATAACCATCACCTACCTTTTTCACTCTCTTTTCTCTTGAATATATGGTATTTTCCAGGAGTTATGTAATGTATGATATTGCAATAGACCAAATGTGGAAGCAGATACATATGAGAACCCAGCTGTCTTCTATTAAGCTAACTAAAGAGATCTGCACAAATATAAAGCAATTCTCCTATTGCTATTTTTTTCCTTTGGAAAATAGTTATATTAATATGTGATGAATAAATGTTTTCATTCTAAAATGAATTAATGAATATGTTTCTCAGTTTTAATTTCTAATAGTGTCAACAGATGTAAGCTACATAAATAAAAGTTATTTGAGTTTTAAGAGTATAAAGAGTGAGACTTTTTAGTTGGAGAACTACTCTTCCAGAATATCAAACTCTAAAAATGGATACCATGAATCTAAATTGCTGATCAATTCATTAGTCCCTGTAAAACTCTGGCATCATATTCAACTACTTAAAATGGTATTCCACTAATATTGAGCTACTTTTAATTGCTTTTATAATCACTGGCTAGGATATTTATCTGCAAACATTTTAATTTTGGATCTAAACCTATGGACCATCCACTGCTGTTTACCTACTGAAGAATCAGGAAACAGATAGCTAGATTCGCCTTCACAATATCAGCTTCACATTCAGAGAGAACAACCTGATTTCTCAGTAAAGATGTAAGCTTGTAATAAACTATGTTGAATACATTTATTTTGGGGGGAATTAGGGCCTATATTGCCATAAATTTAATGCTTGCTTTATAAAATACTAAGCATTCTTGTCTATCCCATATTTACCTTTGCCATGTGTGAGGGGTGACCATTAGTTCTAGTTGTCACCGATAATCCAGTCAATATTCAATTGACAGACTTCAAAATGGGAATTTTACTTTATTGCTTCTCAGCCTCTACCTCTCCAGATCAAAATATCTTATTTAGTTTAACTTTTCCTTATGAAGCAGGAGCTCCCCAGGCCTGTCCACTTCAACAATTTCTTCTTCCGTTATCCCACAATGAATCAAGCATTCAATTCAAGATGCTTTATCTCATTTATTCCTCCCTCATATCTGACTTCTCTTCATCCCTAACAGTCCTCTTTTCAATTCAGGCCCTTATCATATCCTGTCTGGAAGTCTTTCTGGAGCCTCTTAGCTGGTATCTTCCCTGCCAGCAGCATCACCCTCCAGAGTGATCATCAAAAACCATGAATCTGTCCCTGTAAAACTCCAGCCTCATATTCAACCACTTATGATGATGTTTCACTAACACTGAGCTACTTGTAATTTACTAAATATACCATGATATTTCATATCTCTAAGGTTTATATGAACATTCCCTTCTGTTGCTAGTATCATTGGTTCCTTTGCCCACCTGAGAAATCCTATCATTCTTTAAAGCCTAGTTGACTTATCCCATCCTTTGGGAAGTGGTTTCTGACCCTTTTCTCTGCTACCTCTGTATACTGCAGACCTTCACTGCTACCTTTATCTCCCAGTATTATAATCACTATTTACAAATCTTCCTCCCCTTCTATGTTATAAGCTCACTGAGGTGCAGTAGGGGGTCATATTCTTTGCAGAATCCTGTAAGACAGTGAATGGTACAGATTTGGCACTAAAAAATACACTTTTGGAATTGAACTAATATTATTTTGAATTTTCTCCAATTCTATTAGCTCTTTAAGCACAGTAACTAGAATTGTGGGGAGTTTCTTGGGTACAAATACCAAGATGGGGGTGAGAAGAAAATGAAAATGGTGCTTTTTATTATTTATTTATTTATTTATTTATTTATTTTTGCTACAATTCCAAAAAATGTGCAATAACTTACTGGCATTATTTTTAGAGACAAAAATCTGTCCCTCCGATATCAAAGGATTTTATAAAGATGAAATACGCCAATATAGTGAGGGTCCTTTACTGAAAACTTGCAAGTGTGATTATTGAAAATAAAAGTGACACTTTGCTGCCTTATTTCATGCTAACCACACAGGCAACTGAGTGTTGCTTTTTACTCTGAATCTAACCAATCAAACGATATGCCTTGGCACCACTGCCTTTTCTTTAAGCAGTTCCCCTTTTTTCTCGGATGGATAAATCTATGAAATCCCTAAGATTTTTTTATTGTAACAAGTGAGCTAATCTTGTACCTTAGGCCTAATGTGCTGCAACTCAAGAGTCACAAAATTCTGAGAACTGAAAGAAAATTGGCTTTATTCTTTAATTCATTTAAGGACATTTCTGGATCCCACTCTGGTTTTCAGCAAGGTTTGAAAGCAAGTTTAAAGATACATATTTTTATTTATTTATTTTTTAAATGAATGACAGGTTCTTAAGTTGCCCAGCATAGCCTCAAACACATAGCCTCGCCTCAAGCACCAGGACAACTGGCCTGAGCCACTGCAGCTCCTTAAAGATACATATTTTTAGAGCCGGGCGCGGTGGCTCAAGCCTGTAATCCCAGCACTTTGGGAGGCTGAGGCGGGTGGATCACGAGGTCGAGATCGAGACCATCCTGGTCAACATGGTGAAACCCCGTCTCTACTAAAAATACAAAAAATTAGCTGGGCATGGTGGCATGTGCCTGTAATCGCAGCTAGGCTGAGGCAGGAGAATTGCTTGAACCCAGGAGGCGGAAGTTGCCGTGAGCCGAGATCGCGCCATTGCACTCCAGCCTGGGTAACAAGAGTGAAACTCCATCTCAAAAAAAAAAAAGGAAAGATACATATTTTTAAATCCTTACCTTTATATTTAAAATATCTAACTTTTTCATCTTTTGAAAATTCAATCCACTGGCAAAACAGTTTCATCGAGAAAAATACCAAGCCAGATATTGCTCAGGACTATCATTGGTTACCTCTGAGACTAACAAAAAAGAGGCAACCATTAATCTATAATGAAAGTAAACTTCCTCCTTTGTTTCTAATCCCTCCATCTGGACACCAATCCCAATCTCTTCTCTCACCTCTGGGATATCTATCTCCCCTGTATATTCGAACTCTTCTCCTACTTCCTTCCCCGACACAAATAAAACTATTCTACTCTCTCCCAACCTCAAAAAACAAAAGGAAGAAAACTCCAAACATTTCTTTACAACACTTTACATATCCATCTAGCAGCTCTCCACTCTCCTACTCATAAGATCGAAACTTCTCTAAAGAGTATTATACTGGCTGTCCCCACTTCTTCCTTTCTGACTCCATGCCTCAAACATCTAATTTGTCTTCTTCCCTTTTATGCTATTGAACTAGGGTCTATGATACTACATGCTCCTCATTCTCCATTTCGCCGGCTGCTCATTCCTGTCTCCCCTTTTTAAAGGCTCACTCTCCTTCTTCTTCTGCACTTCCTTCCAGAGAGTATCTGTTCTTTTCTCTCTCCATAGTCTTTTTTGGTGATTATATCCTCTTAACAGTTTTCAACCACAGCCAGCTGTAGCTGCTGATTCTCCTAAATACCTCTCCAACTTAGATCACCATCCTCAGACCTTCGTACTTAGGGCTCCAACTATGCACTGCGTATGTTCACCTGGAATTTATGAAAGACACTCCAAACTCATTACGTCCAAAATGAAGTCATCTTCTTTCTTCCAAGCCTGTATCTCTGCTTCATCTTTGTCACACCACTATCAAATTATTCACTTGAGCTAGAGACTACTTACTCTTTCTGAATTCTCAATCATCTGTTCCCACTCATTTTAACTACTAAACGTGTCAAATCCGTTCCCTTCTGTTCCAGTCCCAACATCTCTCACCTGAACCACTATCAGCCTCTTGTCTCTGCTTTCATTCTTCTCTTCCCCTCTTCAAAACACTTTAGATAAACACCAGTGTTTGACAGGCTGCGTTAGACTCAAGCAGCTTTCATCTATCCATTGAAAGGCTTCTATAGGTTAATCCACTACTTCTAAAACCAACAAAGAAATAATCTCACAAAAATGTGATTCTAATTGTAAATGCTGTCAAAAAGCTTCATGTCTTAGCACCCACCCATCTAAATATTTAAACTGCTTAGCCTAATTACTAAAAAAAAAAAAAAAAAAGGAATGCACATATCCTTCCATAGTGAACAACAACAACAAAATCTTCCTTTATGCCAAATACATATTTTTAACTCTTTTTGGCCGGGTATAGTCCCAAAAAACAGACTTGTTAGTGAGGTTTTGTCACAAAAAAAAAAAAAAAGGAAAGAAAGAAAGAGAGAGAGAGAGAGAAAGTAGTTAGGCATCAATTATTTCAAAACCAAACTGTTTTCATGGCACACACAATAGTATTTAAACAACCAATCTTAAATAGTTATATAAAAACAGTATCTCTGCTATTAAAGACATACAGTATAACTGACACAAAGAAGTTAATTTCCATGACTCACATATTAATATAGATCTTACTGTCCTCACAATAACACCATTCATTTAGTTTGTAGTTAATCATACTAACAGATTCTGAGTCATAAAATTCTTCATAAAATAATGGACCAGATTGTCTCCCCAATTTAGAAAACAATTTTAATCACTTTTAGGAAAATCTCTTCTAAATTTATTAATTCATTCAATGAATATTTATTCAGTGTCTAGTATATTCTAGGTGCCAAGGATCCAGTGATGGAAAAAATTAACAGAAGTTTATTCTCAGGGATCTCTAACAGTGGAGAAAAGCATTTAACTAAATTACTATGCAAGTATAATAAATTCAAACTATGCAAGTGTAATAAATTCGAACTGTGAATAATGCTATGAAGAAAAAGTACAGAGCACCCTAAAAGTTGAGCATCCCAAAAGTACAGAGCATCCCAAATTCAACAAATGTTACAAAATCTGGAACTTTCTAAGCACCGACATGATGCTCAGAGGAAATGGTCATTGGAACATTTCAGACTTCTGGATTTGGGATGTTCACTGGCATAATGCAAATATTACAAAATTTTTTCAAAACCTGAAATCTAAAACACTTCTGGTTCCAAGCATTTCAGATAAGAAATACTCAACATAAATTATTAAAGCAGTATCAGAGGCTTGAAGCAATTTAATAAAGATAGAATAGCTTAACACACATCTTATTGCCAGGCACTGCATTAAGTACATTACATATTCCAGCTTATTTGTTCTCAAAACTTTTATTCACCCAATTTTCAGTTACGGAAACTGAGACGCAGGAAAAGTAAGCAAGCTGCCCAAAGTTTCGCAGCCAGTAAGTGGTGATACTGGGACACTGGGAACGGAATTCAGGTAATCAACTTCCAAGACCCTATATGAATTGTCTTATGAGTAAAATTTTGAGTTCTCCAAACTTTCTGTGGAAGATAAACATTACAAGTTCTACTACCAAGCAATTCTGCTGCTCAGTATAAGCCGAAATGCACTGGCTTTCTAGCTGGGTATGAATATGTGTTAAGGCCAGGTGTGGTGGCTCACACCTGTAACCCAAGCACATTGGAAGGCCAAGGCGGGCAGATCACAAGGTCAGGAGTTTGAGACCAGCCTGGCCAATATGGTAAACCCTCTCTCTACTAAAAATACAAAAATTAGTCAGGCATGGCTGGGTGTGGTGGCTCAAATCCCAGCACTTTGGGAGACCAAGGGGGTGGATCACAAGGTTACGAGATCAAGACCATCTTGACCAACATAGTGAAACCTCGTCCCTACTAAAAATACAAAAATTGGCTGGGCACGGTGGCTCAAGCCTGTAATCCCAGCACTTTGGGAGGCCAAGGCGGGTGGATCACGAGGTCAAGAGATCAAGACCATCCTGGTCAACATGGTGAAACCCCGTCTCTACTAAAAATACAAAAAATTAGCTGGGCGTGGTGGCGTGTGCCTGTAATCCCAGCTACTCAGGAGGCTGAGGCAGGAGAATTGCCTGCACCCAGGAGGCGGAGGTTGCGGTGAGCCGAGATCACGCCATTGCACTCCAGCCTGGGTAACAAGAGCGAAACTCTGCCTCAAAAAAAAAACAAAACAAAAATTAGCTAGTCATGGTAGTGTGCACCTGTAGTCCCAGCTACTCAGGAGGCTGAGGCAGGAGAACTGCTTGAACCCAGGAGGCGGAGATTGCAATGAGCAGAGATGGCACCGTACTTCAGCTTGGGTGACAGAGTGAGATTCCATCTCAGGAAAAAAAAAGTATGTGTTAAATTTCTACATTTCCAAAACAGAACAATACCTTTAAAACTTGCTGTATTAAAATTTCAGAACTATGGCTCTCATCTCAAACTAGAGTATGTCTACTTTTAGGAACCTATTAAAGATAGGAAAGTGACCAGCCTGGGCAATAGGGACAGACTCTGTCTCTAAAAAAAAAAAAAATTTTTTTCTGATTAGCCAGGTGTGGTGGTGTGAGCCTGTAGTCCCAGCTACTCAGGAGGCTGAGGTGGGTGAATTGCTTGAGCCCAGGAGGTTGAGTTTGCAGTGACCCATGATCACACCACTGCACTCTAGCCTGGGCAGCAGAGTGAGACCTTGCCTCATACACACACACACACACACACAAATAGGAAAGTATGGAAATTGAGTTATACTATCTCAGGCTAAAACTTAGTACAAATATTTTTTTAAAAAAGAATGTATCTTTTAAAAACAGTTTACCTAATAGGAATACCAGTTTTTCCTTTGTTGTTATTCTCCTGGTTCTAAGCCCACATATATGTTGACCATAAAAAAGCCAAGTACTTAGAGGGAGAGTGTGTAGAGGTAGGGAGACTAACTAGTTAAGAGGCTATCAGAAGAGCAGAAGAGAGATCTGCTATGAGTTTGAATGATGGCAGAAGTAACAGGAAGGAAGGGAGGGCATATACAAGAGACACTGTACACCAAACATCATTTGGCCCAGAGGTGTTCAGGGGAGAGAGAGGAAAGGATCTATATGGTTCTGAAGTTTCTGGCCTGTAAAGGCTGGGGGATACAATGGTGCCTGAAACAGAACATAGGAAGAGAGATCAGATGGGCTGGTGGTGAATAAGCATTTCAAACTCTCATTTGATCAGAATGAGAAGACACTGGACATGTTAATGGCAAACAGGGAAACTGTACAATTAGGTAATGGGCTAATAACAGAAACAAAGTATATGTTCATCTGATTTAAATTTTTTTTAATTTTTGATTTCCACCCGTTCTATAATGCTAAGTCTTGATTTTTTGACTAACAGCTCATATGTAAGGCTATCATTCAGATTTATAGAAAGACATCCTTGGGTTTTTCTAATAGCAGCCTAAAAAAACAGTGTTTACTGTTTTTCCAGTTTTAATGCATTCTCTTATTTTTTTTTTTTTTAGCTGGAGTTTTACTCTGTTGTCCAGGCTGGAGTGCAGCAGCACAATCTCAGCTCACTGCAACCTATGCCTCCAGGTTTCAAGCATTTCTCTTGCCTCAGCCGACCAAGTAGGTGGAACTACAGGCATGTGCCACCATGCCCAGCTAATTTTTTTGTTATTGTTAGTAGAGATGGGGTTTCACCCTGTTGGCCAGGCTGGTCCTGAACTCCTGGCTTCAAGTGATCTGTTGCCTCGGCCTCCCAAAGTGCTGGGATTACAGGCGTGAGCCACTGCACCAAGCCCCATTCTCATTTCTTGATGACAGAAGTAAAGGACACTAGAAAACTGAGAAAAAGGATAATTTAAGAAAGATTAAATGGCTGGGCTCAGTGCTTTACGCCTGTAATCCCAACAAGTTAGGAGGGTGAGGCAGGCAGATCACCTAAGGTCAGGAGTTTGAGACCAGCCTGGCCAAAATGGTGAAACCCCGTCTCTACTAAAAATACAAAATTAGCTTGGCGTGGTGGCACATGCCTGTAATCCTAGCTATTCGGAAGGCTGAAGCAGGAGAACTGCATGAACCCAGAAGGCAGAGGTTGTGGCAAGCAGAGATCATGCCATTGCACTCTAGCCTGGACAACAAAAGCAAAACTACGTCTCAAAAAAAAAAAAAAGACTAAGTAAAATCTTGGCCCTACCTAGCACAAAGAAAATCAGGACTAAAATCCAGTACAAACCAGCATGATTTATATGTATATAGGGAAGTGTTACAGCAGAACAGTCTTGCAGGTAAGAGTGCAGATATTAAAATCCATACATTTGACTCAGAATCAGTTTGCGTTCATGAGCTGTGTGTCCTGGAGAAGTTACTCAATCTCAAGCCTCAGTATCCCTTGGTAAAATGGGATATTAAAAATGCATTCTAAGCATAAGAATAACATTAAATTCTATATACCTATACATATATGTACCCAGTCACTGCTTGTTACCCAGTAAAGTCCTAGCAGTGGTGCAGATGGGACTAGTGATAGAAGGCCTTACTATGAATACACTGGTTCTACTTTCAGAAGAGTGACTCAAAGAATGTCAAACAAAGGATGCCAGTGATCCTTATATACAAGAAAAATAAACTTTAAAGCCTGAATAAAGGGCAAAGGTATTCTAAAATTAAATTTTTTTTCTGTTATTTTCTACTAAGCCAGACTTAGGTAGCCTTTGCATAAAGGTACATAAACTACAGAGAAACAAAAGTAATTTTTCATTTTGAATGTGAGATAATTTTAAATAATGAGAGATAAAAAGAGATAAGTAACTAGTTCAGATCTCTAGTGGTAGGATTATATATAGTGATTTTTTTTTACTTTACTTACATTTTTTCCTATAAAATTATGTAATTAGGAAATTATCTTTTTATAAATTATGTATGTTGCTATGGGGCATGGACTGAAGTGAAACTGAATGCATAAATTTTCTACTGTTACTCCACTGCTTGATAAAATCTCTTAATTTTTATCTGCCTTTTAAGTTCTTTTAACTTCTCACTCTTTGGGTAAACATCACTTATGATCAATAGATGCTTGATTCTCTCCCTAACTGGTGCCCTAAACCTGGAAATTACAAGACAAACACTTGAATAAAACCACTGTGCAATTAAAAAAACGAATTACATAAAAATTTTGTATCAAAACTTAGAAACTTTAGAAAAGCACGCAAATATAAAACATCTGTATCATGATAGTTTTAAATGTTATTTCCTAGAAAGTATTTGATTTTTCTATTGTGATTTTTTAAAGTAAAGCATTAAACTGAGTAAATGACACTGTCTTTCACAATACGTTAGAGCCTTTTAAAACTTTAGTCTGCAAACTATCTTCAGTATTATCAAAATATTTTGCATTAATTTAAATGGCAAAACACCTCATGTCCTATGCAAATCTCAGGTTACTTCCTTAGACAGACTTTGTTTCTGCCAGTTAGGTATGATTTTACAAGCCTACAGCCTCCTTGTGAAATCTGACCTCTCTCTTCCCTGCACAGTCAGTGCTAACATAAACCAAGAGCCCCACAAGAAGTCATTAAAGCAGTGCTGTTAAGAGGCCAGAGCTCTATAAAATAGGCAAGAAACAAGGTCTTGAGAAACATGCGCTGTCCTCAAAAAACAACCTTGCAAACACAATAAATGTAAGTGCCTATTTTATTTGTGACTTCCTCCTCTTCACCTGTCTATTTAATCATTTGCTTCTATGATTTATAGTCAGAAAAAAAGCATAAAAAATGCCAAGATGAAAATGTTTTCCAAACTTTTATTTGACCAGAAAGCAACATATATATGATTTTTCACTGGAAATATATGACTACTAATTTAATAAATATTTAAGTACTATGCTATGCATGCTTCTAAAAGGTTACAATGAATAAAATGCTTAATACATGATTTAAAAACCAACTAAAAATGATGAATACAGTCTGAAATTACGTACCATCTAGCAATTTAAGTTCACAACTGTTTCCTCATGTAAGAAAAACATCACATTCTTTTTAAAACTGCAGATAAAATATTATTTAACTAAACAGAAAGTAATGAAGTAAGTCGGAATCCTAATGCAGGGTTTAAAATGGTGGTCCTAATGCTGCAGTTCAGCCAGGGGATCCCAAGGCCTCAAAGACTGCCACACCCCCTCCTTGGGGAATCCTAAATGGCAGGGGAACGTGGGCAGAAGCACGTTCCACAGGCCTCAGTGCTATTTCCACATTTCTAAGCCACCAATCAGTAGCTCTGGGAAATCTATAAGCAGCTCATCAAGAACACAGGGAGAGCTAGGTGCAGCGGCTCATGCCTATAATCCCAGTAGTTTGGAAGGCCAAGGCAGGCAGATCATTTGGGCTCAGGAGTTGCCTGGGCAACAGAGTAAAACCCTTTCTCTACCAAAAATACAAAACATTAGCCGGGCATAGTGGTACATGCCTGTAGTCTCAGCTACTCTGGAGGCTGAGGTGGGAGGATCACTTGAGTCTGGGAGACGGAAGTTACAAGGAGCCAAGATTGTGCCACTGCACTCCAACCTGGGTGATGGTGAGACCTCATCTCAAACAAAACAAAATACAGGGAGGCTGGATGTGGTGGTTCACGCATGTCATCTCAGCACTTTAGGAGGTCAAGGTGGGAAGTTTGCTTGAGGAATTTGAGACCAGCCTGGGCAACACAGGGAGACTTCATTTCTACAAAAAATTGTTGGGTATGGTAGCATGTGACAGTAGTCCCAGCTATTTGGAAGGCTCAGATAAGCGGATCATTTGAGCCTGGGAGGTGGAAGTTGCAGCGAGCCATAATGATGCCACTGCACTCCAGCCTGGCCGACAAGAGAGAGATCCTGTCTCTTAAAAAAAGAACACGGGAAAATTTCTAACACAACTCTCAAGCGTCCACAATTTCAGAATTCATTATTGAGTTTGATATATATTAACGTAAAGCTTGTTTCTATGACACTGGTCTTTCAAATCAACCATGCATTTGTATACTTCAAGCTCTACTAATCAAAATATAGTGGTAACTTCTTGCCTCATCAAGTCTGATTCACTTAGAGGCTTCCAACTTGAAGACTGACATGCAAATGTACAATAAGTAAAACTAAGAGATCTGCTCCCATCATTTCATCAAAGCATCATGATACCAATAGGTAAAAGTTAACCAAGGAATGAGTTTCAAACAGAAGGAAAATTTATATCCTTAAGACTAGGCAAGAAGCTGTTGGTATTTTTTCTTAAAATTATTTAACAGAAAAAAATTCATCTGCTTAATAAAAAAATGTAACAACAAGTGAAACGTAATCACTATATCTTGGGTGTCAACTCCTTTGTACAGCTATACTAAATATACAGCAGCCATTCTTTAAGTAGCTTATTACCTAATTTTTAGTGAACATGTTATCCTGCTTGAATCTAACAACTTCAGCAACCAGGTACTCTGAAATACATGTTGCTTTTCAAAGAAAATATTTAGATAAATAAATAAATATAAATAAAACAAAGGCTAGAAACTTTGTAACAAAGTTGGGAACCAGGGTCTCTAAGAAATGTGCCCTACATGCAAAGTTTCTACAGACCAGATTATCTTCCAGTATATTCCCACAGTGTATCGGTATTTTAAAACTCACCTTTAATAACACCTGAGAATTTGTTCCTTCTTTAATATTTCATTAGCTTTGCTCTCTGACGAATGCTAGACCTTGCACTCCCCATGTTCAATTTATTTGGCCAGAAAGAGTGTGACACAAAGCTGTTCAAGTCCCTCCTGCCTGCTGCGCCACTTATTGCTGTTCAGCAACTCACTTATTAATCTCATTAATAACTGGCTTTAATCATTCCCTAACTTTACAATTATTCAGGTCTCCAGTCACTTTTACCCCGGATTGTAAATTCCTTGAGTTGAGAAAACATGTCTTATTTGTCTGTGTTGCTAACAGCCTGAACAGTGCCCTGCATACAAGAGGCATTCAATAAAGGTTTACTTAAATGAACTCGACAAACCACATCATTGCCTCCCTACTACTCACATTAGAAAACTTACTTCTTATCTCACTGAGAAGAGTAACAGAAGGGATTTTGTCTGTATCCCTCTTTGCTGTACAGCCCTAAGCAAATTTCTTTTTTTGTCTGTGTGCTGGAGACGGAGTCTTGCCCCATCGCCCAGGCTGGAAGTGCAGTGGCATGATCTCCGTCACTACAACCTCTGTCTCTGGGTTCAAATGATTCTCATGCGTTGGCCTCCTGAGTAGCTGGGATTATAGATGCGCGCCACCACACCCAGCTACTTTGTATTTTTAGTAGAGGCAGCGTTTTTACCATGTTGGCCAAGCTGGTCTCCAACTCCTGACCTCAGGTGATCCACCCACCTTGGCCTCCCAAAGTACAGGGATTACAGGTGTGAGCTACCGCCCCCAACCTCAAATTTCTTAACCATCCTAAACATGTTTTGTTCCATAAAGCAAGGTTCTTAAAAGGGTTATTATGGATTACATAAGGTAATACAATGAAAAGTACTTTATATCCTGTAATATTAAAGTACTCATAAATTTTAGCTATTTCTATTATCTTGCTGGACATAAAACACCACTCATTCTCCTTACCACCTCAAAATCTCTCCTCCTTCACCTAGCTTCTCTTCCTTCACTCCTGGTTCTGAGGAAGAAGTAACCATTCCAACTTGTATGAAGGTTTATCTTCTCCTGATGCTCTCAATCCCATCCCTCCTACCAGCTCTGTGCCCTTATTCCATTTATTATTCCCATTCTTTTTTATCACTCTCTCATTACTAGTTTCTTTATCAGTGCTTTAAATATACATTTATCTTCCCTGTCCTAAAAAGTATCATCTAGATCTCAGGCCAAGCTAAAATCCAGTCAGGCTCTCTTCTATCACTTTAGTTTTTCTTGAATGAGTCTACCCACTCCATTCTTGGACAGGGTCTCTCTCTCTCTGTCACCCAGGCTGAAGTGCAGTGGCATGATCTCAGCTCACTGCAGCCTCAACTTCCCAGGCTCCAGCAATCCTACCATTTCAGCCTTCCCTGTGGCTGGGACCACAGACATGCACCACCATATCTGGCTAATTTTTGTGTTTTTGATAGAGATGGGGTTTCATCATGTTGCCCTGGTTGGTCTCCAACTTATGAGATAAGCAATCCTCCTACCTCAGCCTCCCAACATGCTGGGATTACAAGCATGAGCCACTGTGCCCAGCCCCATGTGCCTAGCTCCATTCATTACTTCTTCTGGAGAAGAGGGAGGGAGGGGAGCTACAGGTGTAGCTTATATGCAGGATTGAGTAGCCTCCTGGGAATGGATTTTACCTTTAGAGAAGACATGATGCTCACTCCTCAGTTTAATTCAAAAACGACATGTCACTTTAGGTGCGGTACAGTGTCAGAATTTGTGACTGCCTGACTCTCAAATTAGGGCAGTCATCAGGACTCGTGAATCATGCCTATATTAAAAAAAAAAAAGCCGGGCGCGGTGGCTCAAGCCTGTAATCCCAGCACTTTGGGAGGCCGAGGCGGGTGGATCACAAGGTCAAGAGATCGAGACCAACCTTGGTCAACAAGGTGAAACCCCATCTCTACTAAAAATACAAAAAATTAGCTGGGCATGGTGGTGCATGCCTGTAATCCCAGCTACTCAGGAGGTTGAGACAGGAGAATTGCCTGAACCCAGGAGGCAGAGGTTGCGGTGAGCCGAGATCGTGCCATTGCACTCCAGCCTGGGTAACAAGAGTGAAACTCCGCCTCAAAAAAAAAAAAAAAAAAAAAAAAAAAAGAGTACAGAGAGGGATGGGGAGGGGGAGAGGGAAGAGAGTGCTGGGTTGGGGGAGATTCATTTGGGCTATCGGCTAAAACTTTTGAAAGCTGTCACAAGACTACTTCAAGGGAGAGAAATAGGGATAGTGGACACAGGTATGCCCAATTTGGGGGCACAAACTGGAAGAGAGCACAGAAAATATAGTTCTGTTCTTCTTCTTCTCACAACTGCACATGACTAGTCTAAAAAACAAAACAAAACAAAGCAAAAATGGTAGTGTTCTTCACAGCAGCTGCTGCCATTCCTTCCAGTTCTAACCAGTCTTCCCAGAGCCACAGTTCAACATACCCCCATCCACCTTCTAACTTGATATTATAGGATTTGGGGAGCTAATAAATATTATTTTCTGTCCTTACAGCCATTGCAGCCATTTTAAAAAATGACCCAACTTGGATATCTTAATACTCAATGATATATTCAAACTATACATCAAATAATTTTCAATGGCATGTTTTCTAAAGCCTGGGCTTAACTGTTAAACCATGGGCTTTTTTGGTATTTTCCCCTACCTTTCCACCTTCTGGCACCCTTTCCAATGAATACTCAACAAAAGAACAAGTTTCATGAACTTAGTATCTGTCTCCCAAAGCCCAAGGGTAAGGAACTAGTGATGATTTCAATGGACCTAAAAGTCATAGTGCTTTATATATATCTACTTATCATTAAATGTTCACCAAAATAAAACTAACTCACAATTGGTTATGATGGCAATATGCTTAGTGGGAAATAAAGATTTACAATGAGACCACAAATAACTTAAAATCACTTCAAACTTCCTTATATTAAGTATTTTCAGCATCATTATCTTGTATGCTTCAGTTCTAGCACATAAGAAGGTAATGACATATTTATATCTGTACATAAATATATGTATCATAAAGCACAGAGATGTGCTGGGACTTAAGAGACTAGATTAGCCAGCAGACACAATGTCTATGACAAAGGATAAGGACAGCTAGACTTTCATTGGTATAAAAGGCCTTGGAAAAATCTTCATCCAGGAGACAGCATGATTATATTACATATTCATGAACTAGCATGATTATATTATATATTCACCAGATATAAAAAGGCTGGGCGCAAAATACATGAATACAGAAGCGGTAGAAAACTAAAGACAGGCAATTTTGCCCAGATTAGCCCTGTCCTTATGTGTATAATAAAAAGCTACTACAAAGTAGTAATGAAAAGCTACTATAATAATAATAATAAAAAGCAACTACAAAGTAGTACTATTAAGTTTCTTTTATGGAAAGGCAAAGGACCTAGAATAGCCAAAACAATTTTGAAAAAGAAGAAACAAAATTAAAGGGCTCATACTGTCTGATTTCAAGAATTATAATGACTTCAAAACTTACTGATAAAGGAAGGATGACACTGGCAAAAGGTTAGACATATTCTCTGTATGTGTCTGTATACGTACAGAAAAGAAAGTACAGAAATTAACCAATAAAACATGTCAACTGATTTTTATAAAGTTGTAAAATTAATTCCATATAGAAGGGATAGTCTGTTCAACAAATTGTGTTTGAACAAGTAAACATCCATATTTGAAAAAAATTAACCTTGATTTATACATCTTATGCAAAAATTAATTAAATTGGGTCAAAAGGCCAGGCGCAGTGGCTCATGCCTGTAATTCCAGCACTTTGGGAGGCCGAGGCGGGTGGATCACGACGTCAAGAGATCGAGACCATCCCTGTCAACATGGTGAAACCCTGTCTCTACTAAAAATACAAAAAAATTAGCCGGGAGTGGTGGCACACGCCTGTGGTCCCAGGTACTTGGGAGGTTGAGGTGGAAGAATTGCTTGAACCCAGGAGACGGAGGTTGCAGTAAGCCGAGATTGTGCCACTGCACTCCTGCCTGGTAACAGAGCCAGACTCCATCTCAAAAAAAAAAAAAAAAAAAAAAAAAAAAAAAAAAAAAGAAAAGAAAAGAAAAAGAAAAAGAAAAAAAATTGGGTCAAAAACACTAAATGTGACAACATTTAGAAGAAAACAGAAAATTCTTTGTGTCTTGGGGTTAGGCAAAGAGTTCTTACATATGACATATAGAAAGCACAATCCGTAAAAGACTGATAAACTAGACTTCATCAAAATTAAAAAAATAATAATAAAATTCTGGCTGGAAAGGTGGCTCATGCCTATAATCCCAGCACTTTGGGAGACAGAAGTGGGAGGATCACTTGAGCCTAAGAGTTGGACACCAGCATAGCCAACACAGGGAGACCCCATCTCCATAAAAAGTAAACAATTAGCTGGGTATGATAGTGTGTGCCTGTGCTCACAGCTATGTGGGCGGCTGGGGGAGGAGGATCACCGGAGCCTGGGAGTTCGAGGTTATACTGAGCCCTGATCATGCCACTGCTATCCAGCCTAGGGAAGAGAGATGCTGTCTCCAAAAATAACTAAAATAAACTTCTCCTCTTAGAAAAATACTGGTAAGAGAATGAAATGACAGACTCTCCCACAGATTGGGAGAGAAAATTTTAAAATCACATATTTAACAAAAGTTCTGTATCCAGAATGTATAAATAACACTCAAAACTCAATAATTAGAAAACGATTCAATAAAAAGTAGGCAAATGAGTTGAACAGATACCTTAACAAGGCAGATATATGAAAGGCAACTAAACACAAAAAGATATCCAATGAGATGTCACTATACACCTATTAGAATGACTCAAATCCAAAACACTACCAATATCAGGTTCTGGTGGGGATATGTAGTACCTGGAACTCTGATACATTGTTGGTGGGATGCAAATCCATACCATCACTTTGGAAAATAATCTGGCAGTTTTTCATAAACACATACTTGCCATAAGATCCTGCATTCTCATCTCTAAGAATTTACTCAACATAAATAAAAACTTACAATCACAAAAGTCTATATGAAACAGTTCAGGAAAGCTTTCTTCCTAATCATCCAAAACTGGAAACAACCTAAATGTCCTTCAAACGTGGTCAATGAATAAACTGTGTTAAATTCATACAATGAAGTACTACTATTCAGCAACAAAAAGTAGCAAACTACTGATAAAACAACATAGATAAGATTTAACGATACAGATAAATCTCAAATGCATTATGCTGAGTCAAAGAAGCAAAACACAGAAGATTACATAATATATAATTTCACTTATATGGTATTCCAGAAAATGCAAAATATAGGGACTGCTAGGAATCAGGAGAGAGAGGGTATGACTCTATAGTGGAAAATGCAAAATATAGGCGCTGCTAGGAGTCAGGGGAGAGAGAAGGTATGACTATATAGTACAGTCTGAGAGAATATTTTGGGATGGTTAAAGTATGTTGTATCCTGATTGTAGTGATGGTTAAATAACTCTCTACATATGTTAAAACCCATAGAACTATAGACATAAAAGACAGAATTTACTATACGTAAACTTTAAAAACAAATTTCAAGAAGGCAATGCTTCTTAAAAAAATACCAAAAGCTTCTGTTTAATTTTCTAGCCAGTTAAAGAAGAAAAATTATAAATTAAGCAGGAAGACAGCACACAGAGATTTAAAAAGCAGACCCCTAGAGACTATCTTCACCTCTTCTATAAAGTTAGCCCTGACTTTCCCAAGTAGAGCTAGAGACCCCTTTAATACTCCTAGGAACTTAGAATATTTTGTTTGCTTCACTGTTTGTTTCATCAGCTTTACTTTCTGCTCCCACTCACAGGATAGTCTTGTATCTTTTTATCTTTTTATTTCTGACACAACACCACAGATAAAAAGGCAGTCAATAGCTATCTGATAAACACGCCAATTAAATATGTCCTAGGGCAGGCCGGGCGCGGTGGCTCAAGCCTGTAATCCCAGCACTTTGGGAGGCCGAGGCGGGTGGATCACGAGGTCAAGAGATCAAGACCAGCCTGGTCAACATGGTGAAACCCCGTCTCTACTAAAAAAAAAATACAAAAAAAAAAAAAAATTAGCTGGGCATGGTGGCGTGTGCCTGTAATCCCAGCTACTCAGGAGGCTGAGGCAAGAGAATTGCCTGAACCCAGGAGGCGGAGGTTGCGGTGAGCCGAGATCGTGCCATTGCACTCCAGCCTGGGTTAACAAGAGCGAAACTCCGTCTCAAAAAAAAAAAAAAAAAAAAAAAAAAAAAAAAAAAATATGTCCTAGGGCAAATATGGATTCAGTTTAGGCTCCACTTTCTTCATCTAGAGCATACAGTATAATATGTACATAGCAATAATCTGAAGAACCATTAAGGTGCTGAAAGTAAGTTTAAATTATATTTATAATACTATACATGAAAAGTGCACACAAAAATATTTATCCTAATAACTAGAAATGGATCTATGTTACAGTTTTAATTATTAGAGGAACAGGAGGAGCCAGAAACCTAGAGCCCTCCTATTCCTATTTTTCAACCCTTGAAAATGGTCAAAGAGCAGTAACATCCCTGCTGAGAAGCTAGGAGAGTTGCTATCAGCAAGCATTACATGCACATGTGCAAACAAACACACATATACAAACACACAAACCTGAAAAGCCCAGCCTAACCCTCTGCCTCTTGATGCCAGTAGCATACACAGGATTGCAATTCGCGGACAGACCTTTTACAGGCTCCTGACCCAGCACGTCCTGCAGACACATGTCAGTTCCGGGGCCCCCTGACATTCTAAACCTATCTTGGGGAGCCTCATAATAATCAACCTGGCACAGATTCCACTAGGCTAGGCTTGAAATTATTTAGAATTTGGTCCTAGAACCAATTGGTCTGCTCCTAGGAATCTCAAGTGAGAAATGGATTTTCCAGAGTAGCTGCAGGCTCTTAAGAGTTCATGTTTGACCAAGACTGCTGAACATTTGAGTACTTCTTCAGGATTAAACTACGCTATTGAGTGCTAAAATAAAAGCACACTGTTTTGTACATGCATCTGTGCCACACTGTTATTTCTACTCTTCTAAAGCAGAGGAGAAAATAGTTACAGCAAATGAAGATTTACAATACTGAACTCAAAACCACTTCTCCTAATGTCCTCATCTACAGCTAAGTACAGCACTCTTCAGCTACCCCCTTGGCTTATGTTCTGCTGGACTGATGGAGTCTTCCCTAACGAGATCAGTAGTAACTAGAGCTTGACAGACAACTAGGGTGGGTTCCCAGGACCAGATCACAAAGAACACCAGAGGCAGATGTGGAAATGTGATGTTATAAGAGGAAGAGTCTATCTTGGTAGGAATTTAAGGAAGAGGTTAAAAACAAGGAAAATCACAGACCTCAGCAAAATAAATAGGAGCAGGTGGTCAATAAGAAAAGTCCAGGGAATGCCAAGCACGGTGGCTCACGCCTGTAATCCCACCACTTTGGAAGGCCAAGGCAGGCGGATCACAAGGTCAGGAGTTTGAGATCAGCCTGGCCAATATGGTGAAACCCCGTCTCTACTAAAAATACAAAAAAATTAGCCAGGCATGGTGGTGGGTGCCTGCAGTCCCAGCTACTCAGGAGACTGAGGCAGGAGAATCGCTTGGAGGCAGAGGTTGCAGTGAGCCAAGATTGCACCACTGCACTCCAGCCTGGGTGACAGAGTGCCACTCCATCTCAAAAAAAAAAAAAAAAAAAAAAAAAAAGAAAAAGAAAAGAAAAGAAAAAGAAAAGCCCAGGGAAATAAGTTTTAGATAATCATTAAATTGTCAAAAAATTACCAAGAACATTCTTTGTCTTCCTCTCCAGAGCTGATAAAATGAAAATAAATCACTATTCACTTTGCCTATTATATCTTTCTCAACTTCTCAATTTAAACTTGAGTTTAAATTTTAAAAAAATAATCAGTCTCCATATGGTACTCTCATAATCTAGACAGACTTGTGCTAGTTTAGGAGTAAAATCTGATCTCACTTTGAAAGACATCCCCAACTGGGATTTTCTTCTTCTCAAATTATCTGTCTTCCCAGCAACAGTGTGTGGTCACAGAAGTATATGAGACATGCTAATGCATTTATCAAGTGATTATTCTTGGCCCCTCTGCTGGCAAAAACAAGCAGGAAACGGTACAGAAAAACATGCATAGTAAGCCACATTAACCAGCTTCAAAGCTGTTCAACTTGTGTGGCTCCTATGAATTCAAGGCGCCGGGGGGTGGGGGGGGGCGGGGGGGAAGTGTCACAGCTTTGTCTTTACCAAGACCACTTTCCCTTCAGCTTTTTGCCAAGTGATTGCCTTATATTGCCTAATCCAAGAGATGCCTTTCTTAGGCCTTGTTGTCATTCCATAAATAATTAGTTCTGCTTAATAGCTCAACTGTGCAGGAAGAACATTCCAAGCAATTTTACACTTTGCATCAGTCACAGAAACAGAGGATCAATAAAGCATTAAGAAGAGTGAGGTTTTTTGTAACAAAATTCATGTCACTTAGCAACTTCATTTGTGTAGAAATTTATGAGAAAAATCGCCAAACCCATTAAAATCACAGCAGAAGTATTTCTACTAGAATTACTTTTGCTTTCAAATGGTTATCTCAAGGATATTTTAAACCAATTCAAGAGCTGCAGTATATTAAATTATTTGTTTTGTTAATAAACATTATAGCATTGTTCTCCATTGTTTTATATATATATATTGCTTTATCAGATTATAGAATGCCTGGTTCTCCTTTCTCTTCCACATAATAACCATTCAGTAGTACCTAGTAAATGCCTGTTATGCAATAAAATTCATTAAAGTTTGTACGATCATAATTTATAACATCAATTAAATAGTCTACTTAAGACATTCAAGTCACAAACTGGGAATCAATCACCGTCAAATGCCTAAGTATCTCTTTCATCTTCTCATAGCTGTTAAATTAAAAAGCAAGCCAATTTAATTGACAACAGGATATATAGAGAGAAACAGATAGACAGATATCAGATGACCTGTTAAGGCAAATTCATAGATGCTGACTTCTGAACTACGTGTCCACAACATGATGTCTTTTAATATTGTAACTAACATTTTTTTAATTAAGCTTGACAACACAGCCTTAAAGAAGAGAGAATTAACCTACTATATATTGTATATACATTAACTCATTTAATACTCTCAAAAACCTTACCAGGTAAATAAGATTACTTTTATTTATAGTTAAGGAAATATGTTCCACTTGCTCAGGGCCATAGAATTAGTAAATAACAGAACTAGAAGTCAACACGGTGCTTTAAAAACTTAGCTTCAAGCTGCAGCCCTAGAGAAAAAATATCCACTCAAGGATATAGCACTTCACGGTAGTAATGCTAATCTAGCCTTGTGAGTCTATTCTCCCAGTAGGACACATACATTCATACCAAAAGAGCAGGTAATTACCTTCTCTCCAGTTTTCTCTCCTTTAAACTTTCCTAGAAGTAGCAGCAAAAATATTTCCCCAATCTTCCACTTGACTGAATATTACATCATCCCCAAAGTTCATAGTGAGGGCTTTATGATTTCCTAGCAAGTGTTTTTTCTTCTCCTTTTTATCTTTTTGAGATGGAGTCTTGCTCTTTCGCCAGGCTGGCGTGCAGCAGTGCAATACTGGCTCACTACAACCGGTTCAAGTGATTCCCCTGCCTCAGCCTCCTGAGTAGCTTGGATTACAGGTGCGTGCCACCAAGTCTAATATTTTGTATTTTAGTAGAGATGGGGTTTCACCATATTGCCCAGGATGTTCTCGATCTCCTGACCTTGTGATCTGCCCGCCTTGGGGCCCCCAAAGTGCTGGGATTACAGGCGTGAGCCACCAACACCCAGCCTTTGTTGTGTGTGTGTGTGTGTGTGTGTGTGTGTGTGTGTGTTTGAGACAGAGTCTTGCTCTGTTGCTGGAGTACAGTGGTGTGATCTCAGCTCAATGCAGCCTCCACTTCCCAGGTTTAAGCGATTCTCCTGCCTTAGCCTCCCAAGTAGCTGGAATTACAAGTGTACGACACCACACCCCCAGCTAATTTTTTTTTTTTTTTTTTTTAGTAGAGTTAGGATTATACCATATTGGCCAGACTGGTCTCAAACGCCTGACCTCAAGCGATCCTCCCACCTCAACCTTCCAAAATGCTGGGATTACAGGCGTGAGCCACTGTGCCCAGCCTCCTTTCTATCTATTTTTGATCAACATCAATTGTACTGTTATTTATCCAACATTCCACACCATTCTCCAGTTTTAATTAGTTGGACATGGTGGCTCACATCAGTATTACTAGCTACTTAGGAGGCTGAGGTGTAAGAATTACTTGACCCCAGGGGTTTGAGGTTACAGTGAGCCATGAGTATGCCACTGCACTCCAGCCTGGGTGACAGAGTGAAACACCGTCTCTTTAAAAAAGAGAGAGAGAAAAGAGAGGGAGAATGAGGCAAGGTGGAGACAGAGAGAGACAGGGTGGCAAAAGATGCAACTGCAGGGCAAAGATGATGAAGAGCTTTGCCTATTAATGCTTTGCTACTCTAAGTGCCATCCTTAGACCAATCTTAGAACTTGTTTGAAATGCAGACTATCAGATCCCACCCCTGAACTACCAAGTGCAAGTCAGCAAAGATGCCCAGGTGACTTACATGGACTTTAAAATTTAAGAAGTACTACTCAAAGCATTTGGGTTGTATTCTGAAGGCAGTGGGGAGCCACTGAAATATTTTAAGTAAAAGAGATACACGGTCAGATTTAAGGGTGATGTGGAATATCAAACCAAATGTGAGTTTTTAAATGGTTCACTTGCTAGTGGATTCTTATGATTGAGAAAAACTGTGTTTTACAAAAGTACTTCCCTGCCTATACAAAGTCACCTAATGATAAGAACAACATTTAAGTTATCTCAACACCAAGAATATACATTCTATAGGTCAAAATCATGTCTAAACTATATCCAACTAGAGATTTAAATAAAAATTATAACATCAAGTTCTCTAAAGGGTTTCATCAACCCAAAGCTGCTGCATAAATGGCTTACTCTTATGACATACTCTATGCCTGCTGAAGGTCTCTGAGTTGCCTCCGTAGGTGAGAAATAGGCTATATTAGCTGTACACAAACCATATATTAAATAAAGAATGCATACTTTCAGAAATTTTTACCAAACTATACGCAACCTTTAACTCAAAAGAATAAAAGCATAGAATTCTGGACAACAGTCACAGAAATACTCCATAATGTGATCAATAAGCCAAATCAAAACAATGCGTAGTTTATAGGAGCAGGGTAAAAGAAACTTGCAGCTCATATTTCATCAGCTGTCGAATGTCACATTCATTCAAGCACAGAAAGGTTAACTGATAGAATCTGCTTTTTAATGCCTGTTTTTGGTAGTGGAGAGCCAATCTTACTTTTCCTTTGATGATATATAACAAAGGTCATACAAAAGATGACTAAAACAGCATTCAGGACCAATTGTAAAGCTAGATTTCCCAACTTCGTGCAGAGTTCTATTCACCGCCTTATGCAAATTTTTCACATGGCTTACTAGAGACCCTGAGTTTCTTTCATGGAAATGATCACCAGTGGGATCTGGCATTTTGAAAAATATTTGGAAATACACAAACACTCAGAAGCAACTAAGGCAGTGTTTTTCAACCCTCTCCATTCTGTGATGGACACTCCTTTACAGGACTGAAGTTTCATTTCCAACAATCAGAATTTGCTGACGGACAGGACAGTCTGTGCATGCCCGTGGAAAGGTGGAGTAAGGTAGGGGGAAAAAAAGAGGCAGAGGAGTTAATGAGAAAGTTGCGGAAAGAGAAAAGGCAGAAAGGAAAAAATAAAAGGGAATATATCACAAGAAATGAAACAAGGGAAAAGACAGAGAGGACAGATCGGGAACGAATGGTGCAAGTCAAGTGAAACCAAACTTAATAAAAAAGGAACAATTCACTGCTCTACTCATCATTGCTAACTATTATGACAACTACCTTCTAGTACATTTTAATTTGGTGACAGAGTACTGAAGCTGACTATACTACTAAATAGGTTTAGCCAGGGTTATTTCAAAGTGATTCCTGCTGAGGCTGTGATATAATTAAGTGCTGATGAGTTAAGAGAAAAAAGTTTAAGCCGGGCGCGGTGGCTCAAGCCTGTAATCCCAGCACTTTGGGAGGCCGAGGCGGGTGGATCACGAGGTCAAGAGATCGAGACCATCCTGGTCAACTTGGTGAAACCCCGTCTCTACTAAAAATACAAAAAATTAGCTGGGCATGGTGGCGCGTGCCTGTAATCCCAGCTACTCAGGAGGCTGAGGCAGGAGAATTGCCTGAACCCGGGAGGCGGAGGTTGCGGTGAGCCAAGTTCGCGCCATTGCACTCCAGCCTGGGTAACAAGAGCGAAACTCCGTCTCAAAAAAAAAAAAAAAAAAAAAAAAAAAGAGAAAAAAGTTTATATATATATGGGGGGAGGGGGAGAGAGGGAGAGAGGGACGGAGGGGGGGGGAGGGAGAGAGAGAGAGAGAGAGAGAGAGAGAATGTTCAATCATTTTAATGGGATTGCAACTACTATGGAAAACAGTTTGGCAGTTTCCTAAAAACTTAAATAGTTAAACATATATTTACTATCAAAACCAGTCATTTCATTCTTAGGTATCTACTCAAGAGAAATTAGTTCATAGTTTACACAATGACTTATACACAAATATTCCTAACAGCTTTATTTGTAATGGCCTCAAAGTGTTTGGAAACAGCCCAAATATAAATTTAAGTGAGTGAATAAACAAACTGTGATATTACCATTCGGTGGAATACTACTCAACAACCAAAAATGAATCAACATCCATGAATCTCAAAATGTTTATGCTGAATGAGTGAACCCACGCAAACAAAAGAGTACATATTATTTGAACATTCTAAAGAGGCAAACAAATCTACAGTGACAAAAAGTCCATCAGTGGTTGCCTGGGGATGGGGAGGAGGGATGGACTCCAAAAAGCAGGAAGAAACTTTGGGGAGAGATGAGTATGTTCTCATTGTGGTGACGGTTTCATTGGTACACATATAGGTCAAACCCACCAAATTGTGTACTTCAAATACGTGCAGTTTACTGTGCCTCAATTATGCTTCAATGACATTTTTTTAAACTGAAAAAAAAAAAACAAAAAACCCTGCATATGCGGGCATATACATGTTTGTGAATGTACAAAAAAAGCCCCTGAAGAATATACACAACCATTAAAAACGACTACAGGAACTAAGCCCTTAATATTTTCTCTATTATTGCAATATTTATGGCAACTATTTTGCTTCTCTAACTTCAAAAATAAAAATCACTTAATTTCAAAAGCCTTTAAAAAAGAGTTTCAGAAAGCCCTCCTGAAAAATCACAAATATTCTCATCAGTTTCTTCACTCCCAAATATTAAAATACTATTCATTTTTACATAATCTACTTAATTACAGCAATGTTGTTCTACATTTTTTATTTTACACAATTTATTGGCTACTATGTGAATTAAATAGGTCTATTTGCAAACTGTTATTTGCAGCACTTTTTTTCCCCCAGGGGAAAGTGTTCTCTTAATCCCAAACCACTAAATTACTCTACTTCGGTTTATGGCTTTCTCTTATACTCAAATGCCTGAAAGATGTGGATCTGGAGTTGTTTTTAAAAGCCTCACTTTCTGAAATTTTAGGCTGTTAGTACACTATATTATTGTAGAATCTAATGTTTTCCTGCTCTAGGGTATTTACCACAAGAATTTATATACTTTTGTCTTTAAATCATTCTCCTATTTTTTAACACCTCTAAAAGTCTTCTCTGTAAGCGAAACAGTTATGCTTCTTTTACTGCATTCACTTGATTCCTGATCAACTTAAATACAGAGATTATCCAATATAATCAAAATTATCAATAAAAAATATATGAACTCCCCAAGTTTTAACCAAAACATGGTAAGAGATAATATAAAAAGTGAAATCTTGTAATTACCCTGAAAGGACTTGCCTCTAGTTCTCTAAAAGGCCTTATAACAGATGTGGCTTTTTTGTTTTTGTTTTTCTTGAGAGAGTTCTGCTCTTGTCGCCCAGGCTAGATAGAGTGCAATGGTTTGATATCGGCTCACTGCAAACTCTGCCTCCTGGTTTCAAGTGATTCTGCCTCAGCCTCCAGAGTAGCTGGGATTACAGGCACCTGCCACCATGACCTGCTAATTTTTTTTAGCTTTTTAGTAGAGACGAGGTTTTGCCATGTTGGCCAGGCTGGTCTAGAACTCCTGACCTCAAGTGATCTGCCGGCTTTGTCTTCCCAAAGTGCTGAGATTACAGGCTTCAGCCACCATGCCCAGCCTAAAGGACTTAATCTTATTAATCCTTTCCTATTCTTCTGTAATCGTGATTTAGTAATTATAACCTCTTCCAAATCTTTTCACTGGAAACCATAGTTTATAAATGTTCTTCTCCATCCTACACAGCTGGTCCTTGACTTTGCCTCTGTCTCAAGCTGCTGTTTCGAAGGGTGGAGAGCATTGGAAAACTAATGTCATTTTGCAGTTTCTCCCTACTTCTTGAATCTGGGCTGACCTTGACCTTGCCAGCAGAATAAAACAGAAGATCACGCTAATTCCATGCCAGGACCTCAAAAAGCCTTGTGTTATTCCATCCACTCTGCTAGAACTTGCCAAAGACATGAACAGACTCAGGATGGCCTGCTGGATGAGGAAACACATGGTCCAATCTCTCCTTTCAAACCAACAACCGACTACGTGAGTGAGATCATCCAGCCAGCACCCTCCTTCCCCAGCAAGCCTATCTCTGATTATATACACATTAGTAAGTGCAACTGACATCAGCCAATCCTGGGCCTTATGAGCAGAACCAACCATCAGATCCACAGATTTGCAGGCAATAATATATACTTACAGTTTTAGGCCTCCACATTTAGAAGTAATTTGTTATGCAGTGGTAGCTAAATAATAACAATTTCTCTTCTGTTCTCAGGATACTGCCCCAATTTTTTTAAAAAAATGCTCAACGAAGGCCAGGTGTGGTGGCTCACGCCTATAATCCCAGCACTTTGGGAGGTCGAGACGGGTGGATCATGAGGTCAAGAGATCGAGACCATCCTGGTCAACATGGTGAAACCCCATCTCTACTAAAAATACAAAAACTAGCTGGGCATGGTGGCGCACGCCTGTAGTCCCAGCTACTCGGGAGGCTGAGGCAGGAGAATTGCCTGAACCCAGGAGACAGAAGTTGCGGTGAGCCGGGATCGCGCCATTGCACTCCAGTGTGGGTAAAGAGCGAAACTCTGTCTCAAAAAAAAAAAAAAAAAATGCTTAACAAATGTGGATGTAAATAAGAAAAAAGTTATACAAGTAGATAACAACCCTCTGGTGACTGTTAATACAAGTGAAGTTTAGAGAAGGAAACAATCAACGAAGGAACTGAAATGGTTAAGCAGAGGCCAACTGATTCTGGATCCAGGGCTTGAATTCGGTCAAATTAAAATGCAGCAATGAAGGCATCCCCAGGCCTCAAAGTAACCTCTTCAATCACACAACTGCGTCCTAGCCTTTTAAATAAAGTGAATAGGCTCACATAAAATTTTTTTTTTCTTCTACACTGATAACTCTTTGACACAAGAATGTGAACTCTAGAGGGTTAATGAATCAATTGCCAGTACTATGGTCAAGATGGTGAAATGAAATGCTTGGTCAGAGTTCAGTGACCACTGGTCAGACAGACAAAGACCCCTGTCTCAAATAATAGCTTTAATCTGTGGAGAGAGGGGCTTGTTTTCTGTGCGAGCAAAAGTTTTCCTGAAAGCTGTTTTGCCTATGTGTTTCAACCAAACCCACAAATCTCAGGTGGATTTGCTTTCTTTGGGTATTACAACAGCAAACTGAAAAGCAGCTGATTCAATCCCTAATTGCTCATCCAATTTGATCACTAAGACAACCAAAATAATGGTGCATGATCTGGTTATTATAACTGTGCTACCTCCCAAACTGAATTAACCATGTGGTAATCTGACTGATAACTCAAAGGCCATGATGAATCAACTAAAACAATTTAGTGCCAAGTACAGATATAGCTTTAATTTTTTCAACATATGCCCAGGCAAATGTTATTGCAGATTACTAGTATCCTTTTTGATCACCAACTTCATGCAAATTCAGTTATTTTCAAGACTTGGAAGAAAACTAGTAAAAACACAGTTAAGATAAAATTTAAAGCCATCAAATAACTGAAGCAAACAAAAAAATTTACAACATACAAGATAACTGAATTTCAGAAGGCCACTAATTACACATTTTATGTCTGACAAAATAGGGAAATGTATTTTAGACCACTCCTGTAAAAACTGTTTAACCACATTATTTCAAACATGCAGAAGTATGAGTAGTATAACACTTGTATATATTCCACTCAGCTTTGTCAAATAATAAATAGGACTTTGCAATATTTGTTCCACAATTTTTAAAAAGAATATAAAACATTATAGATTTGGTTAAAGTCCCTTGTATACCTCTCTCTGATGTGATCTTCTTCCTTCCCTCTCCAGAAACAACCACTACTCTGAACTTGTAACAAGGACTATTTTATACTTTCAGTAATAGTGATGTATTCACAAAATACTGTTCTGCATAGTTTCTATCTATACACAAATGGTATCATATTCTATTTGTTCTGAAAAGTGCCCAGCCTTTTTTGTCACTTATCCACAATGCATATAAATCAAGTTAATAATTTTAATTAGTTCATTTAACTATACAGAGCATCCCACAATTAGCCACTTTCTTACTGACAGACATGTAAGTTGTTTTCAATTTCCCTTTATTGCAAAAGGTACTTCAAGGACCATTCTTACATGCATCTGCTTATGTGCATGGGCAAGAATTTTTCTATGCTATATGCCTAGACATGAAATTGGTGGGTCAAAGGCTACACATATTTTCAATTTTTCCCGATATTGCCAAATTACTCTCTAAAACAGTTCTACCAGTTTAGATTCCCATCGGTTTTCTTCGCCATCATTTGGAAATAACAGATGTTATAATTTTTGTCAATCTACTGGATGTAAAAATAGTATCTTTTTAAAAATTTCATTTCCCTAATTACAAGTGAACTAAGCATAGTTTCATATGTTTATAAGCTTTTTAGATTTTGTCTTCTATGCACTGTTTCTTTACTAGGATGTTTGCCTCTTTTTTATTGATTTGTGTGAGTTCTAGCTTTTGATTACTAATCCTTTGTCACTCTGGTTCAACACATCTCTTACTCCAGCTTGTCTTATTGTTACATTGCTGATTTCTACTGTCTGAAATTCTAAGTTTAAAAATTTAACTTAATAAAATTTATTCATTTTTTTCTTCATGGCTTAGACTTTCTGTAAAATATTTTAAAATATTTCCCCATCCAGAAGTAGGCCTAGGCCTATAAAAGCATTTCTCTTTTGGTCCTCATAGATGTTTCTCTTGTTTTCAAGCTAGGTTTAGCTTTCTGTTTTAATATTTTACCTATTATCGCTATGTATTGCGGACAGATTATACAAAAGCATGAATTCACTGTAACACCCTGAGAAGTAGTCGTCCTTTTTTATTCCTTTTTATCCGTCTGTCTGTCTGTCTGTCTGTCTGTCTGTCTGTCTATGACAGGGTCTTGCTCTGTTGCCCAGGCCAGAGTGCAGTGGTGAAACCATAGCTCAGCTGCAGCCTGGAATCTCTGGAGTTAAGTGAGTCTCTCATCTGTAGTCCCAGTTACTCAGGAAACTGAGATGAGAGAATCTCATCTTGCCTATAAAACGTTTTTTTGCAGAGAGGAGGTGTCACTATGTTGTGTAGGCTGATCTTAAACTCCTGACCTCAAGGAATCCTTCTGCCACAGACTCCCAAAGTGTTGGGATTACAAGTGGGAGCCACCATCCCTGGCATCCTTTTCCCTTTTTTTTTTTAAGTAGAGAAAGGGCTTTAGGTGAGGTTAAATTTCTAACTGAACACTCACTCCCCTCCTTATGCATCAAATAAGCTCAAAGTACTTTTAATTATTTCAGGTGTCATGATCTAGTACAGACTGTGCCTACGCAACTCTCTTAACCACTTACACCTAAGAAATAAACATATACAAAATGCTGTAAAAGATAATACACTTACTTTTTCTACCTAAAAATGCTATTTTTGCATCAAAATTGAGCAGCTTCTTAAAGAAATAGCAACATCTTCTGATGATGCTAAAGTTAAAATCTGAGAACAATCCTTAAAAATCTGTGTTTAATGAAGTCAAATGGTAATCCCAAAAGGTATCATATAGACACAGTACAGTACTCTCTTTGAAAAGAAAAGTTATTTGCCATCAAATTATAAATAAATTTGGATTAACAATCAACTGTTAGCCAGGTGTCGTGGCATGTGCCTATACTCTCCCAGCTACTGAGGAGGGTGACACAGGAGAGTCATTTGAACCAGAGGCAGAGGTTGCAGTGAGCCAAGATCGTGCCACTGCACTCCAGCCTGGGCGACAAGAATGAAACTGTCTAAAAACAAAACAAAACAAAACCACCACCACTACCAACAAAAAACAAGGAGGACTTTAATAGAGTTATTTAACTTCTTAGCAGAGCTTTATTATAGCTCTTTATAGAACTTTACAAATAAACATAAAATACTCTAATAATGATACTGAATACAATCAGAAAATATAAACTTCTTCTTTATTTAAATAAAAGTATTTTTCATACTCTCCAACACCAATATCATTTAATAAAATATCAACTGTTACATTATTTGTATTATTCAAAAAGGAACTGCTAAAAGTAATGAATCTATTTAATTAAGGCCACAACGACAGTCTATAGATTGAAACAAAACAGTATTATCCAAAGATTTCAGTGCCAAAGCTTTCTCATTTGTGTCCTCGCCTAATGAATTAGTTTTCACCATGCCTATGACAAAACACTTAAAAAGTAAATCTGAATTTTCAGGCTAATCAGGATATTTTCCACTTGCCTCCAGGGATATAAATACTCTCTTTAGATAATCCCAACTGTGTTTTTCATTTGATTGATTCATTGATTTTATAAACAGAGGTATTAGACTATTAGGAATTCTCTTAATGGAGAATCAGGAATCCTTATCCTTAAAAGCAGGAGCGTGAAGCCCTGAGCAGACATGGGGCCTTGAGAGTATGCGAAGCATTTGTAAAAATGACCTCAGGGCAACTCCAAGCCCTAACGGATACTTTAGTGTTTGCAAAAGCAGCAGGAAGTTCCTAATCTCCTCTTCCTTAAAAGAAGAGATAAATGTCTTTGATTTGGGATCACAACATTCAAAGTCCCCTGGAATTATATATCCAAAAAACAACCCTGAGTATTGAAAAGTCCAAACTAGAGTTCTGTAAGGAAAATAATATACCACTTTTAAGATCCAAAAAAGTTAACCTTTGAGCAAAAAAGGCAGTAAAAGAAACTGAAAAAGGAATACAACTCCTTTTGACTTGACTTGTTCTATCAACAAACATAAACTCCAAGTGAGAGAAACCTAAGAGGGAAACTTTGTGATAAAACATTGAGATAAACAATTCATCCCCTTCTGAATTGGCACCAGATGGAGAATGAGGCAAAGGTAGACTATTCAATAAGTGTAAAGCTATTAAAAAGCCCAAGACTTGTTTACATTAGCTCATTTTTATAGATACCATCCAAAAGCTATCATACAGACACAGTATAGTATTCTCTTTGAAAAGAAAAATTATTTGCCACCAAATTATAAATAAATTCGGATTAACAATCAACTGTTAGCCAGGTGTTGTGGCATGTGCCTATACTCCCAGCTACTGAGGAGGGTGACACAGGAGAATTGTTTGAACCAGAGGCAGAGGTTGCAGTGAGCCAAGATCGTGCCACTGCACTCCAGCCTGGGCGACAAGAATGAAACTGTCTAAAAACAAAACAAAACAAAACAACCACCACTACCAACAAAAAACAATCAACTGGTTCTCCAAATAAAATTTTTATTAATCACAATAATTTCACTTTTTATTAACCAAGACTGAGCTTTTTCCAGGATAAACAATCCATGGGCTGAAGAATAATGGGAGTTCCTCTGCCCACTACAGAACCACTTCCTTACCTCCCTAATCCCTGTGATAACCCGTGGTTAACCCTTACTTGTATGGGAGGGAAGAAGTCACTGGAAAGGTTTTGGAATGTCAAGAGGATTTCAACAGGATGCTGCAACATCACCACAATGTGAAAAACATCTTAAAGTCAACGGCTGGGAGGATCCAACCTGTAAGAACACAGTATTTTCCTTTTTCTCCCCCTAAATCATCACACCACTAGGAGGAAAAAACAATCTTCTTCGCCTTTTCATAACCACCTTATTAAAACATACATTTTAAAGATATGAAGAATTTTTAAAATTTTAACTGCTGAGATGACCAGAGAGTGGAAAAAGCAACTTTACAGCAATATATACACAACCAAACTATGTATCACACATTTGCCTGTATGTACATATGTATACATACACATATATATATCTTCACCAAGCTTGATAATGCCTCAAATTCAAAATGCCATTACAAAATTAAAAGAGGTTTTCATTCTCAAATGGAATTCATGTCTGGGAACATCATCAGGTACAAAGTGATATCGCAGCTATAGTAAACTTTGGCTTTACTCAAAATTAAAACATTTGAGCTACTGATACAAAGGCTTAGGTTACATGACACAGCTGAGTGACAGAAAGATCCAGTTCCCTAACTGTTTACTGTTACATCCTGATATCATAAGAGATCTGGCTTTTATTGGAGAATAGAACATGTACATACTTAACACAAGTGAAATATTCTAACTTATTTCAAACAGAACGATTTAACTAAAAATATAAATAAAATTTCACATTAAATAGTAGACACAGGGAAGTATGTTACAATGAACCATTTTCTACTAAAATTTTTCACAATCTGGGAAAACCAATTATCATCTGCAGAGGAATTCTATTCGTTGTCAATGATTTTAAGAAACCTTAGGAGAAAAAGGTTTCTTCTTGATAATTTATGAGATGTTTCATTCAACCATGCCTCTTCAGTAATTCTACGCAAGAGAGAAAAAGCAAAAGCCACAGTGAAGGTTTCTGGGATTTGCCATCTGAAAGCTTTTATTCTTCCAAAGAAAGAAAGTTATGACCTTTGACATTGTGCTATAGTGCTGAAGAAACTGCTCATAAATGTATGTCAGTAATGAAGCAGAAATCAATAATTACATTTAATCTAGTGAACTATTATGTAGTGGGACACAATATATTTGAAAAGCCAAATGTCTATTACTTAATGACATCTACGTTGCTTTTTCATTAAAAGTTTTGTTTTCCTTGCTTTACGTATTTTTAATCATAATTTCACTATCACATATAAAAAATATCCAGAATTTTAAAGTTAAATAAAAACACTTTGTAAAAATTATCCAAGTTTTCAATACAATATCTTCACTTGAGCTTCTCCAGTATTATGGATGTCAGTTTATAATGATAAGCCTCTTAAGGTTCAAATTACTTTTTGAAAAGAATTTCACATACATATATAACTGGTTTTATAAATATGCATTCTCTTAAACCACTGTCTTACTTGTATTAATTATTAAAATTGAATAACTGAATTGCTTAGAAAAGCCATAGTACCAAAAACTGGAGTTGGGAAATTGACTGTTTTCATTGTCCCAACTGATTTTACTAAAATATTTCAGATATTTACAAGTTAATGAGAAATTGTTGCATATGGTATATCATGTCAACACATCAGCAAAGTTGGTACTAGAAGACAAAACAAAGAACAGAGTGAGTTTGTCTTATATCAAGCTTTCCTACTCAAGTTGAAAATATGAAAGGTTAAAATTCTAGAAATGCATATTTTGAGGAAATACCAATTTAACAAAAGACATGGAAAACTTTAATGAGAAAACAATGAACGTATATTAAAGACTTCATATACTCAACCAACGTTAAAGAACACGTGCTCCAATGCAGAAATGTATGTGTAGCAGTCACTGCAGATAAAATACAATGGCAATTTAACTAATTACACTAAGTTAAACAAAAGTTTTCTGATAATAACCAGGACTTTGTTCAAAGTTTCAGGAAAATGTAAAAAGGTATTATTTTACTAAATCATATCAGTAGTATTATTTCTAACTTAAAAATCAAATATATTTGGGCAAGATTAAAAAAATAAGAAATTGTCTGACTTAAGTTTTAGGCAAAATTCCTGTCTTAAAAACCATGGGTTCCACTGGGTGCAGTGGCTCATGCCTATAATCACAACACTTTGGGAGGCCAAGGCGGGCCAGTTACCTGAGGAGTTTGAGACTAAGCTGGCGAAACCCAGTCACTACTAAAAATACAAAGATTAGCCAGGCATGGTGGCTGGTGCCTGTAGTCCCAGCTACTCTGAAGGACGAGGCAATAGTCTTTCCTTGAGTGGATCCTGTCTATGTCTCCAATTCCACGTCTGGGTGCCATTTCCTTGAAATTTATTCTCCAACAACATCAAAATAGTCTACTATTCCACATGTGCCATGTTGTTTCTTTCTATTATACTTTCTTAGATTACTCATCTCCTTCATCTAACTAAAAAATTAGTTTTCTTTTAAAATTTAGCTTACAAATCAGCTCCATCAGAATCTCTCCCTTTATTAGTTGGTTCTCACACTGCTGTAAGGACATGCCCGAGATTGGGTAATTCATAAAGGAAAGAGGTTTAATTGACTCACAGTTAAGCATGGCTGGGGAGGCCTCAGGAAACTTAGAAGGAAAATCAAACATGCCGTTCACAGGGCAGCAGGAAGAAGAATGAGAGCTCAGCAAAGGGGGAAGCCCTTATAAAACCATCAGAATGGCTTTAACCTGGGAGGCAGAGGCTGCAGTGAGCCAAGATTGTGGCATATCATTCCAGCCTGGGCAATAAGAGTGAATCATCTCAAAAAAAAAAAAAAAGAGAGAGAGACAGAGAGAAAAGAAAAAACTGTGGGCCAGGCACAGTGGGTCACACCTGTAATCCCACTAGGAATCAACTGTATCATTACACATCTATACTGTTTTAATAATTATTTATATACTCCTTTCCTATCATTGAGGTCAGGTACTATATTTTATTAGTCATGTCATTCTCAAAATCCAGCAAGAGTAGGTTTTCAATAAATAATTGCTGGGGAAATGAGTAACTATGAGACTAAAAGTAAGCCTCAACACAGAATTCTCAATCAGCCAGTAAGGATTTGGTATCTACAATGTGCCAAGCATTTTCCTGGGTCTTCCAGAACCAAACGGGAATAATCAGCCAAAGATCCTAAACAATCCCATGCTGAAAACTAAAATGAAGAAAATCAGAAATAAACAGAGGTGAAGTTAATAACTCAATCTTCAAGATTAGGCTTGTAGTTTCCAGAGTAGAAAGAGATTCTCAAAGACACCATCCTTATTTCCATTCCTGCAAAATGGTGGCATGAATAAACATAGATGCTCTTTCCCACTAAAAACACACAGAAATGCCATACGGAACATATTTAAAACACCACCACTAACAAAATTTGGACAAGGTCAGAGCTTGAAGCTATGGTGGTCCAGAGTGGCTACAGGAATTAAAAGCCTCTAAAAAGAAGTGGTGATTTTGTTCCCTAACAACATAGTTAACTGAGACCTGAAGCCAGGATCCTGTAAGTACACAGAGAAAGAGTCAGTAGAAAAACCCAGCCCACCAGCAAGATTAACAACAGGAGGCTTCCTTTTGGATGAGAAAAAAATGTTTCCCATGACAAACAAAAACCACTGGCCTATACGACACACTTGTGAGGATGTTACATTTTACAACCAATGTAGTGCAGCCAGCAATTAACCCCAAAACTGGTCCATGACCAGGGAAACCTTGGGGCATGCCAAAAAAGCATAACTTGCACAATATAGAACGTGATGTCTTACCACAGACGAGGTTATAATAAAAAATTACAAATCACATATGGAAACAATCTGCCACAAAGGAAAATCATCAGAAATGGAAAAGGGGGAAGTTAGCACCTAAAGAACCTAAGATAACAGTACAACTAATGGAGATTGTAAGGTAAAAATTTTAAATGTTTTAAAACATGAAACAAAAGATACAAACAGAAACCGTAAGGGAAGACTATAATGATCTAAAAAAACATAGGTGAATAGATTCTAAGAGATATTGGAGCACCATTAAGCAGACCAACATATGCATTATGGTAAGCCAGAAGGAAAAAAGAAAGAGAGGCAGAAAGAGTATTTGAAAAAATAATGGCTGAAAATTTTCTAAATATGAGGAAAGAAATAGAGCTATACACCTAAAAAACTTGATGGATTCCAAGTAGGATAAACCTAAAAAACTTGATGGATTCCAAGTAGGATAAACTAAAAGAGATCCACATTGAAATACATTTATAATCAAACTGCTAACAGACAAAAGGAGAAAATCTTGAAAGCAGCAAAACAGAAAAGCCTTATCACGTACTCATTCTTCCTCAAAAAGATTAACAGCCAATTTCTCATCAGAAATCATGGAGGTTAGAAGACAGTGAGATGACATACATTAAGTATGAAAATAGGCTGGGTGCTATGGCTCACACCTGTAACCCCAGTAACCTCAGCACTCTGGGAGGCCAACGTGGACATATCTCTTGAGGCCTAGAGTTTGAGACCAGCTTGGCCAGCATCACGAAACCCTGTCTCTACTTAAAAAATATATACAAAAAATAGCCAGGCGTGATGGTGTATGCCTATAACCCCAGATACTCAGTGGCTGAGGCATGAGAATCACTTGAACCAAGAAGCCAGAGGTTGTGGTGAACCAAGATCATACCATGGCACCACAGCCTGGGCAACAGAGCAAGACGCTATCTCAAAAAAAAAAAAAAAAAGAAAGAAAGAAAAAGAAAACTGACTATAAAGCAAGAAGTCTGTATCTAGTAAAATTGTCCTTCAAAAATAAGGCAGAAATTAAGATATTCTCAGAAAAACAGGTGAGGCAACTCATTATCACTGACTTACTTTACAACAGATGCTAAAGAGAGTGCTGGAAGCTGAAATTAAAGGACACTGAACAGCTACTCAAAGCCATATAAAGAAATAAAGACCACTGGTAAATGTAACTAAGTAGGCAATTAGAAAAGCCAGCAATATTGTATTTTTGGTTTGTATCTCCACTTTTTATTGCCTACATAATTTAAAAGACAAATACATAAAAAGCACATACATCCATATCTATCTACACACAATGTATGAAGACGTACTGTGTAACAGTAATATAAAAGGGGGGGTGAAGCTGTATTGGTGCAAAGATTCACACACTATTGCAAATTCAAACTAGCTTGTTATAAATTTAGGATGCTAAGTATAATTCCTACGGTAACCACACACACACACACACACACACAAAAACTATAAAGTACGCACAAAAGGAAATAAGACGGAAGACAAGATGCTTCACTACAAAAATAACTAAACACACAAAAAAGATAAGAATGTTGAAAATGATAGACAAAAAAAGGTACAAGGTAAGCCTGGGCAAAAAAATAAGAACTTATCTTTATAAAAAATACAAAAAAATTAGCTGGGCATGGTGGAATGTATAGCCTAGGTACTTAGCTACTTGGGAGATTGAGGTGGGAGGACTACCTGAGCCTGAGGAGGCTGAAGATGCCGTGAGCCATAATCATGCCACTGCCCCTCAGGCCAGGCCAAGTAGACAGTGAGACACTGCCTCAGAAAAAAAAAAAAAAAAAAAAAAAAAAAAAAAAAAAAAAAAAAAAAAAAAGACATACAGGTGTAAGACATACAGAAAACAAACAGCAAAATGGCAGAAGTCCTTTCTTATCAGTAATTACAATAAATGTAAGTGGATTAAACTCTCCATCAAAAAGGAAAAATGGATTTTTAAAAACTCATGATTGAACCATGAGCTATCTACAAGAGACTTTCTCTTTTTTCTCCCTCCTTCCTTCCCTCCATCTCTCTCTCTCTCTCTCTCTTTTCTTTTCCTTCCTTCCTTCTTCCTTCCCTCTCTTTCTTTTTTTTGAGACAGAGTCTCTCACTCTGTCACCCAGGCTGGAGTGCAGTAATGCCATCTCAGCTAACTGCAACCTCTGCTTCCCAGGTTCAAGTAATTCTTCTGCCTCAGCCTCCCCAGGAGGTGGGGTTACTGGCACCCACCACCACACTCAGCTAATTTTTGCTGTTGTTTTTTTTTTTCTTTTTCTGAGATGGAGTGTCACCAGGCTAGAGTGCAGTGGCACAATCTCAGCTCACTGCAACCTCCACCTCCCAGGTTCAAGTGATTCTCCTGCCTCAGCCTCCCAAGTATCTGGGACTACAGGTGCATGCCACCATGCCCAGCTAATTTTTGCATTTTTAGTAGAGATGGGGTTTCACCACGTTGGCCAGAATGGTCTCGATCTCCTGACCCCGTGATTCAACCACCTTGGCCTCCCAAAGTGCTGTGATAACAGGAGTGAGCCACTGCCCCTGGCCCTAATTTTTGTATTTTTAGTAGAGATGGGGTTTTACCATGTTAGCCAGGCTGGTCTCGAACTCCTGACCTCAGGTGATCCACCTACCTTGGTCTCCCAAAGTGCTGGGATTACAAGCGTGAGCTACCATGCCCAGCCAAGAGATTAACTTGAGATTCAAGACACAAATAAGTGGAGTGCAAAAAGGTATCCCATGCAAATGGTAACCAAGAAAGCTGGGGAGGCTGTACTAGTATCAGAAAAAAACAGACTTTAAGCAAAAACTGTCATGAGAGACAAAGGAGGATATTATACACTAATAAAAGGATCAGTTCATCAAAAAAACAATATATACATATATTCACCAAACAAGAGAGTCCTAAAATATATGAATCAAACATTGATACTGACGTAAGAGAGAAATAGTTTTACAATAAAAGCTGGAGAACTCAACACATTACACTCAAAAAATGGATAGAACAACTATACAAAAGATCAGTAGTGAAATAACAGAACTAACAGACATATAAGCAATAACTAGATCTAGCAGACACATACAAGCATTCCACCAATAGAATACACATTGTCCCCTAGTGCACATAAAACATTTTCCAGAACAGAACCTATGTTGGGCCACAAAACAAGTATAAATACATTTTAAAAGATTAAAGTCATCTGGGATGGTGGCTCACACCTGTAATCCCAGCACTTTGGGAGGCCAAGACAGGTGGATCACTTGAGGTCAGGAGTTTGAGAACAGCCTGGCCAACATGGTGAAACCCCATCTCTAATAAAAATGCAAAAAATTAGCTGGGCGTGGCAGTGGGCACCTGTAATCCCAGCTACTGTGGAGGAGAACTGCCTGAACCCAGGAGGCAGAGGTTGCAGTAAGCCAAAGTTGCGCCACTGCACTCCAGCCTGGGTAACAAGTGAAACTCAGTCTCTTAAAAAAATAATAATAATTAAAACCATAAAAAGTACTTTCTTCAATCATAATGAAGAATAAAACTAAAAACAGAAGTACAACTGGAAAACACACACATATGAAAATTAAACAATATACTCTTAATGAATGGGTCAAGGAAGAAAATATAAAGAAAATTAGAAAAATACTTTGGAACAAATGAAAATGACAATGTACAGGAGGCTGAGGCAGGAGTATTGCCTGGGCCTGGGAGGCAGAGTTTGCAGTGAGCCAAGATCACGCCACTGTACTCCAGCCCAGGCAACAACAGAGCCCATCTCCAAAAAAAAAAAAAAAAAGGAAAAAGAAAATCTGTAACACACCAAAACTTACGGAATGCAGAGGAAGCAGTGCTCAGAGGGAAACTGGTGGTTAAAAGTATATTTAAAAAGAAGAATAATCTCAAATCGATAATCTAATTTTACACCTTGAGAAAAAAGAAGCGAAAACTAAACCCAAAGCTAGCATCAGGAAAAAAATAATTAAGATTCAGTAGAGATAAATGAAATAAAAAAAAACAAAGAAAAGAAGAATCAGGAAAACGAAAAATTTGTTCATCTTTGAATAGATAAACAAAACCAACCAAACATTACATAGACTGATCAAGGAAAAAAGACAGAAGATATAACTAAAATCAGACATAAATTTTTTACTACTGCCTTAAAAAAATTAAAATGATGATAATAAAATACTATCAACTGACAAATTAGATAGCTTAGATGAAATGGACAAATTCCAAAGAAAGCGCAAATTACCTAAACTGACTGAAGAAATATAAAATTACAACAGACTTAAAGTGAAGACACTGAATCAAAAATATCCCAACAATAGGCCTGACACGGTGGCTCATGCCTATAATCCTAGCACTCTGGGAGGCCAAGGTAGGCAGACTGGCTGAGGTCAGGAGTTCGAGACCAGCCCAGCTAACATGCTGAAACCCCATCTCTACTAAAAATAGAAAAATTAGCTGGGCATGGTGGTGTACACCTGTAGTCCCAACTACTCAGGAGGCTGAGGCAAAAAAAATCACTTAAACCCAGGGGGCAGAGGTTGCAGGGAGCCCTAGAGGTTCCAGTGAGCTGAATCTGCGCTACTGCACTCCAACCTGGGCGACTCCCAACAAAGAAAAAGGTGGAACCAGGTGACTTCACAAGTGAATTCCCAAAATTTATTTATTTATATATTTACGTACTTACTTATATGTTGACAGAGTCTCTCTCTGTCACCAAGGCTGGAGTGAAGTGGTGCAATCTCAGCTCATTGTAACTTCCGCCTCCCAGGTTCAAGTGATCCTCGTGTCTCAGCCTCCTGAGTAGCTGGGACTACAAGTATGTCCCACCATGTCCAGCTAAATTTTTGTATTTTTAGTAGAGATGGGGTCACACCATGTTGCCCAGACTGGTCACGAACGTCTGAGCTCAGGTAATCTGCCCACCTCGGCCTCCCAAAGTGCTAGAATTACAGGAATGAGCCACTGCATCCAGCCTTCGCCAAAAGATTTAAGTAAGAATTAATACCAATTCTTCTCAAACTCTTCTAAACAATAGAATATTTTTATAGGGAATATTATATAGGAAATATTTCTTAGCATGTTCTAGGACACCTTCTTGAGATCAAAGCCAGACAGGTAACACAAGAAAAGAAAATTAACTTCTATGAATATGGATGCAAAGTCTCAGCAAACTGCTAGCAAACCAAGTCCAAAAATATACTAAAAGAATTACATTGGCCAAATAGGATTTATCTCAGTTTTATCCCAGGAATGTAAAAGTTGTTCAACATTAGGCAAATTAATCAAATAATTGACCGAACAAAGAAAAAAGATTAGCACAGTTGATACAAAAAAGGCATTTGAAAAAATCCAATACACTTTCATAATATAAACTCTAAGAAACTAGGAACAGAAAAAAAATTCCTCAACATGATAAAGGGCATGCATGAAAAGAAAAACCTGGCAATATCATACTCAAAGATTTTCGCCTCTGATCAAGAACAAGACAATGATGTCTGCTTTCACCACTGTAATTTAACATCATACTAAAAATTCTAGACAGAGCAACTAGTCTAAAAAAATGAAACAAAAGGCATCCAAATTGGAGACAGAGAAGTAAAGTTATATCACTTATAGATGACATGATCCTATTCATAGAAAATTACAAAGAGCCCACATGAAAGCTACTAGAGCTAATACATGAATTCAGAAGAGTTTTAGGGTATGAGATCCACATGCATAAAGCAGTTGTGTTTACATACACAATACAATAAAGTAATTGAAAAGGAAATTAAACAATTCCACTTACAATAGCATCTAAAAAAGTAAAATGCCCAGATATAAATTTCAGCAAAAAGGTGAAAGACTGTACACTGAAAACTACTAACAGTATCAAGAAAGTAAAAAGGCAATATACAGAATGGAAAAAACATCTAAAAATCATGTATCTCATAAGGGTTTAATACTCAGGATATAGAAAGATTTCCTATAGCTCAACAGCCCAATTAAAAAATAAGCAAAGTATTTGAACTGACATTTCTCCTAAGAAGATCTACAAATAGCCAAAAAGCACAGGAAAAAGATGTCAACATCATTAGTCATTATGGAAATGCAAAACCACAAGGAGATACCACTTCACATCTACTAGGTTGATATAATTTTTTTTTAAAGGAAAATAAATGCTGATGAAGAGGCAGAAATACTGGGACCCTATGGCATTACTGGTGGTATAAACATTATGGAAAGTAGTTTGGTAGCTCATCAAAAATTGAAATGTAGAATTACCACATGACCCAGAAATCCCAATCCTAGGTACATACCCAAAATAATGAAAACAGGGACTCAAATATTCGTATGCCAATGTTCAGTACAGATCTAAACAATTCAAGTGTTCAACAGATGAAAGGATAAACAAAATATAGTTTATCCACACAATGTAATCTTATTTGGCCACAAAAAGGAATGAAGTACTGATATATGCCACAACATGGATAAACCCTGAAAACATGCTAAGTGAAAGAAGACAATCACAAAGATCCCATATTATATAATCTCATTGACATGACATACCCTAAACAGGCAAATCCATTGAGACGGGAAGAAAATTCACAGTAGCTAAAAGAAGGGGGAAATAGGGAGTGAATTGCTAATGTACACAGCTTTCGACAGTGGTAAGAGAGATGCACAAAACCCACTGAACTTATAAGGGTGTTCCAGGTGCAGTGGTGCATGCCTATAATCCCAGCTATTCAGGAAACTTGAGCCAGGGGAACTAGAGTTCCAGACCAGCTTGGGCACAGCAAGATTCTGCCAAAAAAATAAAAATAAAAATAAACCGAAAAGGGTGAACTTTATATCTTAATAAAACTGTTATTTTAATTCCATGACAGACATAGGCTGTCAGTATGCCTTCTTTCCATGCAATAATAATGATATGTAGTTGACCATTTATTTAAAACAATCTTTTGACTACAAAAGAGTCTCACTTCACTAGTAGTTCTTCAAAGCCATGCTGAAAATCACTACTTTAGATCAAACTTCCATTTGGACAGATAAATCGACAAATGCTGAACCCCTGAAAGGACAGGAGCTCAACCTCCATGCACAGAGGATATACACGAGAAAAGAAATTCCATGGAGTGTTACAGGAAAGATGAAAATAGAAACGCATTAGTGATTTATTTTAAAAATCACCTATTTACTGTATCAACAACAAGACATCTTATACAAGTATAGGAATAAAGGGTGAGCTGCACAAAAATGAAAGTCATCTTTTTAAATTAAGAAATTAAGGAATGCAGTGTTAGTTCTGTTACTTTCGTTGTTTTTGTTGTTGTTGAGATGGGGTTTTCCCTCTGTTGCCCAGGCTGGAGTGCAGTGGCATGATCTTGGCTCACTGCAGCCTCTACCTCCCATGTTCAAGTGATTTTCTTGCCTCAGCCTCCCAAGCAGCTGGCATTACAGGCATTCGCCACCATGCCCAACTAATTTTTATATTTTTAGTAGAGACAGGGTTTCACCATGTTGGCCAGGCTGGTCTCGAACTACTCACAGCAAGTTATCCACCCACCTTGGCTTCCCAAAGTGCTGGGATTACAGGCATGTGCCACCACACCCGGCTGTTACCAGTCTTTTTTATATTCTAGATTTGATTATATATATTTGAATACAGAAAGATACATCTCCAAACAACATACAGGGAAAAGCTTTATTTAAGCACTACAGATTCACGACTATAATAAGAAAACCTGAGCTTTCGTCCTGGATAGGAGCTGTGCCCTTGAGAAAGGCACTCACCCCCTCCCAGCTTCTTGTTCCTTATTTGCGAAATAAAAGTTTCTAAGACTACAGAATTTGTAATCTTTACTTATGGTAGAGGAAGGCATAACGATACTGCAAGTAAAAGTAGGCAAGGATTCTCTATTGACTACAGTGTAAATTTTAAGGAATGTTAAGTTTCTCTCCTCAAAATGTTCATTGCCAGTCTCTTAACAAGTCTAAATATTTGGGGATCAGTGGAAAACAATGATGTACTTTATTTATCTCTCTTTTATTTCATTTTTAGTCCAATTTTATCCCCTTCTGAAAGTTACCTAACAGGGAAAAACTTCTAATAGTTAGTTCCTTAATTGTAGTATATTAAGCTGGTTATATCTCTACTGACCAAATCTGGATCCACTTATAATTTCTCATTGTACTGTTTGCTAAGATTAACATTTTCTCACATTTGGTGAAATTTACATCAATGAAAAACTTTAATTTCACAAAGCTTCTCCTGTCTGTATGCTTCCTTTCATGTATGAATTATCACAGATTTCTGAAAAATGTGGCAGATCATCTGGGTAAGAATACTTGCAGACTTTCAAGAAATCATATTCCGCTGGGCGCTGTGGCTCATGCCTGTAATACCAGCACTTTGGGAGGCCAAGGCGGGTGGATCATGAGGTCAAGAGCTTGAGACCATGCTGGCCAACACGGTAAAACCCCATCTCTATTAAAAATACAAAAAATTAGCCAGGCGTGGAGGCACACACCTTTAGTCCCAGCTACATGGTGAAGCCCCATCTCTATTAAAAATACAAAAATTAGCTGGGTGTGGTGGTGTACACCTGTAGTCCCAGCTACTCAGAAGGCTGAGGCAGGAGAATTGCTTGAACCCAGGAGGCAGAAGTTGAACTGAGCCAAGATCGCAGCACTGCACTCCAGCCTGGGCGACAGAGAGAGACTCTGTCTCAAAAAAAACAAAAAATCATATTCCATCACTGGGATAATTGCTAATAATCCTTTTGGTAACTTTTGGTAATCTTACTGCTTTACTGAGGTTGGTTCCTCAATTTAAATTACATTAAAAGCATTACTAAGTTACAGCATAAATGTGGCTTCTCTTGAACATACAAAAAATTAATTCTTTTTATAGAAAAAACAGAAAACATAATTAACAGAGAAAAACAAAAGCTGTGATGTGATCCTTTCTTTTAAAAGTGATAATACCAACATCAAAACCTTTTTTCCTGTTATATGTCCACTTTGGGGTCAGTATTTTAACATGAGTTACTTTAAATCCAACCAGGGGACTCAAGTTAGTCCAGTCTGAAAGCTGAGGGAGGAGAAGAAATTACACCTTATCATTTTTAATACCAATAGGTGGGGATGAGAAACCAGTATAATCAATTGATATTAAAAGACTAATACATTAGCAAAACTCTCTCAAGATAAAGTCAGAGCTACACTTTTTTAAATACTGAGTCAACAAACACCAAAATACACTATTATTAGCAAAACCAGACATATACAGTCTTGCATCACCTAACAGTGGAGATACATTCTGAGAAACACATCATTAGGTGATTCTGCCATGTAACAGCCATAGAGTAGACTTACACAAACCTAGATGGCATACCCTACTACACACCTCAGCTATATTGCTCTTAGGCTACAAACCTGTGCAGCTTGTGACTGTACTGAAAAGTGCGGCAATTACAACACAATGGCAAGTATTTGTGTATTTAAACATATCTAAGCCTAGAAAAGGCACTGTAAAAATATGGTTTTATAATCTTATGGAACCACTGTCATAATATATGGTCTGTTGTTAACCAGAATGTTGTTATGCTGCACACAACTATGTTTGTTTTTGTTTTTTTGAGACGGAGTCTTACTCTGTTGCCCAGGCTGGAGTGTAGTGGCATGATCTCAGCTCACTGCCACCTCTGAAAATTATCTGGCCCAAAATGTCAATTGTGCCAAGGCTGAGATACCTAACCCACATTCAGAAATATCTCTTTTTTTTTTTGGTAAATATTAGTGAATGGAAGATAAGCTACCACATTCTGAGTAGTATTAAAAGACTACAGAACTTTAAAAGGGTGACTTTGGAGGATTATTCCAAAACAACATGATGTATTTACAGTAGTCTGCATAAAACAGCAACCTGAAGGGGAAAAAAAGCTGTCACGCTGTTCATAAACTCTTAGAGACTTACTATTGCTTCAAGAAGTGAGCTTCGTCATTTTTTTTTTTCCTCTAAGTTTTAAGGACTAAACCCAATAAGGACATAAATTTGAAACCAGAGACCTGAACAATGATCACATTCTCAAAGAGTTATTCATTAATCTAGCCACTATATATGCTAAAGCTATTATTTGTGTATGTATGTGTATATATATATATGACATATATACATACGCATCAACATGAAGAAAGGGCAAACCCTCCAGAAACTGAAAAAACAAACATTTTTAAGTTCATGCCTTCTGCTCAGTCTATAAGATTTTGGTTTTTAAATGCTCATCAGAAGTAGATTCTGAGAACCAGAGGTTAACAAAAAACAACAACAAGAAATGTAAAAGTCAGGAAAGTATTTGTCAGATTAGTGTCAGAGATCTTTGTGAGGATGACGCCTTTATCCTCTGCATACATTTCCTTATTGCAGTACACTTGGCAGCAGAATTAGAACTGCTGAAGATAATTTGGTATGTTTTTACCTTTTTTTGTACACTGCAATTATCAATTGTTTACTGTGAGCTTGCTCTGCTCTGTGCAGCGTACCATGTTAGGGCAACTGCAAATATTACTTAAATGATTATAACAGCATCTTCCTTGTCCTTTCTTATTTACCAAGATTAAAATGATAATTTTTAAAGAGATTTAATAAACAGTCTGGGCACTGTAAACTCGTAAAAGTATTAAAATAGTCTTGACTGACAAAGGAAAACTTAATTTAGAAGTAATTTTTATGATTTCTTTTAAAACATCTCAATAATCATAGCTGTTTCTTAAATCTACATAGGACCCCTCAACAAAATGCCTGACTCAGCATTATTATTTTTCATATACATGCTAATTACCAGTTTAAATGCTTTAAGTAATCAATTCTAATTCAGCAACCATGTTCATGAGATAAAAATCATCTCTCAAAACTGTAATCAAGAATATCATGGTTTTCAAAAAGGTAACCTCAAATATATTTTATTAATTGAAATACTCCCTTATACTAAAACCCTGCTTAAAAGATTTGTTGCTTGCTATTATCTTAAATTGCTCTGGACTTCATCAATAGACCTAGTTGTTAAATTCAGGAGCAATGACAACAAATCCCAGGGCAAAGAACTGCTGAGAGTGAGATACTCTCTTTAGAACAATCAGAGATAGATGACAAAAAGGAGCCACACCAAATACCATTTCAAAATGCCATTAAGAATCTGGACATAAGTAAAACAAAGTAAGTACATTTTTACACATCTTAAAGAAAATTCTAATTCTACCCCTCACTGGACCAGGCTTTGCTAAAAAATAAAAATCCAGCAACTTTGAAAAAGAGTGAGATGATGTTACAGGTTTCTGAAAATGAGAAATGATCCTCACTAATTAAGTGCAAAGTGAGAAAAACTGGTTCCATTACCCAGAGATTGTCAGTCACCTGATAAACAGACTTTAAAGCAGAAAGACTTTAAGAACCAAGCATCATTCTTTAAAAGCCTATAGAACGATACATGCAATTCTTACTTCCTTCACTTGACTTATACAATATTAAGATGGCCAATTTTAAGTTAAACATATACTTCTGAACCAGTTCTCCTCTTTTTAAAGGTGTTTTTTTGGGCGGAGGGGAATCCCAGAAAGCATCAACTGAACCTTACTACAATGTTGGCAGACTGGTTTCTCTAAATACCTCAGTTCTGTCGGTTTGAGTTTTCCAAAATCAAATGACTTTTACTCATGTTTTAGTAATCTTGAATTAGGGCAGGTAACTGCTCACGGCTTGACTTCAAGTGAACAGGCACACAAGTACGAGATTCAGTCCTTTCCAGCGCCTACAGCTCTCAGTAAAACAGTGACAATGTAGCAAAATCTTGGCTATTTGGGGTCCAGGATCATTAATAAAATCCAAAATCTAAGATGTAGTCTCATAGTTCATACAGTTCTCTTTTCAATATACCACTTCTTCCTCTTTTTTTTTTTAAACATGACTCTTTAAATGTTTTTAATATGTTTTTAACTTCACATTTCAAGAATGGTATTATTATATTTTATGCATTACTTTTTAATATACAAGCCACACCCAAAGAACAGTTTTTCATTGATCACGTATAAACCCTTATATTTCATCTTAATTTAAATTGATGAATGTTTTATTAATTTTTTTAAAAAACCCCACATCCTTTTAATGGAAACACCTATTTCTACCTAAAAGTTACAGAAATGCACCCACAAACAACTTTATCAATGGCAAAACTAACCTCAAAATTTTGGTTAAAAAATCGGAAAGTTACAATAATTCCTATGCTCTTCCAGCTACCAAGGGTCACATGAAAACATATTTTTCACCCAAATGAACAGTCCTGGAAAATCAAAGGAATATAAGGTAGCTTTATGTTCTTTTCCCCCCTCTATCCTAAGACTTCTATTTCCGCCTTTTATTGAAAGGAAATAAACAGCTAGCTTCCTGTTCAATCACTAGCTTACAGCCAGTCTTTTACACATCACAGAACACAACCCGCCTCCTCCTTTACTTCTCTCAAATGTCTCTTATCTTAATTTAAACTTGTTGAAACATGAGACCATTTTACCACACTAATGCCTTCCTGTGAAATTTATCTTACTTATTTCAACATTAAGAATACAAGAAAAGTCAAGATACCCATAGATTACTTCTTATTCCTAAAATATTTAAATTTAGATAACGGAGACTTAGTACCCATAAAAGTGAAAATCTGATTAGCTAAAATTTAGTAATATTGAAATTCATAGGCAACGGTTTAATCTTCTGTTCTTGCTATTGTACACAACTAGAAAAAGGACGTCACTCCTCTTTCTATTCCAATTACATGAAAACCTAAGACAGCTAACACAGCTATCAATAAAAAGGATTACCTTTTTTTTAAAGCTAAATATTACTTTAACCCTATACTTTCTTTTAAAAATGGGATGCCTTAGCAAAACTAAGCTAGATGAATTCTTTTGTGCTTGAATGAACAACAGGAAAGCAAAGCCTCCAGGCCTTTGGGGAGGAACCTTGTCCCTGCAGCCCTGCTCTGATGTGCTTGGGAGATAAGGCTCCATAGTGACACTTAAGGAAAGGCCTGTTCACATTTGAATTTCTGCATTCCTCAAGAACAATTCATGGCAATAACTAACTTTGCAGAAGAGCTACATGAAAGCTTTGGCCAATGAATGAGGGTCATCTGCTCTTTATCACAAGGGTAAACCTCATCCTGGCCAGTTTCTAACCTTTTAACCCTGTGAATTCCTAATTTACACATGAATAATGGAATTCTTGCCTAGAGTGCAACTTTCAGCTTCTAGTTCCTAAGTTTAGAAACCAAGACTTGATTGCCTGTGTGTTAAAAATCTAAAACTTGCACAGATTAAAGTTTTAGATTTCCAGGTGCTGTAGTATTGTGCTTCTGTACAACAAAAAAATATGCTTACTGACGAAATCCTTGACTAAGAAAAAGAACACACTTGTACCCTGCTGCTATCAATACCTAAAAAAGAACTAGCTTTAAAAACAAGGGGGGAAAGAAAACCAGAATGTCCACTTAATGCCTATTATCTTCCTGTTTAAGATACATATATCTCTCTGAACACAGACCAAAGGGATTTGAACCTCCATCATCTAAACTTATTTCTTAGATATCACAACTTTAATTTTAAAAATACATAAAATGTAAAGACTACTTCACCATAACAGCCTGCAAAATGATTCACATGTAATCTTTTATCGTTAGTGATTATTTCAATAAAGATACAAACATCTAAGATATTTAAAAAGCCAGTTCCGACATTTTGTTTGTTACACCTATCACACACCATTCAGATTTTATTTATGAAGTTAGAAAGCCCTGTATTTTTTTCCAAAAGTATTTCTGGAAGCCCTAGAATTCCGTCAGGCTTCTCAGAAGGTCCCGGAAACAATGTACGGTCATGACAAATGCTTCATCTTCTCATGGGCTATCTGGACACCTCCACTACCAACTCCCTATCCCGGGAAGATACGTTACAGTTCCTGGATATGAAACCACAAGACTGTACAAACCCCAAAGGTGGAAAAATTACAACTCTATAGAACAAGTTTACAATGGACAAAAATTGAATCAACAGAATATAAGCATAAAAAGCACACTATCTTTAAAGCTGTACTATACAGAAAAACCATTACTCCATGAAAAAAATAATTACTGGCCAATGATAACACGGAGGGAGGGAGGGGGGCAGGCAGGCAGGCAGGCAGAGGGAGGGGAGGAAAGGGACAGGAACAAGAGGAGGGAGGGGGAGGAAGGCAGGTGGAAAAGAAAGAAGGGAGGAAGGTAAGGAAGGAGAATGGGAGGGGGAAGGGAGGAAGGAAGGAAAGGAGAGAGGGAGGGAGGGAAGGAAAGAAAACGGAAGGAAAAATCAGAAATCCTCTCAGGTTTATGCTATTCTTTGGCAAGGGTGGGAGTATGGCTAGAACTGCAAAGCTCTGATTTTTCTGATATATCAATATAGAAATGTCTTTGTTTGCAATTTATTTTCTACAATTAATCATTACTGCAGAATAAAATTAATTACTAATATAAGGGTGGCATAAATGTGACCATGAACTGTTAACAGTAAAGACACCTAGGAAATTCCCGCCAACAGCTTCCTAAACTTCAATTGTATAGAACTTGAGACAACTATTTCCTAAAAATTATGCTTTCTTTTCTTCTTAAAGAGATGGGAGTCTCACTCCAGGTTGGACTCAAATTCCAGGGCTCAAGGAATCTTCCTGCTTCAGCCTCCTAAATAGCTGGGATTACAGGCTAACCACCAGCCCAGCTAAGATTATGCTTTTATCTCAAGAACTCCATCTACCTATTACTCAACTTGTAAATGATCGATTTGTAAGTATAGTGCAAAATCTACCTGTTGTGGATTAACCAAAGCATGCGGGTAGAATGCCTTAAACCTTTTTTTTATTTTTGTAAGTGGGTTTTCATTTTTCCAAAAATTGCACCAAGGTAAAGCAAAGCTCTAGCTGATGCAGGTGTGTTGGTTAGGCAATAGCAGTACTGCCCTCACTATGTGCTCATTGGACAGCAGCACAACCCCAAGAAAAGGATGATTAAAGGCCTTAAAATGTTTTAGGATTCGATTTTGCTTTTGAGATTTTTAGTCTTTTGCTTTCGAGATTTTTAGTCTATTAATCTTGAGACCTTTGTGTTTCATCACCTGAAAAAGGTGTAATGCCTCAGTGGGAACAAGGAGTTCAGTACCTGTCCTAGGCCCATCTTTGCACTCAACAGTTACAGGTCAACCACCAAGCAATGGATCACTTGGGCAAATGGTTGATCTGATGGGGTTGTTAACAGAAAAGAAATCATTAGATAGCAAACTTTATGGCAAAGGGGAAAAGTGAGGAGATCTGGGTTTAAGTCCATTAGCCATAATATGGAAATGGTCTTAATCTCTTTCCCTCCCAGCAGGAAAAGACTAGGAATACTTCAAAGGCTTAAAAGAGAGTGACCAATGCCCTCTCCTACAATTAAAAGGCAACATGGGTGATCCAAAAGCAGTCAGAGAAATGGAAGGTTGTGCTATAAGAAAGATTTAGCACTCAAGAGCCATCTGCAAAGCAGAAAAATTTGCTTGCAATTGTTTTCATTAATCACAAATTTCCATAAGACTAAATTTTAGAACAACTTTTGTTGCGTTGGTCAAACTTCTACATCCAACTCTTCATTGCGTGAAACACTTAAAATTTTTATAAAGTTTTATTTTACTTGATGTTCTAAACCTAAGTTCTGTTCTCAATTACTCATTTGAATTTACATTTTTTTCGGACTTCTCTATATGCCTCAGCATCAACTATTATCTCCGGTAAAATTCTTAATATAAGCATGACTTAAGGGGTATTATATTAATCAAGCAAGAAATCATCAAAATGTAGCAATGAAAATTGTCAATAACCAAAAACTTCAACACTTACTTGATAAGGTAAGATGAGCTTTTTGACTAAGAATGGCTCCATATTTGTTCACTGCCAAGCACTGATAAAATCCTTCATCGGACTGCTCCCCTCGTCTGCCTTCCACCTCGCTGATGTATAACGAGTCGTTAGAAAGAACCTCGATTCGTTTATTTTCAGACACTTTTGCTCCGTTTTTCAACCATGTGACCTTAATAGGAACTTCTCCGTGAGCCTGGCAATCTAAAACGACTGGGTCCTTTCTTGTGACAGTTACATCCTGTGGTTCTTTTATAAAAAACAGTTCGCTGAAGCACCACGCTCCTATGAGGAAAAAAGGGAGAATGGCACATCCAGAATTATAGGAATAAAATGATTCCTTAACACACGACTGTAAAACACGTATTCAGGGTACAATAAGACAAAGTTTAACAAATCTTATTAGTTAACTTACAAACACCCTAATGAACCAATCTAAATTTCCGCAAACCCTTTCAACAAGTCAGAGAAATCACTTTTTACATCTTCACTAAAAGCACAAGGAAGATTTCAATAACTTCTATTCCTTGTACGAATTCTGTTCTCAAGTTCCTCGCTAGAGTTTCAGAATCATCAGGAAAACTCATGAGCACAAGCTGTTTGCTACTTTTACAAGCTTGTCAAAAAGATCTTGAACAGAGTAAGTCGTAAAAGTCTAATTTTACAAGAAATCATTAGCAAAACTCCAACTCCGTGAACAAGCAAGTTTATTTCCTTGTCCCTTGAAGTGTTTTTGGAACCCTTGGCACCTACTCCTTTGGGAACTGAGTTTATCTTTTGTGACAAATTACAAGTTTGCATTTTTCTATCTGCCCTTTTACAGCAGGGACTCTGTCTTCTCTCCTTGAAAGAAATCCATTTACTTAATTTCTGCAGAGCAAGCTAGGTATTTAAAAGACAAACAATAGACTTTGAACAAAGTTGGTAACTCTTGCGGCTTGTACTCAGTGGGTGATCGGATTAGGAAACTTTTATTTCACTTTTTTAGAACTACCAACTGTTGGAAAAAATGTGTGACTAATTGGTCCTTACTGTCTAATAGGGATAGGAGATTGCTTAATCAACCAATACACACTTTTATCAGAGCAGAGGAAAGGCTTTATCCTAAGCATATACACGTTGCCCCTGGCCCCTGCCAGGATAAAGCATTCGATGACCAACTAATACTCTGTCACCTCCTGCATTTAGTGCACTGGCCTTAAAGGCTTGCATATTGACTGGGAGCGAATGGAGTATGGGGGTGTGTGGGGGAAGCGTTGTTTCATCTTCCTCCGGATCGTTTTGGATCCTTGACTACAAATCCCCAGGAACGATTTGTTTCTCCTCAAGGCAGATCCTCGGAATCCTCACTCCTCAGGGCTCCCATAAGGTACTACCAGAGAGACGCGAGCCACCCTAACGCCCAGTGCTGCGCGCGGACCACTCGAGAAGACGCCCATTGTGTTCCTGAGCCACATCTGACTTTGATCCTCTTTTCAAGCCTAACAGAAACTAACCACTCGAGAAAAACTCTGGCGTTTGTAACTTGCAAATAAATAACCCTGTCTCCTGAACACCTCTCCTACCCTCTCCCCAGGTACTTTACACTTTTATCTTTTAGGAAAAATGAGTATATCCAAGTTTGTGTAAGACGAACCTAGAATACGGAAAAATCTTCAGATCCATACACACCTCAGGCCCTGACCATAAATACCTAGCTGTGGAAAATACATCCTATTTATTCATTTTCTAGCTTCGAAGACCTTTCTCCTTCCCTCGCCGGGGCACAAATCGGCCACTTCACTCCCGACTCTGCCAATTCCACCCTCCCATCTCCTCCTGGCTCGATCCGGACCCAGAAAGCTGGTGCCGACTTCGGCTATGAGTTCACCTATTCCCTCTCGCAGCCCTAAAAAGTAGGGGAACTCCCACTGCAGACACGGGAAGCCTCGCGGAGCCGCGGCGCCCCCTGCGCGGCGAGGCAGCCACTAAGGAAACAATATAAATAAAGCCACGTGCGGCCACGGCAGCCCCGGCGGGCGGGCGGGCTGCCCGGAGCCCGGCTGGTCGCGGAGGCGGGGACGCGGCCGGAGCCGGGACAATGGCGCGAGAAGTAAGAGACCAGAGTGGACAGCGGCCGCCAGAACTCCGCAGCCCAGGGCGCGCGGCAGGGAGGCGCGTGCGCCCGGAGAGGCTCCCGTAGCCCTGCCCGCGCCGCCGCAGAGCTCGCGGGCAACTAGTGTCTGCAGCCGGCGGCTCGGGACAGGCCACGGGGCGAGAACACGAGCCGGTGGTCAGCGCCACCACGGAGGACCCCGCCGCACGCTCCCCCCGCCCCACCGTCTCCTCTTTCCCCATCCCACTCGCGCCTGCTCCCGCCCCACAGAGGCAAGAGAAAGCGGAAGAAAGCGCGCCCACCTGGCACGGGGCTGAGCAGCAGCAGGAGCAGGAACGCGCGGTGCAGCATCCCCGGCGGCCGCAGCCGAGCGAGGGGTCGCAGAGGAGGCGCCATTCAGCGGAGCCGCGCGGGCATGCTCCCCTGCCGCCCCGAGCCTCTGTCGGCCTGCCGCCCCAGCCCCGGGCGCTCGCCGCTCGGCGACTGGACGCACGCAGCCCGGCTCCCTGCTTCGGCTCCGGCTCCGGCGCGGCGCGACGCGGGTCTCTGCGGCTGCGAGGCCGGTGCTCGGGTGGCCGCTCGCGAGAAGCTGGGGGCCTGAGAGTCCGGCTGGGGGCCTGAGAGTCCGGCTGGGGGCGGAGTGAGGCGGCGGCTGCAGAGGGCGGGGGTGGGGGCGGCGGAGTGGACAGCGCCGCGGCCGCCGGCCTGGGACTACTTTCTACATCTGGCCCCTGGTCTGGGACCAGGAGGTTGGCGCGGCCGGCGGAGGGAGACGCTGGGAGGGGGCCGGGGGCGGCCGGGTCGGGGCTCTGCGGGGGAGGGGATGAGCCCCGCCGGACAATGCACCTGGGGGTCAAGCCTCGACTGAGGGTCTCCGGCCCGCGTCCCCGCCCCTTCTGCCTCCGCGCCACCGTCGGGGACAGAGCCACAAAGGCCGAGCCTCCTGGCCCAGCCAGCCTCCGGGGCCCCTCTCCTGCGGCTAGCTGAGGATTGGGGAAGGGGGAGGCCGGGGAGGGCTGGTGTTGAGAGACGGGGAAAGGCCGGAGGCTTCTCCCCTGATGGCCCTCGCCCACCCCCTCCTTCCCTTACACGCAGAGGCCCTGTGCAGGGAAATCTCACTCTTTCCCACTTCAGAGATTTGTCAGCTGCACTGGAGGCATCTCCGGCTGATAAGCCCCCGGAGATGCCCCGGTGCATTTGGGCACGGCTCTTCTCCCTGCCCCCATTAGATGCGGCGCGGGCTTAAAAATATCCCCGAAGAGTGTTCTCAAATGAACAGTCGCCTTTAGGGGAGAGGGTTTATTATCTCTTCTTCAAGTTAGTCAAGTTCTTTAATTTGTGAGAACTGTGCACACAAAAGGCTCTGTCCTGAGAGCAGAAGCGAGACCAGGGGATTTCTAGATTCTGTGGGTTTGCTACGAGAAGCGGGCTTTGATAGATTACTTGGTTATAAATTAAACTAAGACACAAATGTTGTGAATTTGTTCACATCTAAATTTAATTAAGGATAACAGGAGTTGAAATGTACATTTAAAGAATATAATCAGATTGCTAAACGTGTGGATCACAGCGTTTACGTATGGATTAACATTTGCTAATCCAAAACTAAATCTGTGGCACATGATGAGGGCACAGGCTAAAAGCTACCCTTCATGAAGACTGCTAACAGAAAACTAGTTTTGGTCACCAAAACATCAACACACTGCCTTTAGCATGTTCCAGAAATTCTCCTGGCCCGGCGTGGTGGCTCATGTTTGTAATCCCAGCACTTTGGGAGGCCGAGGCAGGCGGATCACTTGAGGTCAGGAGTTTGAGACCAGCCTGGGCAACATAAGGAGACCCCCGTCCCCCCAGAACTTACCTGCTCTGGTAGTCTCAGCTACTTATGAGGCTGGGGTGGGAGGATCAGTTGAGACTCGAAGTCGAGGCTGGGGTGAGCTATCATCGGGCCACTGCACTCCAACCAGTTTCCAACAAATAAATAAATAAACTCTCCTGATGAAGTAGTGAAGAAAAAAAAAAAGTTTCGAACTTTAGCACTGCCTTCCCGGCTTAAGCTCGTTATAGTAAGGAACAGAATATTTAGCAATTTCAACTTAACTGCATGTAAAACAGTAATATCCCTGGTATATTGCTTCCAAAACTGTATTTGAAACTTAAATGAAACTGGACTATTTCTAAACATCAGAATAAAGGTGCATTGGAAGGGAAAACCTTTAGAGGTAATAAAATGAAACATTTGCAAGGATGTTTTAAATATCTGATAATTCAAATTTACACAAAATGATATTCCTGTTTGCCATTACACCTTTTTTTTTTTTTTCTTTTGAGATGAAGTCTCTGTTGCCGAAGGTGGAGTGCAGTGACACAATCTCGGCTCACTGCAACCTCCACCTCCCAAGTTCAAGAGATTCTCCTGCCTCAGCCTCCTGAGTAGCTGGAACTACAGGCACATGCCACCATGTCCAGCTAATTTTTGTATTTTTAATACAGATGGGATTTCACTATGTTGGCCAGGCTGGTCTTGAACTCCTGACCTTGTGATCTGCTTGCCTTGGCCTCCACCCAGCCTATTTTTTTTTTTAATTGTAGGACATTCTCCCTGTTCCCTTTCCATCGATCCCAAGTGCTCATTTTCCTGAATAACACAGTACATGTCTTGGACACTTACATTTTCTCTCATGTATAATACTTGTCTTATATCATGTGCTAGGCTACATAAGCTAATTAAGGACTTGTTACCTAGTTCTGGGATTCTCCACAATTTCCATCCAGCACAGCATATAGTGTGTAACACTGCATTTGTTAAAAGCCTGGTTTGGGTGTCTAACAGACTAGCATTCAAATTTGAGTTATACAGACAAGTCACTCATGCGCTCAGACCTAATTCATTTAATGAGACTAAGAATAATACTGATAGGGGCTGGCCAAGGTGGCTCACGCCTGTGATCCCAGCACTTTGGGAGGCCAACCTAGGTGGATCACTTGAGGTCAGGAGTTCGAGACCAGCCTGGCCAACATGGCGAAACCCCGTCCCTACTAAAAATACAAAAAAGTAGCTCAGGAAGCTGAGGCAAGAGAATCATATGAACCCAGGAAGCAGAAGTTGCAGTGAGTGGAGATCGTGCCATTGTACTCCAGCCTCGGCGACAGAGTGAGAGACTCCATCTAAAAAAAAAAAAAAAAAAAAAAAAAAAAACAACACTAATGGGCTGCTGTGATATAAAATGATGCATGGAAAATACCAGTGCAAAGCTCTATAAATCCTTGCAATTATTTTTATTTAATAAGTAAATACTCTCAATAGTGGCAAATCTTTGTTTTTTCAGAGTGGGCTTGATATTGAAAAAATTTTAGGAGTCAAAGCTGATTAATTTGTTTGGTGGTTATGCTGATAGTGACTCTAATGACTTCTTTCGGTAGTTTCTAAGCTGGTCCTGAAAGAGGTTAGAAGTGCCTGGGTGTCTAACTTCCCAAAGCTACCTCCTTGGAGAATAAATGTCATGGAGATAAACAGCTACCTAAGCCCTATTTGCTTTTGTATTCTAAAACAATTGTTTTTAGACCAGAAAGAGTAGAGTCGATATAGTTAAAGAGAATTGAAACCTGAGGGTAGGTTTAAAAAAAATACAGATTATTTCTTTAACAAATTCAAGTCTTATGTCCTAATTCTGAGGGGGGAAAAATCATATAACTTCACCCATCAAGTTATAGAGTTGTAGCAAATATCTTCAAGCCCTCTGACCTCTCATCATTATCTAGGTCTATAAAATCATAGGGCCATTTGCAGAAGTGTTTGAACCATAGTGGCAAAAGACAGTAAAAGTCTAGTGAGTTGTTTTCATTTAACAAATAATTACTTGGCTCCTACTATGATGATTAGAAGACTAAGCCCTGATGTGGATCACCTGCCATGATACTAACATTTCAGTAATCACTCCTGATGAGTTTAATATTTATCATCAGAAATATTTTGAAATTGGTTATTTATTTATTTATTTATTTATTTTGAGACGGAGTTTCGCTCTTGTTACCCAGGCTGGAATGCAATGGCGCGATCTCGGCTCACCGCAACCTCCGCCTCCTGGGTTCAGGCAATTCTCCTGCCTCTTATTTTTAAAGTGAGTTGTGGCTGGGCATAGTGGCTCAGGCCTGTAATCCCAACACTTTGGGAGGCTGAGGTGGACAGATGGATTGTGTCCAGGGGGTTGAGACCAGCCTGGGCAACATGGGGAAACCCCATCTCTACAACAAAAACAAACAAAAAAAATTCGTTGGGTGTAGTGGTACATGCCTATAGTCCCAGCTACGCAGGAGCCTGAGGTGGGAGAACTCCCTTAGCCTGGGAGGACGAGGCTACAGTGAGGCATGATCATGCCACTATGCTCTAGCCTGGGCAACAGAGTAAGATCCTATCTCAAAAATGAGTAAAGAAAACTACAGGAGCTCTTTCCTTTCGCTACCGCCACCACAACCATGAGTATGCTCAGGCTTCAGAAGAGGCTCCCTTCTAGGGTCCTCCGCTGTGGCAAGAAGAAGGTCTGGTTGGACCCCAGTGGCACCAGTGAAATCACCAATGCCAACTCCCATCAGCAGATCCAGAAGCTGATCAAAGATGGGCTCATCATCCACAAGTCTGTGACTGTCCATTTCTGGGCTTGATGCCCAAACACCACCTTGACCCACCAAAAGGGCAGGCACATGGGCATAGGTAAGCAAGAGGTTACAGCCACTGCCCAAATGCCAGAGAAGGTCACATGGATAAGGTGAATGAGGGTTCTGCACCTGCTGCTCAGAAGATAACATGAATCTAAGAAGATTGATCGCCACATGTATCACAGTCTGTACCTGAAGGTGAAGGGGGATGTGTTCAAAAACAGGCAGATTCTCATGGAACACATCCACAAGCTGAAGGCAGACAAGGACCGCAAGAAGCTCCTGGCTGACTGGCTGAGGCCTGCAGGTCTAACACCTCCAGGCCAAGAAGATCATCCGGTCTAAGGAGGAAGAGACCAAGAAATAAAAGCTCCCCCTTTGTCTGTACATAATTGCCTCGCTGATTACATAGATCAGCCATTAAAATAAGCCTTTATCTGCAAAAAGTAAAAAGAAAACTAAATAAAAACAAAAGTGAGTTGTAACTATTGAGATTGTAAAATGGTGCAACTGCTATGGAAAACAGCATGGAGTTACTAAAAATAATTAAAAATAGACCAGGTGTGGTGTGTCACACCTGTAATTCCAACACATTGGGAGTCCAAGGTGGCACATCATTTGAGGTCAAGAGTCTGAGACCAGCCTGACCAACATGGTGAAACCCCCTCTCTACTAAAAATAGTAATAATAATAAAAATCAGGTGGGCGTGGTGGCAAATGCCTGTAGTCCCAGCTACTCAAGAGGCTGAGGCACAAGAATTGCTTGAATCCAGGAGTAAAGGTTGCAGTGAGCTGAGATCACACCACTGCACTCCAGCATAGGTGATGAAGCAAGACCCCATCTCAAAAAATATACATATATATTGTTAAGAGAGGCTGGGTGCAGTGGCACGTGCCTGTAGTCCCAGCTGCTGAGGAGGCTGAAGAAGGAGGATCACCTGAAGCCAAGAGTTTGAGGCTAGCCTGGGCAATATAGTGAGACCCTATCTCTAAAAATGAATAAATAAAATAAAAATTACTGATGGTAAATTTGTTATGTGTTTTTTACCACAATAAAAATAATTGCACATAAATGCATAGGAAATGCAGTGATAAAGGCTAGGCATGATGGCTCACGCCTGTAATCCCAGCACTTTGGGAGGCCGAGGTGGGCATATTGCCTGAGGTCAGGAGTTCAAGACCAGCTTGGCCAACACAGTGAAACCCCATCTCTACTGAAGATAGAAAAATTAGCTGGATATGGTGGCACATGCCTATATTCCCAACTATCGAAAGGCTGAGGCAGGAGAATCACTTGAACCCAGGAGGCGGAGGTTGCAGTGAGCTGAGATCGCACTACTGCACTCCAGCCTGGGCAACAGAACAAGACTCCATCTCAAAAAAAAAAAAAAAAAAAAAAAAAAAAGGCCGGGCGCGGTGGCTCAAGCCTGTAATCCCAGCACTTTGGGAGGCTGAGGCAGGTGGATCACGAGGTCAAGAGATCGAGGCCATCCTGGTCAACATGGTGAAACCCCGTCTCTACTAAAAATACAAAAAATTAGCTGGGCATGGTGGCTTGTGCCTGTAATCCCAGCTACTCAGGAGGCTGAGGCAGGAGAATTGCCTGAACCTAGGAGGCGGAGGTTGCGGTGAGCCGAGATCGCGCCATTGCACTCCAGCCTGGGCAACAAGAGCGAAACTCCGTCTCAAAAAAAAAAAAAAAAAAAAAAAAAGGAAATGCAGTGATGATGATGAGGTAGAAGCCTATATTTGCCAATAATTGTGGATGGGTGTAGGTCAAAGAAAATAGAAAAGCAGCTGGGCATGGTGGATCACGCTTGTAATCCCAGCACTTTGGGAGGCTGAGGTGGACGGATTACTTGAGGCCAGGAGTTTGAAACTAGCCTGGCCGACATGGTGAATTCCCATCTCTACTAAAAATACAAAAATTAGCTGAGCATGGTGGCTTGAGCCTGTAGTCCCAGCTACTTGGGAGGCTGAGTAAGAGAATTGCTTGAACCCAGGAGGCGGAGGTTGCTGTCAGCAGAGACCGCACCACTGCACTCCAGCCTGGGCGAGAGTGAGACTCTGTCTCAAAAAAAAAAAAAAAAAAAAAATTAGCCAGTTATGGTGGCTCGTGCCTTTAATCCCAGCTACTCAGGAGGTTGAGGCAAGAGAATGGCTTGAACCCAGGAGGTGGAGGTTGCAGTGAGCCAATATTATGCCATTGCACTCCAGCCTGGGCAACAACAGAGAAACTCCATCTCAAGAAAGAGGGAGAAAGAATGACAGAGAGAGAGAGAGAGAGAGAGAGAGAGAGAGAGGAGGGAGGTGGGGAGGGAGGGAGGTAAGGAGAGAAAGGAAGGAAAAGGAAAAAAGGAAGGAAGGAAGCAGATAGTTTTATTTCGGTAAGACATTTGACTACTCGAATCTTATGATATTCTTATGCATTAGATGAAGAAATGCTGATTGGATATTAAAGGAATTATGTAACATAACGTTGGATGGAAGCTTCTATCCACTCCCACTCAAAAACTCTCTGTTGCCAAGTACCTCCCTGGAACCTTCAAAAAAAACCCACTCTCCATTAAGTTTCTCTTGCTGCTGCCCATGTTTCTGCTCTCAGTGACTCTGTCTGAGTCATTGCATTAGAATGGGCTCTCAATAGACTTCCAACAAACCTTCCAATCTTTTTATATGCACATCTATGTTTATAGTGGATACCAGGTTAATTTTCCTGTGATACAGCGTTTCTGCTGATCAAAATCTTTCACAGCCTCATTACTTGTATAATGTCCTCTTTGCCTATAAAATGACAAAGCGCTCATTACAAAATTCTTAATTTTTTTTTTTTTTTTGAGACGGAGTTTCGCTCTTGTTACCCAGGCTGGAGTGCAATGGCGCGATCTCGGCTCACCGCAACCTCCGCCTCCTGGGTTCAGGCAATTCTCCTGCCTCAGCCTCCTGAGTAGCTGGGATTACAGGCACGCGCTGCCATGCCCAGCTAATTTTTTTGTATTTTTAGTAGAGACGGGGTTTCACCATGTTGACCAGGATGGTCTCGATCTCTTGACCTCGTGATCCACCCGCCGTGGCCTCCCAAAGTGCTGGGATTACAGGCTTGAGCCACCGCGCCCGGCTCAAAATTCTTAATTCTAACGGCCCTCTGATCTGGCCCCAAACTACCATTGCAACTGTACAGTCAATTTTTCCTTATATGTGTTAAACATTCAGGCCAGGATGAGTGATCTGATGTTTTCCCAACAGCACTTGAATTGTCCTGACTCTGAGCCTTTGCAGGATCTCTTCCCTAAACCTAAGTACTCCCCTTACCTTTCACACCCATACTGTAATTGAGACCTTTTCAAACTATTAATATATTTTCAGGGACAGTGCAGATATTATTTTGTCTGAAATCTTATAGTACTTTTGTGGCACATAACTTGTACATATTTTATCATAAGCCAGTAAGCATCTTAAGGTTACAAATCATACTTAATTCACCTTTGTGTTCTTTACAATGTGAACGACACTGCCTTGCAATTATTAAGAAGTGAATACTGTAATCCCAGCACTTTGGGAGACCGCGGCGGGTGGATCACGAGATCAAAAGATCAAGACCATCCTGGCCAACATGGTGAAACCCGTCTCTACTAAAAAAATACAAAATTTAGCTGGGCATGGTGGCACGCGCCTGTAGTCCCAGCTACTCGGGAGGCTGAGGCAGGAGAATTGCTTGAACCTGGGGGGCGGAGGTTGCAGTGAGCTGATATAGAGCCACTGCACTCCAGCCTGGCACCTGGCAACAGAGCAAGACTCTATCTCAAAAAAAAGAAAAGAAAAGAAAAGAATTGAACAGATCTTTGTCGACTGAGGAAATAATGAATTACTATACCAAAATTCTGATTAAATAGATAGAGAGCAGCGGGGCACAGTGGCTCACGCCTGTAACCCCAGCACTTTGGGAGGCCGAGGTGGGTGTATTACAAGGTCAGGAGTTCGAGACCAGCCTGACCAATATGGTGAAAACCCGTCTCTACTAAAAGTACAAAAATTAGCTGGTGTGGTGGCACGTGCCTGTAATCCTAGCTACTCGGGAGGCTGAGGCAGAAGAATCGCTTGAACCAGGAGATGGAGATTGCAATGAGCCGAGATCATGCCACTGCACTCCAGTCTGGGAGACAGAGCAATACTCCATCTCAAAAAAAAAAAAAAAAATAGGTTACATGATAGAATAAGAGTTTTCTCCACTCCTGGTAATTGTCTAGGAAGTTGAAGACTAAGAAAAGACGTCCTGAGAGACTCCTCAAGTGAAGATGAGGAGTACAACAATTTCCAACAGAGAGGAAGAGAGGAGGAAACAGGAACCAGAAGTAACTCAGGCACCAGAACTGAAGGGGCAGGAAAGAAGAGGTGATGAAGGATGTGTAACAGCAGAGGGGAGTGCAGGACATTTAGAACTAAGGCCAACAGCACTGGGCATCACCTTGGACATATGCCAGCACTGGGAAGAGTCTTAGAAAAACAGCTGAGAGCTGGCCACAGTCACTTATTCAACAAAGTTCTGAGCATCAAATGTGTTTCAGGAATGGATAGATGTTAGAAATACAGCTATAAGAAAATTACATAAACACTGAATATTATGATGAAGTCTTTAATGTTCAGGATAACATAAAAACAGAGATTAAGGAGTAATTCGTATTCCTATGGTGGAATGAGTGAGATGGAAAAGGAGAGCACATGCTACCAAAAAATGTGAGGAGTCTCAAATTTTACCTTGCTTGCAAGCCAGCAAGTTAGTCTGCCACTGTGTCATGGATGTGGCATCAGAGACGAAGGACATTATTTTGCTCTTGGCAATAGTACTAATCAGGGTATCAGCAATTTTGTGTCAAATCCCACAGAGCAACTACAAAGGGATCCAGATGTCACCTGTACATGCAGTGAATTGTGATACAGGAGAGGAACCCAAAACTTAGAGAACCCAAATCTTTTATAACAGGCAGTAAGCATGACTGCCTTGCTTTGGAGAGAAACACTATCTTTGTCTTCCAAGGCTGTTCAGACATTCTTAAAGATACAGTCCACATCAGAGTGTATTCAGTGTCTTTCTTGCAAGTTGTGCAAGAGACTCATGGAGAAATATCACCTAACATGTGCTGCACAGGGAGCTCATATCTGTGGTGAATCTGGAGGGTGAGTTGAAATTTTCTAGTTGGACTGGATTGGCCTTCCAAAGAGAACAATAGGAATAAGGCATTGAAGTATGAAACACGAAGGCATATTCAGGAAACTACAGGTACTTCAGTCAGCTGGAATGCAGACCACATTGGAGAGAAAAGAGACATGCCATACACAAGAGCTTGAACCTTGTCCTGGAAGCCTTGACTTCCCAAAGGCCACCCTTTGGAATAGTTGCAATGTTTCAGCTCTCAGTACCTCTTACCTGAGCCATTGCATTAGAATCAGCTCTCAATACACTTCTGATAAACCTTCCAGTCTTTTCATATGCCCATCCATTTTTATAGTTACTACCAGGTGAACAGGTGTCCTGTTCAGGTGCTTTAGCAGTTTTATCTCACTCATAACCAGAGAAGCTTGGTATAACTATTCTCATTTTACAGATGAGCAGAAGCTCAGAGGGGTCAAGTCGCTTAGTCTAGATCACACAGCAGATACATGACAGAGGCATGATCCTCCCCCAAGTCTACCTGACTCAGTTTTTGTCCTTAGAATTCTGAGTATACTGTGAAAACTAGAAGAGATAGAGGCATGATAGCTGGACAAACATTCTTGAAGATATAGTCCACATCACAGTACACAGATAGAACTACTGACAGACTAACAAGGTAATTTTTATTAGCTGAGAGTTGTTTCTCTATTTCCTGTGCTCTGAAATGACACTTCTCACTGGTTGTTTCTATCACACTCTCTATTCTCCTCACAGTCTACCTGAGACTGCCCCCTTTTTTCTGCTTTGCACGGACTAGTAAACCACAGACAACTGGGAGAGAGGGGATGTGAAATAACTCCCTTGCTCTTCATATAGCATGGAATTTCACTGAGATAGACATGAACTCCTACTCTTTGGTTAATTCAGTTGCATTTGATGGATAAGAGTCAGGGTTGGGCATGGGGAAACCTGACTATTGGTGCAGTTGGTGAAAAGATCTGCAGGTATTGATTACAACTGAACCAACAATCTAGGTGATTGTCAATCTCACTAATGCAAACCCATGCTGTGCTCATAGATGTGTACTGTCCAGGACAAGGAAGGCTTAGTTTCATATATACCACTTAGGTCATACTAGGTCTGGCATATTATAGCCATCTCTGAAGTCTACATTTTAAGAGGTGAAGACCGCCTAGAATGCAAACAGAGAACAACTAAGAAGGTAAAATGTTTGGAAACCAAAATACAGAAGGTCTCCAACTTACAATGGTTTGACTAACAATTTTTTAACATTACAATAGCGCAAAGGCAATACACATTCAGTAGAAACTGTACTTTAGATTTTGAATTTTGACCTTTTCCCAGACTAGTGAAATGCAATGTGTTGCTCTCTCACAGTGCTGTGCAGCCGTAACGAGCCACACTTCCCAGTCAGCCATGTGATCAGGAGGGGAAACAACCACAGATAGTTAGCACTTTATTATAAAATAGGCTCTGTGTTAGATGATTTTGCCCAACTGTAGGTGAATGTAAGTGTTCTAAGCATGTTTAATGTAGGCTAGGTTAAATGGTGATGTTTGGTAGGTTCAATGTATTAAATAAATTTCTTTTTTTTTTCTTTTTGAGATGGAGTCTCATTCTGTCGCTCTGGCTCATGTGCAGTGGTACGATCTCAGCTCAACTCAACCTCTACCTCCTGGGTTCAAGTGATTCTCCTGTCTCAGCCTCCTGAGTAGGTGGGATTACAGGCTTGCACCACCACATCCAGTTAACTTTTGTATTTTTAGTAGAGACGGGTTTTCACCATGTTGGCAAGGCTGGCCTCGAAATCCTGACCTCAAGTGATGTGCCCACCTCAGCCTCACAAAGTGCTGGGATTACAGGTGTGAGCTACCCGCACCTGGCCAAAATGCATTTTTGACTTAGAATATTTTCAATATACGATGGGTTTATGGGAGTTACAACCACATTGTAAGTCGAAGAGCATTTGTGATACTAACATCAGCAACTGCAATAGCTAATCCATTTTACAGAGGAGGACACAGGCTTGGAGGAGTTAAGAAATTTTCTCATCTGGGCGCGGTGGCTCATGGCTATAATCTCAGCACTTTGGGAGGCTGAGGCGGGTGGATCACCTGAGGTCAGGAATTCAGGATCAGCCTGGCCAACACGGTGAAACTCAGTCTCTCCAAAAATACAATAAAAAAAAAATTAGCCGGGCATGATGGTGGGTGCCTGTAATCCTAGCTATTTAGGTGGATGAGGCAGGAGAATCACTTAAACCTGGGAGGCAGAGGTTGCAGTGAGCCCAGATTGCACCATTGCACTTCAGCCTGGGCAACAGGGCAAGACTGTCTCAAAAAAAAAAAAAAGAAAGAAAGAAAGAAAAAGAAAATAAATTTTTCCAAGGTCATATAACCAGTAGGTGATAATGGAAAATTCAAATTTGGACTCCTCTGATCCGTGCTTTATTGCTTCATGTGTATTGTTTCCTTAACAGCCCCAAGAGCCACTTTATCCCTGGGCCCCTATTTGTGTAGGGTTCACAGGTCCCTAGTAGACAGGATTTAATATCAATTTAATTTTTATTTCAGGGATTCAACCATGATGCAAATGGCAAGCAAAATACACACATGTATGAAAATATGGGGTGCCTGAATATAACTTCTAGGATCTAAAAGGGAATCATCCCCTCCTCTTCAGCAATGGTCTTATCTTCCTGTAAGGGCTCTATTTCCAGCTGTTTCATATAACTTAAAGAGGAGAAAGAAAGAAAATTAGGAAATAAAAAGTTTGAGGAGGCTGAAGAAAAGAGTGATAATGAGGAGAGGTGAAAAAAATGTACAGACTAAAGTAAAAGTAGTGGAAAAAATCACAATAACATCAAAATAACTGTGGGTTTTAGAAGGTCTCCACCTGGGACAGGTGCTGTGGCTCACACCTACAATCCCAGAACTTTGGGAGGCCGAGACAGGTGGATTACTTGAGGTCAGGAGTTCGAGACCCACCTGGCCAACATGGTGAAACCCTGACTTTACTAAAAATACAAAAAGTTAGCCAGGTGTAAAGGCAGGTGCCTGTAATCCCAGCTACCTGGGAGGCTGAGACAGCAGAATTGCTTGAACCCAAGAGACAGAGGTTGCAGTGAGCCAAGATCATGCCATTGCACTCCAGCCTAGGCAACAAAAATGAAACACTGTCTCGACAAAAACAAAAACAGAAAGAGTCTCCATCTGCCCACCCATCCTGCTGCAGATCTCCTGAAGAGGTACAGGTTCCTACTTCGTGCTGGTGGATGAGAAAAGAAAACAGTGGTGGACAGGGGAGAAAATGCTGTGGACTAAGATATTGGCCCCAACACCTTCATGCTTCATTAGAGGCACTCCGGGGGTTTAAAGGGACTTCAGCACTCCATGTCCAGACATACCCATGCTAAGCTTTTATTTAGTACTTTCATAAATCTTTTATGACCGTCCTCAAATAGCGCACCATGCCTCAACACCTTTACATAGCACCTAGCAAAGTGCTTTGCACACAGCGGATGAGAAGATCCCCAGATTTTTGAGGCGAGGAATAAACTGCTTTTCATTTTTTCTCCCGATGAGTGGAGAGGTACCGATAGTCTGTAGTCCAGGGTTGGTACGTGTGTGTGGTAGGGTGATGTGGCAGTAGGAAAGGAAAGATACTTCACAATTAGAAGCCTCTGAACTGTGTCCTCCTGATCCCCAAACTTGCCTGGCCAGCATCTCAAGTGCCAAGCGTTTAAGGACCACCAGTCTCTCTCCACTTTCTGCCATGGGAAATGTTGATGATGCACATGGAGAGAGGTATCATGGTAACTTCTACCCTGTAATTCACTGAGGTCAATTTTACAAACCAATCATTTTCCCAATCAGCTCCTCAAGGACTTCTATAAATTGTTAAGTATTTAATGTCTCATTGAAAATGGGTTTTATATCATTGGAAGATTTCAAGCCTGTCACTCTACACTGGTCTACTATTATTCCTGTTCCTATCTGCCATGATCCATAGCATTAGTGGTATTTAGTTGTTGCTGTTTACTGTCTGCTGGGTGGCTGTATCCATACCGGCCACCATCTAGGAACCCAGAAACCTGCAGATTTCTCTCACTAAGCACACATGCTTCCTACTAACAAACACGTATATGTATTTCTCTAGTGTGTAGGTTGATGGCTATCATTGGCAAGGGATATTATGTAAAGGAGGTTTGGGGAGAGTAGTTGTTATAATTATAATCAGATACATAGAATTGTTTAAAGGTTATATAAAATTTTCAAAGATTTTTTGACCACTGCAAGGTATTTTCTAGATCTCTGAACTATGAGACTTAGAAAAGACAGATGAAAAGGTAATAAATATAAGGGCATAAGTAACTATTAAAATAAATTATAATCCCATTGCTCTGGCTTTGGGATTCCTCAGTGCAAACTGATGCCAGAAGACAGTGGATGTCTTTAACATTTGGAAGGACGACGAGTTTTCAATTTAGAATTCTGTATCTTGCTATACTATTGATCAAGCATGAGAGTGGAATAAAAACATTTTTAGATATATAATTACAAATGATACATCCCAGGCACCTTTTCTTGGAGCTACACTACAAGGAATGCTTTAGCAAAATAAAGAAATAAGCAAGAAAGAAGGAGACATGGAATCCAGGAAACACAGCTCCAACTCTGGAGACCTGGAATGGGAAGTCCCAGGACAACAGCTACTGCAGGTCAGTAAAGCAACCAGCCCAGGCTGCAGAAAGGAGATGGAGGCCTCTGGCCAGGAGACAAGCAGTGTACAGAACTTCCCGCTTTCATCATGACTTTTTGCTCTATACACATGTGTTGCTTTAATAACATTTACATTAATATTTACATTTATATCCTGTCTTGAATTGTCCTCACCATCACCTAGATGCATTCCTACCCAAGCAAGTCTTCCCAGCACTGTGTACAAACTGCTGTTTTGTCACAGGGCCTCATCAGCATTTGTTTGTCTGTCTCCACATTTAGGATGTAAGCTTTAAGAGGGCTGGGACCTGGCCAGGTGTGGTGGCTCATACCTATAATCCCAGCACTTTAGGAGGCTGAGTCGGGTGGCTCGTGAGGTCCAGAGATCAAGACCATCTGGCCAACATGGTAAAAGCCTGTCTCTACTAAACACACAAAAATCAGCTGGGTGTGGTGGTGTGTGCCTCTGGTCCCAACTACTTGGGGAGACTGAGGCAAGAGAATCACTTGAACCCAGGAGGCAGAATTTGGAGTGAGCCGAGATCGCACCATTATACTCCGGCCTGGGCAACAGAGTGAGACTCTGTCTTAAGAAAAAATAAAATAAAATAAAATCTCCTTGAATTCTTTTTATTTTCTGAGGAATTTCTTTCAGGTGGCTATCTTAATTCATATTCAATTTAATTTGTCAAACACATACTGTCCACTGAGGCTCTCTGCTGGATGCTGAGAAAATCAACACGAACTTATATGGCCCTGACTGCTTTTTTTCTTTTCTTTTCTTTTCGAGACAGACTCTTGCTCTGTCACCAGGCTGGAGTACACATAGTAAATCCTCAACAAATGTGAACCATGTAACATCTGCATATATAATGCACAGTTGAATTCCACAGTCAGTTAAGCATTTAATGCTCCATAAATGCTCAGATTTTGTTTTCAGTTAATATAATGAAGATTCTTGGCTTATAAAAAGTCAAAAAATATCTGATGCATCCTTTCCTATGTGTGAACTGTCAAAATCAATGTACAGGTACCCAATTTCATGTCTGTTAAAGAAACTTCAAATCAATCTGTGCTACCAAGCAGGATTACAGATGTACTTATAGAGTGTACTTACACACATCTTTTCCACAAAGCTATGTTACGTGTAATGATCATCTTAGATTATAAGAATGGACTAGTTTGACTTTAAACTTTTTTTAGATATTTGAAGCAACTATGAGCAGATATAAAGGTGTTTAGTACAGGAAGGTGCTGAGAAATTTATGAAATGAATTTATCAAGTTTTGTTTCTGCATGCTGTTTTGTTAGGTCCATGTATTACTTATGATAAATAATGATAGCTGCTGAAATTCTGTGGTTTAACACAATAAAAGGATATTTCATGCTTGTGCTGTATCCAGTGTAAAATTTCTGAAGAGCCGCATGGTCATTCAGGGACCCAGAGAGTAGAGGACCATGAAGGAAGTTTTGTTTGTTTGTATTTGAGATGTTGTTTCAATGGCATGATAGAATGCCATTGAAACTAGGCTACAGTTCAACGGCACGAGTTCAGCTCACCACAACCTCTACCTCCTGGGTTCAAGTGATTCTCCTGCCTCAGCCTCCCTGGTAGCTGGGATTACAGGCATGCACCACCACACCTGGCTAATTTTGTATTTCTAGTAGAGACAGAGTTTCTCCATGTTAGTCAGGCCGGTTGGTCTTGAACTCCCAACCTTAGGTGATCTGCCCACCTCAGCCTCCCAAAGTGCTGGTATTACAGGCGTGAGCCACCATGCCCAGCCATGAAAGAAGTTTTTATGGGTCAGTTCTAAAAATGCAGTACATCATTTCAACCCATCTTCTAATGGCCAGAACACAACCACATGATCCACTCTTGGAGCCTGGAAGCTGGGAAACGTAGTTAGATGAGTTCCAGGAATAAAAGAAATGGGCCAGTCATGGTGTCTCACAACTGTAATCCCAGCACTTTGGAAGGCCAAGGCGGGCATATCACTCGAGGCCAGGAGTTCGAGACCAGCCTGACCAGCATGGAGAAACCCTGTTTCTACTAAAAATACAAAATTAGTCGAGAGTGGTGGCGCATGCCTGTAATCCCAGCTACTCGGGAGGCTGAGGCAGGAGAATTGTTTGAACCCGGGAGTTGAAGGTTCAAGTGAGCCGAGATCGCACACTGCACTCCAGCCTGGGCAACAAGAACAAAACTCCGTCTCAAAAAGAAAAAAGAAAAAAAACATGGCTGAGTGCAGCAGCTCACACCTGTAACCCAACACTTTGGAAGGCTGATGTGAGTGGATCACCTGAGATCAGGAGTTTGAAACCAGCCTGGCCAATATGGTGAAATCACATCTCTACTAAGAATATAAAAATTAGCCAGGCGTGGTGTCACGTGCCTGTAGTCCCAGCTACTCGGGAGGCTGAGGCAGAAGAATTGCTTGAACCCGGTAGGTGGAGGTTGCAATAAGCGGAGATGACACCACTGCACTGCACCTGTGCAACAGAGTGAGACTCTTATCTCAAAAAACAAAAAACAAAAAACACACAAGTCCGGATTTGGTGGCTCACACCTGTAATCCCAGCACTTTGGAAGGCTGAGGCAGGCAGATCACCTGAGGTCAGGAGTTCAAGACCAGCCTGGCCAACCAGCTGGTTTCACATGATGAAACCCAGTCTCTACTAAAAATAACAGAAATTAGCCAGGCATAGTGGCAGGCACCTGTAATCCCAGCTACACAGGATGCTAACACAGGAGAATCACTTGAATCCAGGAGGCAGAGTTTGTGGTGAAAATTGCACCATTGCACTCCAGCTTGGGCCACAAGAACAAAACTCCATCTCAGGTTGCAGTGAGTTGAGATCATGCCACTGCACTCCAGCATGGGTGACCGAAAAGGGAAGGAAAGAAGGAAAGAGAAAGAGAGAGAGAGAGAGAGAGAGAGAGAGAGAGAGAGAGAGAGAGAGAGAGAGAGAAGGAAGGAAGGAAGGAAGGAAGGAGAGAAAGAATCATGGGTTTTAGTGAATGTATAGTCTCTACCATACCCCAGTACAGAAAGCAAGCCAACAAATATTCTTCGAAGCTGTCAGAGAGCTGACAAGCCTTCAATGTCCAGTTAGAGAATAAGTTTTGGTATCCATGGCAAAGTGACACAGGAAGAATGGTTTTTGGAAGCAGTATGCTCACCAGCTGAGTGACATTGCTAAGTTTCTTGATCTTTCTGAAGCTGAGTTATCTTCCTCAGTAAAAAAGGAATAGTATATAATAGTATCTCTCTCTCAGGGGTATAAGGATTAAAATGTATATAAAGTCACTAGAACATAATAAACACCTAACAAATGTTAATATACTGGACAAAGGGATGATTCCTGTCCTGGTGGGGACAGAGTGGGATGGCACAAGATTTCTCTCTTTTTTTTTTTTTTTTTTTTTTTTTTGAGATGGAGTCTCGCTCTGTCGCCCAGGCTGGAGTTCAGTGGTGCAATCTCAGCTCACTGCAACCTCTGCCTTCCGGGTTCAAGCAATTCTCACCATGTTGGCCAGGCTGGTCTCGAACTCCTGACCTCAGGTGATCCCCCTGCCTTGGCCTCCCAAAGTGCTGGGATTACAGGTGTCAGCCTGGTCAGTCAGCATAAGATTTCATCGTGTTATTCAGAATGGTACACAATTTAAAACTATTATTTCTGGAATTTTTTCTTTTTCTTTTTTCCCTTTCTTTCTTCTTCTTTTTTTTTTTTTTTTTTTTTTTTTTTTTTTTTTTGAGACAGAGTCTCACTCTGTCATTCAAGATAGAGTGTAGTGGCCCAATCTCACTCACAGCAACCTCTGCCTCCACATTCAAGTGACTCTCCTGCCTCAGCCTGCTGAGTAGCTGGGCTTACATACGCCCGCCACCACACCCAGTTAATTTTTGTATTTGTAGGAGAGATGGGGTTTTGGCATGTTGGCCAGGCTGGTCTCAAACTCCTGACCTCCGGTGATCCACCTGCCTCGGCCTCCCAAAGTGCTGGGATTACAGATGTGAGCCCGCACACCTGACCTACTTCTGGAATTTTTCATTTAATATTTTTAGACCATAGTTGACTCCAAATAACTGAATTTGTGGAGAGTAAAACTGTGGATAAGCAGGGACTACTGTGTTATGTTATTTTTAAGTCCTAGGGAAAAATTGCCTCATAGTTAAAACATACTTTTGTTTCCATTTACAGTATTTGTTCCCCTTTTTTTTTTTTTTTTTTTTTTTTGAGACTAGGTCTCTCTTTGTCACCCAAGCTGGAGTACAGTGGTGAATCATGGCTCACTGCAGCTTCAACCTCCTGGGATAAAATAATCCTCCTGCCTCAGCCCCTTGAGTAGCTGGGACCACAGGCATGTGCCACCACACCCAGCTAATTTTTGTATTTTTTATAGAGATGGGGTTTTGCCATGTTGCCCAGGCTGGTCTTGAACTCTTGGACTCAAGCAATCCACCCACCTCAGCCTTCCAAAAGGCTGGGATTACAGGTGTAAGCCACTGAACCCAGCCAGTATTTGCTCTTTTTGTAACCAATTTCCTAGTGCCTATACATTCTTTTTTCCCTGTTTCTTAGGTGGGTAACAATTGTCTCATGCTGATGGGTCTTATTTACTTTTTGATTTAAGAACAAAATGATCCGGCCGGGCGCGGTGGCTCAAGCCTGTAATCCCAGCACTTTGGGAGGCCGAGGCGGGTGGATCACGAGGTCGAAAGATCGAGACCATCCTGGTCAACATGGTGAAACCCCGTCTCTACTAAAAATACAAAAAACTAGCTGGGCGTGGTGGTGCATGCCTGTAATCCCAGCTACTTAGGAGGCTGAGGCAGGAGAATTGCCTGAGCCCAGGAGGCAGAGGTTGCGGTGAGCTGAGAACGCGCCATTGCACTCTAGCCTGGGTAACAAGAGCGAAACTCCGTCTCAAAAAAAAAAAAGAACAAAATGATCCAAAAAAGCAAGGTGAAAGTAACAATGTCTTTAATGACCTAGCTAAAAACACCATGCACCATTACTTCTGCCATGTTCTGTTTGTCATATGAACTAATCCCGATACCCTGAGAAGATGCTATACAAAGATGTGAATATAAGGAAGCAAGGGTCATTGGGAGATCATCTTGGAAGATGGCAACCCACAGACTGCCTTCTGGGCCCCAGTGTTTTATATCCCTCCCAAGTGCAAAATACATTATTATCCCTTCCTAAGATTTCAAAAGAAGCTGCTTTTTTTTTTTTTTTTTTTTTTTTTTTTTGAGATGGAGTTTCGCACTTGTTACCCAGGCTGGAGTACAATGGCGCCATCTCAGCTCACTGCAACCTCCGCCTCCTGGGCTCAGGCAATTCTCCTGCCTCAGCCTCCTGAGTAGCTGGGATTACAGGCATGTGCCACCATGCCCAGCTAATTTTTTTTGAATTTTTAGTAGAGACGGGGTTTCACCATGTTGACCAGGATGGTCTTGATCTCTTGACCTCGTGATCCACCCGCCTCGGCCTCCCAAAGTGCTGGGATTACAGGCTTGAGCCACCGCGCCTGGCCAGAAGCTGCCTTTTTAAACCGAAAGTTTCACCGATGCACTTCCTTGAATTTTTTTCTTTCTTTTTTTTTGGAGGGGGGAAAGAGTCTCACTTTATTGCCCAGGCTGGAGTACAGCAGCATGGTCTTGGCTCACTGCAGCCTCTGCCTCCTGGGCTCAAGCAATTCTCCTGCCTCAGCCTCCCGAGTAGCTGGCATTACAGAGGTGTGCCACCATGTCCAGCTAATTTTTTGTGTTTTTAGTAGATATGGGATTTCTCCATGTTGGCCAGGCTGGTCTGGAACTCCTGACCTCAGGTGATTTGCCCGCTTTGACCTCCCAAAGTGCCGGGATTACAGGCATGAACCACTGTGCCCAGCCAGTTTCCAGCTTCAAGAAGCTGCCCACATTCCTGTGCCACGTCTCTTTCTCCGTCTTCAAAGCCAGCCACCTTGAATCTTTATGAGATCTTAAAAAAGGATTCTATAATGAGTTTCATATAGATAGATAGATAGATAGATAGATGGATAGATAGATAGATAGATAATGTTCTCCTGTGAATGCCTTGGACTTTGTCTTTGCCCAAAAGCCATTTCTTAATCTTAATATCATTTATCATCTGGGGAGGCTGGGAGATTTTAAATCCAGTAATTTCTGAGACTTTCTAATTTAACATTCCTCTTTTTGCTTATCTTTCTCCTCTCACATTTTACTACAAGTAGCACACATTTTACTATAAGTAGCAAGGAAAAACTAGGTGGTATCTTCACTATTCTGCCTGGAAATCTCCTCAGGTAGTTCACCATTTAGGTTAGTTCATTTGATGCATTTATTACTTTTCTGTTACTACAAGCATCACTGCTGCTTAAAATTTCTGCCCCTTGGAGGTTACAATTAGCTGAGACTGTGCCACTGCATTCCAGCCTGGGCAACAGAGCCTCTCCATCGCAAAAAGAAAAAAAAAAAAAAGAAAGAAAAAGAAAAAGAAAAAAAAATTGCCCCTATAGAAAAAGATCACCTTTTCTCCTGTTTCCAATAAAATTTTCCTAATTTACCTTTTAGATCTCACTGGCACCTTCCTCAAAGGACACGTGGCTTCTACTGTCAGTCTCTTCAGAGCCTTGCAGGCTTTTACTTACACTCTCCTTGAAGTCCTGGTTTCTTCCTACTCTCTGGTTCCAAAGTTCTCTCATATGTTAATGTTTTACGTCGGCAGCAGCCCACTTCCAGGCATCAAAACTGTACAGGTCATCTACTGATGCATAACAAATCACTGCTGCCCCACCTCCCCATTAGGATCCTAACAGTAAACATTTTCTATCCTTACAGTTTCTGTGAATATCTGTTTTCTGCTGCTGCTTCAACAAATGACACAAACAGAGTGGCTTGAAACAACACAGATTTATCTGTAGTTTAGAAGTCTGACATGAGTCTCACCAGCCTAAAAATCAAGGGGTGAGCAGGGCTGCCTTCCTTTCTGGAGGCTCTAGAGAGAATCTGTTTTATTAAGTTTCCAGCCTCTTTTTTTTTTTTTTTTTTGAGACAGAGTTTTCCTCTGTTGCCCAGGCTGGAGCACAGTGGATTAATCTCAACTCACTGCAACCTCTCCGGTTCAAGTGATTCTCCTGCCTCAGCCACACATGGCTAATTTTTGTATTTTTAGTAGAGACGGGGTTTCACCAGGTTGGCCGGGCCGATCTTGAATTCCCAACCTCAAGTGATGCACCTGCCTCGGCCTCCCAAAGTGTTGTTATTACAGGCATGAGCCACTACACCCAGCCAGTTTCCAGCTTCTAGAAGCTGCCCGCATTCCTGTGTCACGTACTTTTTTTTCCATCTTCAAATCCAGCCGTGGCTGCTCAGGTTCTCACCTCACTTTACTCCGACTGCCTCTTCTGCTTCCCTCTCTCACATTTAAAAGGACATTTGTGATTACACTGGGTCCGCCTAGATGATCCAGGATAATCTCCCTATTTTAAGGTCAGCTGATTAACAACTTTGATTCTATCTACTACCTTGATTCCCCTTGCCATGTCAGGTAACATAGTCACAGGTTCTGGGGATTACAACATGGACGTCTTGGGGATGGGGTGCTATTCTGCCTGTCACAGTGGGTGACAAACTCAGGAGCATCTTAACTCAGTTTCTCATGAGGGTGCAGTCAAGATGTCAGCTAGGTCTTTGGTCATTTGGAGGCCTGACTGGGCCTGGAGGGTGCCTTTTCCAGGGGACTTACCAAGTTGGTCCTGGTTGTTGGTGAAAGACATCAGTTTCTCACCATACGAACCTCTCTTCTGCTGCTTGCATGTCCTCAAGGTGTGGCTATTGGCTTCCCCCAGCACAAGTAATTCAAGAGAGCGAAGCAGCAGCAGCATTGTCTTTTCTAATCTAGTCTCAGAAGTCACACACCAACACGGCCACTATATTCTATCGGTCAAAAACTTAATCATACAATGTGGGAGGGGACCATCCAAAGTGTGAATATCAGAGGTTGAGGCTAATAGGAGCATATTAGAGGCAGGCTACCACATGGCTACACCCTACCTACGAAATCGGTTCCAACCACTTCCTTACTCCCATAACACTCTCTGCCCTCTTCTAACTAATACTACCCTTTATTTCACTCATTGTTTACGATCAGTTTCCCTTTTCCTCATTCAGAGCACATTGAGGTTAGGGATAATGCTTTATTTACTTCTGAATTCCTAACATTCAACATAATTTGATTGAACCGAATTGAATTAAGGAAAGAGGTCAGATGACCGCAGCTTGAAAGCAAACCTCAGTCTTTTATGGGAGCCTTGCTGAATGTAGATGATAGATTATTTGGATTTTAAGATTACCCAGAGAGAGTCTTCATCTGGTAAATCCCTTGAGAAATAAGATATCTTTACAGCAGGCAACTCTGCCTATGAAGCAGCCATTTTTCTTACACTGTTGCCCTAATAAACTTGCTTTCTTAAAAAAAAAAAATTTTTTTTGCAATAAATATAAGAAACTTGAGGGCTGAGAACTATATATAATACTTTCTTTTTATTCTTTTCCTGCATTGAGTAAAATTGAAACTTGTTAACCATGCTGAATATCTGAGGTCTTTTTTTTTTTTTCTTTAGAGTTTCTCTCTTGTTGCCCAGGCTGGAGTGCAATGGTGAAATCTTGGCTCACTGCAACCTCCGCCACATGGGTTCTAGCAATTCTCCTGCCCTAGCTTCCCAAGCAGCTAGGGCTATAGGCATGTGCCACCACGCAGGGATAATTTTTGTATTTTTAGTAGAGATGGAGTTTGGCTATGGCGGCCACGTCGAACCCCTGACCTCAGGTGTTCCACCTGTCTCAGCCTCCCGAAGTGCTGGAATTACAGGCATGAGCCACTGTGCCCAGCTCTTTTCTGTCTAGTTTTACATAGAGGCTATTCACTGTAAATAAGTTCTTCTTTTTTTTTTGGGACAGAGTATCACTCTGTCACCTAGGCTGGAGTATAGAGGCATGATATCTACTCATTGCAACCTCTACCTCCCAGGTTCAAACGATTCTCCTGCCTCAGCTTCCTGAATAGTTGGGACTACAGGCATCCACCACCACGCCTAGGTAACTTTTGTATTTTTTGTAGAGGTTTCACTGTGTTTGCCAGGCTGGGCTGGAACTCCTGGTCTCAAGCAGTCCACCCACCTCAGCCTCCCAAAGTGCTGAGATTACAGGCATGAATGCCAGGCCAAGTCATTCTTGATCTTTTAAGATTTAACTATGTGATGACAACTAATAAGTGAGGATGACTTTTCTGCCATATTTAGGCCCCTACTCTTTCTAAGCATCTTTCCATACACCAGACAGACTGTTGAGAATTCCTCCAAAGGCAGGACTTATGTGGACCCTTAAAATCTAAGTTTCTAGCTATTCTGTGTTCTCTCCTTGAATGGCAGTGTGAAAGATTCCAGGGCCATATATTCTGTTTGTTCTGTGTGTCTCCATACGAAATGTATGCAGTTTTCCCAAACCGAGTATTAACCTAGACTTTCTAGAGACCTCTGTTAGTGAAAAGTAGTGTAGCATCCTGTGTTAGTGAAACGGTTTCAAATTAGACACCTTGAATTTCTTAATAGAAACCAAAGAGACTTTTGGGTAATATGTGAATTGAAAGGAAAGAATCTGCCAGTTTCTAGCCGAAAGGTGACCCTTTTGAAGACATATTTGTTAGTTGTGAGTGACAGAGGTTACAGAGTCAGCCAGGACCATTTCTAAAGTGTTAAACTGACCTTAGGTGACAAGGTCATGAGGTCGGTAGGGGTCAGGATTGGTCGAGGAGAACTCTTTGCCTTTTGTGGAGAGCTTTAAAAGGCTTCAACTTCCCGTCCCTCCCTCTCTTCTTTCTGGTCTCTCCCTGCCTGGCTGTTTTCTAAAAGCCACCATGATTTGAAAACTGATTCATGGGCTGACCTCCCCAGCTTGAGGGCACATGGACAACCAGATGCTGTAGTTCAAACCTATTTCTGTTTGGCAGGGTGGCAGAAGCCAGGAAGCCCGGAGATGGGGACTCTCCTCATCCTCCTTTGCAATCTGTAAGAAATGTCTAATGAAGGCTGAGTGTGGAGGCTCATGCCTGTAATCCTAGCACTTTGCGAGGCTGAGGCGGGCATATCACTTGAGGTCAGGAGTTTGAGATCAGCCCAGCCAGCATGGTGAAACCCTTTCTTTACTAAAAAAAAAAAAAAAAAAAAAAAAAAAAAAAAATAGCCAGGCGTGGTGGCAGGCGCCTATAGTCCCAGCTACTTGGGAGGCTGAGGCAAGAGAATTGCTTGAGTCCGGGAGGCAGAGGTTGCAGTGAGCCAAGATTGTGCCACTGCATTCCAGCCTGGGCAACAGGGTGAGACTTGGTCTCAAAATCAACAACAACAACAGCCAAAAAAAAAAAAAAAAGCAAAGAGAGAGAGAGAAAATTGTTTCACAAAGATCTGACCTTCAGTTTTGTTTTTTTTTTTTTGAGACGGAGTTTCGCTCTTGTTACCTAGGCTGGAGTGCAATGGCGCGATCTCGGCTCACCGCAACCTCCGCCTCCTGGGTTCAGGCAATTCTCCTGCCTCAGCCTCCTGAGTAGCTGGGATTACAGGCACAAGCCACCATGCCCAGCTAATTTTTTGTATTTTTAGTAGAGACGAGGTTTCACCATGTTGACCAGGATGGTCTCGATCTCTCGACCTCGTGATCCACCCGCCTCAGCCTCCCAAAGTGCTGGGATTACAGGCTTGAGCCACCGCGCCCGGCCAGTTCTGTTCTTATTTTGTTTTGTTTTGTCTTTCTGTGCTGCCAGGCTAAAGTACAGTGGCTACTCATAAGCACAATCACCACACATTGTACCATCTAACTCCTGGGCTCAGGCAATCCTCCTGCCTTAGCCTCCTAGTATCTGGGAATACAGGATCTCTCCACCACACCCGGCTTGGTCATCAGTTCTTCATATTATTTCCCTTTGGCTTCTCTGTGTTTATAAATGTTTGAGTTTGTATCTTTGATGAAGTTGAGCAAATCATTAAACCTTTTGGGGACTGATTTTTTTCTCATCAACAAAATGAGAAAGACTGCATGAGCTATTTTTGCTTCATGCTCATATGAGTAGCTAAAATATCTATAATTTTTTGTTCTGGATTGGTAAAAATTAGAGAAGCCTCATTCTCTTTTCTATGATATGTGTATCTCTTGGCCCACCATGGTGGCTCAGTCCTGTAATCCCAGCACTTTGGGAGGCCAAGGTGGGCAGATCACCTGAGGTCAGGTGTTCAAGATCAGCTTGGCCAACATAGTGAAACCCTATCTCTACTAAAAATACAAAAAAATCAGCCAGGCATGGTAGTGGGCACCTGTAATCCCAGCTACTTGGGAGGCAGAAGCAGGAGAATCGCTTGAACCTGGGAGGCAGAGGTTGCAGTAAGCAGAGACCTGTACCATTGTACTCCAGCCTGGGCAACAAGAAACTCCTTCTCGAAAAAAAAAAAAAGCAAAAACTATATCTCTCTAGGAATGAAGACACTGTAGTTGTCTTGTTCCTGCGAACAATTTTCTCTGTATAGTTAATGGCTTTGTAGAAGGTGGAATAAGACATTTGCAGCCCTGCCCCAAGTACTAACCCTTTGCTTTTAGCCCCAAATGACTTTTGAAATTTAATAAACTCTTCTAAGCTCTTGCACATGTTGTATGTTCAGCATATGATTGTACTTGGTTTCTCTGGCATGTAACTTGTATATTACTTATACAAGCTTCATCACTTTACAACAGTGCTTTGGACAATGATTTCTCGTTAAAAAGACTTTGGTCTTCCCCCTCCTAAACATGTAAAGCACATTTGAACTCATATCTTTTAAACAGAGAAATTGCGATGCTCATATATAGCTTAACTGACTTGGGGCTATTTCCTCATTAACTGCTCTCCATCAATTTGAAGAGGAAATAAGTAAGACCTGACCATGAATCCTTTTGCCTCATATTTCCTCTTTTCCTCTCTTTGAAAAATCTGCTGAAATCTGGGTCTGATGTTTCAGTATTTTCCAGGCTTCCAGCCACACTGATCTCAGCTCCCTAAGACGATAGGGGTCCTCAGCTTCAGGGCTCCCCATAGGAGGCTGCTCCAATGGCTGGAAGTCCAGAGGCTCCTCCCTGCCCACCCCCACTCTGTGGTGTTCATCTGTCGGAGACTCTGGCAGACGTAAGGGGAGTTCTGGCTGCCAGATGCTCATCGAGTCATCTAGTTCCTTCCGCCTCCGTTTTAGGCGAAAATAACCAGGGAAAGAAGAGGAAATGATTGTGTTAATGATCAGGGCCCCAGAAAAATCTAGTGTATATGCTGGAGGAACAGAATGTGGGCAAGGAGGGCCCTGAGCACCTGATTAAGTAATTTGAATTTCTTTCCATCTGATTCACTTTAATATTTTTATGAGTAAAATTCTGTAATGTGAACGATGGAGATGCGTCAGAAACACAAGAGGTACAAAATGCAGATCCACAATCTAGTGGAGGAGGAAGGAAAATACAGACAGAATTTAAATATATCCCTATTAAAAACCCAGAAGCAATGCTCTGGGGGAAGAGAAGAGGAAAAAAGTATTTCAATGGGAAGACTCTCAGAAGGCTTCATGTGGGAGGTAGCATGTTAGCCCAGTCTTGAAGAATGAGGATGATTTAATAAATGGATTTTTCTTGGAATTGGGGCAGAGGTCAGGAGGGATTTTCCTGGGAGAGAGAAAAAAGCTTGAATAAAATCCCTTAGAAGAGACAGCACCTATTGAGAGGCAGAGGACAGGTAGGAATCAATAAGTTCTTGAACAATTTTAGTTTAAAAACTATATGCAGACCAAATGTGATGGTTCATGCCTGTAATCGCAACACTTTGGGAGGCTGAGTTAAGAGGATCACTTGAACCCAGGAGTTTGGGACCAGCTAATACAAAAATTAGCCAGGTATGATAGTATGTATCTATAGACCCAGCTAGTTGGGAGGCTGAGGTGGAAGGAGCACTTAAGCCGGGGAGGTCAAGGCTGCAGTGAGCCATGTGGATGCCACTGCACTACAGCTCACAGTGAGACTATGTATCAAAAAATAAACAGACAAAAACCAAAAGTCATATTGAGGAAGAGAAATATGAAATTATAATGGCTACATGGAGCACAGGGGAAAAATGTAAAGACAAGGTAACTTGGAGGTTTGATTTAAAATAAACTTTGTTAGCCAGGCATGGTGGCTCACGCCTGTAATCTCAGCATTTTGGGAGGCCAAGGCAGGTGGATTATGAGATCAGGAGTTCAAGACCAGCCTGACCAACATGGTGAAACCCTGTCTCTACCAAAAATACAAAAATTACCTGGGCATGGTGGTGTGTGCCTGTAATCCCAGCTATTCGGGAAGCTGAGGCAGGAGAATCACTTGAACCTGGGAGGTGGAGGTTGCAGTGAGCTAAGATCGTGCCACTGCACTCCAGCCTGGATGACAGAGTGAGACTGTGTCTCAAAAATAAAAATAATAAAAATAAAATAATTTTTGTGAAGAATGTATGACAAAAGTACCTTGGATGATATAGAACATCTTGGGAAATGGTTATTCAGATATCATTAGGATTAGGGTAGGGGTTGGAAAAAGGAATAATATTCCTATATGGGACAAAAATTCTTGTAGTTAAGATTACTGTAAGGATAAAGATGGTCGTTTAGGTAAAAAGCATAATACTAACTCCAAAAATGGTAGTTGCTATTGCCATCATTTTTAAATTGTTTATGTTTATTGCTATTGTTATAGCCATATGAAACTTAAGTATAAAAAAGCAAGACTTGAAAAGTGCTTGTCTACGAAAAGAGAGAGGCAGAAACTATCAAAACAAGACCCTAGAGCCAGCTCAGTGACTCACACCTCTAATTTCAATGCTTTGGGAGGCCAAGGCAAGAAGATTGCTTGCAGCTAGGAGTTTGAGACCAGCCTGGATAAGATAGCAACCCTGTGTCTACAAAAATGAAAATAAAAAACATTAGCCAGTGTTGATAGATATACCTGTGGTCCTAGCTATTCAAGAGGCTAAGGTGTGAGGACTGCTTGTGCCCAAGAGTTTGAGGCTGCAGTGAGCTATGGTTGCACCACTGTACTTGGCAGCATGGATGACAGAATAAGACCCCTTCTCTGAAAAAACAAACAAACAAACAAAAACACAAAACCAAAAACAAGACCCTAAGGATTTGGAGATGGACGTGCCATTGCATAGAGAATACGCTGAGATGTGGGACACTTTCATCCCCTGCAGATCCTTCCCTCCAGCCTTGTGCTCTAAGCCTGTCCAGCTTCTTCAACAGCCAGAAATCACTTGTTTCCCCAACAATTTCCTACCCATCTCTCTAAGCCCAAGTCAAATGCCACCCCACTCCTAGAGGCTTTTTCCTCTCATTCATCAGAATGCATGAGTGTTTCCTGTGTGTTCTCAGAACACGCTGCTTGCGTTTTTACCAGGCAAATCTTTGTGTGTCTGTCTCCCTTGCTGGATTATTTTGAGTGCCTCATACTTACTGAGTGCTCAAGAAGCAGTTATTGAGATAAAATGTGAATCAGTGAGTTTAAAGTTTACTATACATAATTTTTTTTCATAGATGTTAGGGGTAGCCTCAAGCCCCAGATGTGCAAACAAGTAAATTTACTTTTCTGAAAGTCCCATTCATCTCTCTCAGGGCGACAGAGAATTAGTAGCAGTTAGGGGTATCTCCTGCTTTCCCCCATGCTGCCTATAAGTGCAAGAGGGCTCACTAGAGTCTTCTTGTACTGTCTTCAATTTACACAGCTCATGGCTGAGTTGTCCCTGTTCCGTGAGACTTCTCTATGCCTCTCAGGCTCAAGGGAACTCATTCTACTGCCCCAGTGCTGTTTGGACTCAACTGCTCAGGCACGCACACAGACTTACCTGGTCTGGGCTGTGTTTTCTTTGGGGCCTACAAGAGGACAGGGGCCTCCTCTTCCCTCAGCTTCCCCAAATCCATCAGTGGTTTCTGTTGTCATTTCCCACCACTGTCCCCCAGGCCAAGTCAGAAAAAACAGGTCCAGCGAGTGGCTCATGCTTGTAATCCCAGCACTTTGGGAGGCCGAGGCAGGAAGATCACTTGAGGTCAGGAGTTCGAAACCAGCCTGGCCAACATGGTGAAACCCTGTCTCTACCACAAATACAAAAATTAGCCGGGCATGGTGGTGGCCACCTGTAATTCCAGCTATTTGGGAGACTAAGAAAGGAGAATTGCTTGAACCCAGGAGACAGGTTGCAGTGAGGTGAGATTGTGTCACTGTACTCCAGCCTGGGTGACAGAGTGAGACTCTGTATCAAAAAAAAAAAAAAGAAAGAAAGAAAGAAAGAAATAGAAAAGGGAGACAGAATCTAGGCTTCTTTTCTCAGGGAGTTAGTTACCTGCTAATGATTTTTATCACTGCCTCCCTCCCTAGTCTGGACTTTCCTCTTCCTTTCATTTATTTTATTTTATTTTTTTTTTGAGACAGAGTTTCACTGGTTACCCAGGCTGGAGTGCAATGGCACGATCTCGGCTCACCGCAACCTCCGCCTCCTGGGTTCAGGCAATTCTCTTGCCTCAGCCTCCTGAGTAGCTGGGATTACAGGCACACGCCACCATGCCCAGCTAATTTTTTGTATCTTTAGTAGAGACGGGGTTTCACCATGTTGACCGGGATGGTCTCGATCTCTTGACCTCGTGATCCACCCGCCTCGGCCTCCCAAAGTGCTAGAATTACAGGCTTGAGCCACCGCGCCCGGCTCCTCTTCCTTTCAAAGCAGAAAACCTTCAAACTGGCCCAAGGGTGGGAAAACTTGCTCTGATGCATATGTCAAGTTTTTTTTTCTGTGCCCCAGGGTTTCCTCCAAGGCCTGCACTTTTAAATGTCAAAAGCCTTTCTCCCACTTATTAAGGTACTGAATCTCCTCGAGTGTAGCTGCCCAATTAAAGGAAGAGTGGAGAGAGTAACATGAAACACCGGGGAGGAAGAATCTTTAATATTTCCACCATGCAGGCATCTGGTGATGGGGAACTCAGGATAGAGAATTGTAAATGTAAATTTGGGAATCAAAAACTTATCCTCTCAATAACCAAAGCTAAGAATGAACCTCCATGCATGTCAAAGGGGAAAAAGAAATCAATCAAGTAATTTTTGGAATTAAGCACTGTGCTAATTACCCCCAGGGGACAGACAGGAAGCTTGCAATTTAGTTATAAGAACCTTTTGCAATCTGGCCCCAGGCTCCCTCCCTAGTCTCTTCTCGCCACTGCCTTCCTTGACAGTGCTCTTCTCAGCTCTGCCTTTGCCAGCCTGCTCCCTGAGGCTAGAATGCCTGTAATGCTCTCTCCCCTGTCTTCCCCAGCCTGCAAACCCATCCTTAAAAGAGATCAAACATCTTCTTCCCTTGAAAGCTTTCCTGATGCCTGCAGCAGTTTTGAAGCTCTCCCTCTAGGCCCACATTACATGGCCATCACTGTCCTCTGAAGAATCTGAGGGCAAGGACTGAATCTATCCCCAGCACCTAGTACATACAGCTTGGTACCCAGTAAATACTCAGTAAATATATATTGACTGCATGAGGGAATAAAATATACACTCAAAGCTATAAGTGATAGAACAATTATACCTGACACAATAGTAACAGTAAACAGTAACTAGTGAACATTTTTCATATGGTCCAGATACTGTTTTTTGTTTTGTTTTCTTTTGTTTTGAGATTGAGTCTCTCTCTGTCACCCAGGCTGGAGTGCAGTGGTGGGATCTCGGCTCACTGTAACCTCTGCCTCCCAGGTTCAAACGATCCTCCTTCCTTAGCCTCCCGAGTAGCTGGGATTACAGGTGCCCGCCACCATCTCACCTGGCTAATTTTCTTTTCTTTTTTTGAGCTGGAGTCTTGCTCTGTTGCCCAGGCTGGAGTGCAGTGGCATGATCTCAGCTCACTGCAACCTCTGCCTCCCGGGTTCAAGTGATTCTCCTGCCTCAGCCTCCTGAGTAGCTGCGATTACAGGAACCTGCCACCATGCCTGGCTAATTTTTGTATTTTTAGTAGAGATGGGGTTTCACCATGTTGGGCAGGCTGGTCTAGAACTCCTGACCTCAAGTGATCCACCTGCCTCCACTTCCCAAAGTGCTGGGATTACAGGCATGAGTCACTGCACCCGTCCTTACCTGGCTAATTTTCATATTTTTTGTAGAGATGGGGTTTCACCATGTTGGCCAGGCTGGTCTCAAACTTCTGACCTCAAGTGATCTGCCTGCCTCAGCCTCGCATAGTGCTGGGATTACAAACATGAGCCACCACATACTGTTTTAGCACTTACCTTGGTTTATTTAGTCCTGGCTACAACCTTATGAAATAAGCACAGTTTTTATTTCCATTTACAGATAAAGATCACTGACGGCTAGAGAGTTCAAGTTACCTGCTTACAGTTACTTGTCCATGTAACAATTTAGTATGGTGACTTAGTTTCTAAATTTGGGTTACTGAAATTTAGTAATAATTTAAAGAACAGTTGGACAATGTTCTCAATTTTTTGAGACTCTAGTTCCCTCCTACCAAAGAGAGGGGATTGGACCCTGTGATTTAAAAGATCACTTTCAATCTTGAAAATCTCTTACTAAGCAGTCAAGGATGTGACTAAAATGCAGCGTATGTGAATGGTGGAACACTGGTGACAACAGCAGGGCTTGGAAGACGTAGAACGATATAGTGTGTTAGCCCGGTGTGGTGGTGCACAGCCATAGTTCCAGTTACTCAGGAGGCTGATGCAGGAGGATCCTTTGGGTCCAGGAGTTCAAAGCTAAAGTGAGCTATGATCATGCCACTGTGCTCCAGCCTGGACATCTGAGAGAGAGAGAGAGAGAGAGAGAGAGAGAGAGAGAGAGAGAGAGAGAGAGAGAGCGCGACAGCGAGAGCGAGCGAGCGAGCGAGAGAGAGAGAGAGAGAGAGAGAGAGACAGAAAGCAAAAGCAGGCGCTGAAGAAAAGTAAAAGGTCTAACTAACTAGCTCATATCCTTTCAAAGAGTCAGTGCACACCATTCCCTCTCACAAAGGAAGTGGCATCTGGGCTACACCTGTCCTCTCCTTCTGCCTGCCTTCTATACGATTCCTTCAGAAAGGTAGTGTGCGGTTTGTTTTTTGTTTAACTCCGCACTGCCTGATGTTCACTTGCACTGCCTCTCCTGTGGAATGGTGCTGGGGAAGCAGGTAGATTCCCCAGTGGGATTTGCCTGGGACACATCCCCTACGATGTTTTCAGGCCCCACATCTTCCTGGGCACAGCCCAGGCCAGCTAGTCATAGAGACTCAGAGAAGTGGTGAGTATTAGGATGGAAAGAGGTCCTTCTGAGATGGCAAAGGATGGTGGATTGCCAGGGCTAGGCAGAGTGCGGGGGTGAGGAAATGTGCCGAGATCCCAAAGTGCTGGGATTACACGCGTGAGCCACCGTGCCTGGCTGACCTGTTTGTTTTAATCACTGCTCTGATCCTGCAACACCAGGGCCACCAGACTTTCCTCCCTTTCCATTCTCCGTCCTTCATATTCTTCATGTTCCAATTCTTTGTATTCTCAGATTGTCATTTCCTAGTATGTATAGGGAATCCAGATGACCGGCTACTCTTCCAATATGGCCTTGCCCTCTCTCTCCACATTTGGGCTTAGGCTCTGTGTCTGCCGAAGTCCTATTAGAACCAGTTCAAATGATACGGGTTTGAGTTTTTCCCTTTTCCTTTCTTTCCTTCTTTCTTCTTTCTTTCCTCCTTCCCTCCTTACCTTCCTCCCTTCCTTCTCTTTCTTTCTTTTTTTTCTCTTTCTTTCTTCTCTCCTTCTCTCCCTCCTTCCCTTTCTTTCTTTTCTTTCTTTCTTTCGTTCATTCATTCATTCGTTCATTCTGTCTGTCCCAACATGCTGGATTCAAGACATATTTCCATTTCAGCCTCCCAAGTAGTTGGGACTAGAGGCAAAAGCCACTATGCCCTGCTAATTTTTAAAATCATTTTTTGTAGAGAAAGGATCTCACTTTGTTCCCAGGCTAGCCTTGAACTCCTAGGCTCAAGCGATCCTTCTGCCTCAGCCTTCAAAATTGTTGGGATTACAGGCATGAGCCACATTGCCTGGCCTATGTTATGGTTTTTATAAAGCCTTCTGGAATATCCACACTCAAATTTAATTTCTCATAGCACCTCTATTTTGCTGAAAGTTGGATATAATGTGCTGGATAAAAGGACACGCTACTAGTTCCCATAGGGTTTTCTGCCCCTGGGCCTCCACTCTAGTAAGTTGTGTTTCTCTGTCCATCTCCTCGATTTTCTGGGCAATGCTTTGTCCGGTGGCCTCAGTTCTCTGATGGATCTAAGAAGAGTTATTGATGTTCACTTTGCTCAGCATTTTTCTTTCTGTACAGATGGGAGTGATGACTTCCAAGCAAGACCAGAAAGCAGGTCTCTATAGGGTCTATTACGGATTAAGAAAGACTAAGACAACTCAGATTCAGGAAGAAATGCACCCAGAGCAGTTCTGGGCACTTGTGCAGAGAAGCTAATCCTCTCTCTGGAATCCTGCCATTGGTATGGTTTAGCACTGACAAGGCCCAAGCTCTCCATCTCTCCCCTCCATACTTTACATTCTAGGGAGGGACCTGAGGGGGGATTATCTACTCCTGGGTCAATCAGCTATGGCCAAGGTTACCTGGCCACAAAGTATGGATGTGGCCTTTGGGGGCCACCCCTGTGAATTAGGGCCACCCTTCAGAGAAGGGATCTTTGTGAGGTGTGCGGAATCACAAGAAGCACCTACCTCGCTGTCAGAGGTCCCTGTTTGAAAAGTTTGGCAGCAGAAGAAAGAACACCATGGGGGAAAAATATGTTAACTTCTAGAGGAGGCAAATGTTGGGTAAGAAAAGAGTTACAGGCCGGGCACGATGGCTCATGCCTGTAATCTCCGCACTTTGGGAGGCCAAGATGGGTGGATCGCCTAAGGTCAGGAGTTCAAGACCAGCCTGACCAACATGGCAAAACCCTGTCTCTACTAACAATATAAAAATTGGCTGAGTGTGGTGGCAGGTGCCTGTAATCCTGGCTACTCAGGAGGCTGAGGCACAAGAATTACTTTAATCTGGTGAGTGGAGATCGTAGTGAGCCGAGGTTGCACCACTACACTCCAGCTTGGGTGACAGAGTGAGACTCTGTCTCAAAAAAAAAAAAAGAGAAAAAGAGTTATTACTGGATGATGGGGAATTGTCCCATGTCCCACCATGGTGGCTCGTGCCTATAATCCCAGCACTTTGGGAGGCTGAGGTAAGAGAATTGCTTGAGTCCAGGAGTTCAAGACCAGCCTAGGCACCATGTAGAGACATATCTGTGTTTTTAAAAGCTACTATTATGCTTAATGTTTTAAAGACTGGCAAAGTGGCAGATGGATGGGCCAAAAGGTATATATAATGCAAAAATTAATTCAAAATTAAATATATATGATCTACTGATGATTTAGATCATATATTTGAAGAATCTGCTGTTAATAGAAAGAGAAAATAAGGTAGCAATTGGAAGGAGGCCATGAATTCCAGGAACTGTTCTCTGTTCATGTTGGTGGAAACCTTGAGGGTGTGACTGGTTGGGTCAGGAGGATAGGAAGGCGAGAAGAGGGGTCAAGTAAGCAGAGGTGAGGCATAGGTAGAGGACACATGTGTGTCCTTGGCAGGCTGGGAGATGTCTCTGGCAGCCCAGGTAGCTTCCAAAAGCAGAAGTGGCTGCTAGCAGGATTTTAAGGAGTAAAGAAGGTTATCAAGATAAGTTCCCTGATGGGGAGCCAAAAAAAAAAAAAAGAAGAAGAAGAAAAAGAAGAAAGAAATGAGGGAAAGAAGAAGGAAAAAGAAGAAAGAGGAAACAGAAGGAGGAAGAGGAAAGAGGAGGAGGAAGAAGAAGGAGAAGAGAAAGAGAAAGTGGAGGAAGGAGGAGGAAGAAAGAAAGGAAGAAGAGAGGGGAAAGAAGAGAAGAAGAAGGAGGGAGAAGCAGGGAAGAGGAGGGAGGAGGGGGCAGAAGGAAGAAGGAAGGGGGAAAAGGAAGAAAGAAGAAGAAGAAAGAAAGATGAGGGAGAAGAAGGAGGAGAAAGAAGGAGAGCAAGGAGGAAGGGAGGAGGAAGAGGAGGCAGAGGGTCAGGGCCAAAGCTTGGGTGGTCAGGTTATTATGTATTCTAGCAGAGGAAAGTCATCATTCTCTCTTTCAGACCACAGGGAAGACAAAGAGTTCAGCTGCAAAGGAAGGCGATATGGAGCCTAAAGGGTCTGGTGGGGCTTATTACACAGAAGCAGGCCTGGCGCTTTAACTGGTTACTTTATTTATTTATTTAGAGATGGAATCTTGCTCTGTTGCCCAGGCTGGAGTGCAGTGGCACAATCGCAGCTCACTGCAACCTCCGCCTCCCAGGTTCAAGCAATTCTCCTGCCTCAGTCTCCCAAGCAGCTGTAACTACATGTGTGTGCCACCATGCCTGGCAATTTTTGTATTTTTAGTAGAGACAGGGTTTCACCGTGTTGGCCAGGCTGGTCTCAAACTCCTGACCTTGTGATCTGCCTGCCTCAGCCTCGCAAAGTGATGGGATTACAGGCGTGAGCCACCACTGTGCCTGGCCTACTTTATTTATTTCAAGATGAATGTTGTTCCTGTGTTCACTTCCCAGTGTTGCTGTAACAAAGTATCACAGACTGGGTGGCTTAAACTATAGAAAATTACTGTCTCACCGTTCTGGAGGCTAGAGGTCCAAAGTCAAAGTGCCAGCAGGGTTGGTTCCTTCTCAGGGCTGTGAGGGAGAATCTGTCCCATGCCTCTCTCCTGGCTTCTGTTTGCAGATAATCCTTTGCATTCCTTGGCTTGTAGGCACAGCATTCCAATGTCTGCCTTCATCTTCACATGCTGTTCTTCCAGTGTCTTCACAAGGCTTCCCTCCTTTCTTTCTTTCTTTCTTTCTTTCTTTCTTTCTTTCTTTCTTTCTTTCTTTCTTTTTTTTTTTGAGACAGAGTCTCACTCTGTCCCTAGGCTGGAGTACAGTGGCGTGATCTCGGTTCACTGCAACCTCTGCCTCCTGCGTTCCAGTGACTCTCCTGCCTCAATCTCCCGAGTAGCTGGGACTACAGTCATGTGACACCATGCCCAGCTAATTTTTGTATTTTTAGTAGAGACGGAGTTTCACCATGTTGGCCAGGATAGTCTCGATCTCTTGACCTCGTGATCCACCCGCCTCGGCTTCCCAAAGTGCTGGGATTACAGGTGTGAGACACTGCACCCAGCCCACAAGGCTTTCTCCACAAGGGCTCCACGGAGCTGGAGGACATACAATAAGGATAATAATCACATTGGATTAGGGGTCCATCCTACCCTAGTGTGACCTCATCTTAATTAATTACATCTACAATTACCCTGTTTTCAAATAAGGTCACATTCTGGTTTACTGGGGGTTAAGACTTCAAAATATCTCATTTTGGGAGAACACAATTCAACCCATATCAGTTCTCATTTTACAAATAAGCAGACTGAGGCTCAGAGAGGTTAAATCAATGCCCAAGGTCATCCAGCTAGCGACTATCAGAGCCAGGATTTGAACCCATATTGCTTTTTTTTTTTTTTTTTTGAGACGGAGTTTCGCTCGTTACCCAGGCTGGAGTGCAATGGCGCGATCTCGGCTCACCGCAACCTCCGCCTCCTGGGCTCAGGCAATTCTCCTGCCTTAGCCTCCTGAGTAGCTGGGATTACAGGCACGCGCCACCACGCCCAGCTAGTTTTTTGTATTTTTAGTAGAGACGGGGTTTCACCATGTTGACCAGGATGGTCTCGATCTCTCGACCTCGTGATCCACCTGCCTCGGCCTCCCAAAGTGCTGGGATTACAGATTTGAGCCACCGCGCCCGGCCCCCATATTGCTTTAAGACCAAGATGCTCTTATCTCTTCTGAACTGAGGACTGGTGAAGAGAGAGGTTAGCAGCAGTCGATGTGGGCAATGACCTTGAAAAGCAGCGGGAGGACTATTTGGCAGATGGCCAGGACTGAGCTGGAGGACATACGATTCTTATGTCAGGTCTGCTAAATTGGATGTCAATTGATATACTTTAATGATAACTTTCAATATTTCTGAACCTTAGGATGGTAATGGCAAATTTTGGGAGGAAAGCTGATGAGTACAAAGAGCCCAAGTTCAAAGAAATAAAGACAAATGTGAGAGCAATAGTCAATGCTTCTATAGTACTTTACTGTTTCTACAGGATGTTCACATTCATTATATTACTCAAGTGTCCCTGTGCAGTACCTATTGCCAGCCTTAATTTACCCACAGGAAAGTAAGGCTCAGAAAGGAAACGACTTACCCAGGACCTTCCAGCTGGTGTGGAGAGGAATGGTCAGGGTTCTAATTCTAGTCTCTTTCTCCTGAATCACCTTAGGCACCTTCTCCAGAGAGATGATAACTGAATCAGTGAGAATTAGGATACATCACGGAAAGAGAGGACAGATTAGAGAAAAAAGAGCATAGGGCAAAGCCTGGGCCTCAAAGTCCACGTTCTAAAGAGCCATGAAAGAGACAATTAGAGGAGCAAACGGATGCACTCAGCAGAAGCACAGAATTGAGGGAGAAAGCTATACGGTTAAGCAACATGAAATGCTTGGGGAAGGCCAAGGAGAATAAAGATGGAGAACATTTCACGGGATTTGGGAATGAGTAGTTCACCGATGACCTCTTTAAGGTTTCAGGAGAACAGTGGGAGGAAACCGGAGTGCAGGGGGTGGGGTTGAGGAAATGGGATGATGAGTGGCTCCATTTTTCATTCGGAAAGTTTGGCAGGGAAAAGGAAGAGAGAACAGGACTGTAGCTGGAGGGCACAGCAGGACCCAGCAAAGGTTTTTCCAAGGGGGAGGCAAGGGGACCTGTGCATGTCTGGAATACATCTGATCTCAAGGCTAGATTCTGTTTCCAGATGTGCAGTCACCAGTGATGAATACAATAACATCTCCATCTGTCAGCTGAGTATATTCCTTCTCTCACAAAGATGGCCATGTTTACTAGCACATGTTATTAATTTTATTTGCATTGTACTGGACAGTATATTGCCTAACGCTTGTCAGAGAAGTCCCTGCCATAGATTTATGTCTACATTACTGTGCAGCAATATTTATTGCGTAGTCATGAAGAGCTCAGTTTCTGAAGACAGAAAGACCTGGTGTGAACATTGGCTCTAACAGCCAGCGCAGCATTGGGCCACTTCATATAATATCCTCTAACCTCCGTTTCCTCACCTGGAAATCAGGAATCATATCCATCACAGAGCACCGTCCATAGGATGAAATGAGCTAAGCTATGTACAGTGCTTTACTCAATGCCTGAAATATGTAAATACTCAGTACATGGTAACTATTGTACTGCAGTCTTGGGCCAAGCAGTAAAAGCCATGCTACTATTGTTTTATCCTTAAAAATCAAAGCAGGGCATTGTTTTTACGTGTTATACCTCCACACTGCATGGCAAACATTTAGTTTCCTCTTATTAGACTTTTCTTTAGATCACAGATGAAGGGCGCTGAACTGGCTATACCCTACACCAGAGCAGACCCCTCCCCCACTCATTCCTCTACTATCAGGTTAGTCTGTGTGTGGGAAAAGAGATCTGAGTTCTTTTCAAGCAGATCTGGGATGGGGGGAGGAGGCGGGAAGGAAGGACACCAAATGAAACTCTTTGATCTAAAAAAATTCCCTCCTCAACACACATGCACACACACACACACACGGTTTTGTTCTATCCAGTCTGTATCCAGGAGGCCTGTATCTTTTACGAGGCCTCAGAGACAAAGATAAGAACATTGCTGAAAGTTTCGACTTTTGTAAATATTAAAAATTGCAAAATCAGACGAACCACCTCTTCCTTGGCCCATAAATCACGAATGGATCTGGTTCTTGGAAATGTTATTGAATTATAATATACATTTTAACTTTGGAAAAGTGATCCATGTGAGGAGAATAGATCAGGGATGGGGTGGAGAAATGGCAGAGCGGCTGAATAGCTGTAGGCCAGACTGCCGCAGAAACCCAGACAAATATAAACAAATATCCATGCCCACTGCGATTTTCTTTCAAGTTTTCTCAGCTCTTCACAAATACCACTTCTCCTTTGATCAAAGTTTCTTCTGAAGACCTAGGGGGAAAGATGGAGCAGGCTTCCTGCTGCTCTTGCCCCATTTTATCTCATTGAGACCCACTGCTGATTAGGAGAAGGCCACTTGGTCCAGAAGCCCACACATCTCTGCTCCTGGAATGTGCTCGCTACAGTACTCTCTGCTGTCACAGGAAGAGTGATTGCCTCTCCGGAGTGTGAAGATAAACAGATTTCTCTGTCTGCAAAGCTTGTTCCCAGCACCACCTACCCACCCCTGCTCTGGAAGCACCCTCTTGGCCATCCTGTGCTTTAAAAACAACCCCAAAATATGACAACTCTGCCCTCAGATTCTTTCTACAGTCTCATGTAATTGTCATCTCAGGATCCTTGGGGATAGGAGTGGTTAGCACAACTCAGGCTTTCAGGAGGAGGCAAGGTCAAGACAAACTGGTTCAAAAATAGGTGAACAGGCCAGGCGCTGTGGCTCATGCCTGTAATCTCAGCACTTTGGGAGGCTGAGGTGGGCAGATCACCTGAAGTCAGGAGTTTGAGACCAGCCTGGCCAAGATGGTGAAACCTCATCTCTACTAAAAATACAAAAATCAGCCAGGCGTGGTGGTGTGCCTATGATCTCAGCTACTTGGGAGGCTGAGGCAGGAGAACTGCTTGAACCCAGGAGGTGGAGGTTGCCGTGAGCCGAGATCATGCCATCGCACTCCAGCCTAGGTGACAGAGCAAGACTCCATCCTGGGGGAAAAAAAGTGAACAAACAGCAAAACAGAGAAGAAAGGGGTATTAACACATACTGGTTTGAACAAACATTGCCACTGTTGTGCAAATTTCTTTCCAATGATCTACAGGGATCTTGCCAAAATCTGGGAACCACTATCCTTCTTATCCTGGTTGGGCACTCAGTTCGTCATGGTGGCCCAGTCTGCCTCCACCAGAAGAGGAGCATCTCTGAAGCCCCAGAGACATCTTCTTTGGTTTTTTTTTTTTTTGCTGTCTGTGATTCAGCAATGGGTGGGGGTAGAAATGGAGAGTAAATATCTGGAAAGAACTAATTTCTCATATATTCTACTGTTACAGTAGGTCAGGCCAAGCATGGTGGCTCATGCCTGTAATCCCAGCACTTTGGGAGGCTGAAGCGGGTGGATCGCTTGAGCCCAGGATTTCCAGACCAGTGTGGGCAACATGGCAAAACTTCATTGCTACGAAGAAAAAAAAAAACTGGCCAGGCACAGTGGCTCACGCCTGTAATCCCAGCACTTTGTGATGCCAAGGCGGGTGGATCACGAGGTCAGGAGTTTGAGAACAGACTGGCCACCATGATGAAACCCCGTCTCTACTAAAAATACAACAATTTGCTGGGTGTGGTGGTATGCATCTGTAATCCCAGCTACTTGGGAGGCTGAGGCAGGAGAATTGATTGAACCTGGGAGGCGGAAGTTGCGATGAGCCTGCACTCCAGCCTGGGTGAGGAGCAAGACTCTATCTCAAAAAAAAAAAAAAAATTAGTTGGGTGTTTTGGTGCATGCCTGTGGTCCCAGCTATTTAGGGCGCTGAGGTGGGAAGATTCTTTGAGCCCAGGAGGTCAAGACTGCAGTAAGCCAAGATTGTACTGCTGCACTCCAATGTGGCTGACAGAGACAGACTATGGAAAGAAGAAAGAAAGAAAGAGAGGGGGAGAAAGAAAGAGGGGGGAGGAAGGAGGGAGGGAGGGAGAGAGAGAAGTAAGGAAGGAAGGAAGGGAGGGAGGGAGAGAAGTAAGAAAAGAAGGAAGGGAGGGAGGGAGGGAGGGAAGGAAAGGAAGGAAATTCAGTGAAAATTCTGAGTTGCATTTTCATTACCAGAAGCCACCGGCCTGCTCTCAAAATTATTCCTTTTCATGGCAAAAGCAAATGGGCTTTGTTGTCAAGACAATGACAGTTTCCTACTGGTATGATTTGCAAGCCTAGATTTAGCTTTTCAAAGTGAAGGCCTCACAAAAATCGAAGGAATAAACACTGTCCCCTAATGGACTCATGCATGTAAACCTCATGTCTGGTGGTACAGCTAAAGCAGAGAAGAGCACAGCCCCCAGGCCAGGTAGGAATTTTAAACCGATAACCTTCTCAGAATAGCCAATTGGGTCAATAATCCCCCAGCAGCAGGTAACAAAAGGCTGCTTGACGAGCTGCAGACAGGGCTCCCTGCCAGAGGCCCCTAATGGTCAGAAGTACATTCCCTGTTGTCCTCATGCTTTTGTCCTAGAAAAACCTCTCCAGGCTCTATGGGTTCCCTTCTGGCGCCAGCTCCCCAGGCAGGTAAGGGAAGGGAGGGAGGGAAACAGAGAGAAGAGTGGGGCTTTCTTCTTCCCTGGCAGGACAGCCTTCTGCAGAAAGGAGGGCCGATGAGCAGGGGGAAGGGGGTGTGGCCGACTCTTTCTTCAGCTTCCAGTTTTGGGAGTTGGGTCCCTCAGCAGTGGGCAAACTGATGACCCCAAAGATGGCAGAGAAGTTTTAGTACTCCTACCTGAGCTCACCAGGGCAGGCAGGATAGTGGGCTTGGGGGACTGGTAACCCCTTTTCTCCTTGGGCCTCCTAAGGAAAGAGCCACTTTCCATCTGATCTCTGGCAAGAGAAGAGAGGTGAGGCAAAAGTTAGAGGTATAAACTTTAACTTTGGGGCCTGGTGCGGTGGCTAGGCCTGTAATCCCAGCACCTGGGGAGGCAGAGGTGGTTGGATAACTTGAGATCAGGAGTTCAAGATCAGCCTGGCCAACATGGTAAAACTCCATCTCTACCAAAAATAGAAAAATTAGTTGGGGATGATGGTAGGTACCTATAATCCCAGCTACTCAGAAAGGTGAAGCAGAAGAATTGCTTGAACCTGGGAGGCAGAGGTTGCAATGAGCCCAGATCTCACCACTGCACTCCAGCCTGGGCAACAGACCAAGACTCCATCTCAAAAAGAAAAAAAGAAAGAAAAGAAAAAGGAAACTTCTGCTTTGGCATCCATTTTTGTCTCCTCTCCTTCCTACCAACTCTTTGACACCTGGCACTCCCACTTGTACTCATTCTCCTGGGTCTCAGCTTGAATTCACCCCCTTTCTAAGGCATCCACATGAAGTCACTCCCCTCCCTCTCGCATCTCCTTTTCTGGTTCTTTACTCCCTCATAAGCGAGCTCAGTGAGATGTGGGACTTGTTTGTATACTTGTCTCCCTTTAGACCTGAGGACCCTCGAGGCCAAGATGATGTCTACCTGGCTGGCTTGGTTGGTACATAGCAGCCTCTCTCTTGGTGAATGCTGAATTAATGAAGAAATGAATGGATTGATCACTCCCATGCTGTCTCTCCAAAGCGTCCTCCACTGTTCCAAAATGTCTTTGACAGCAGGCAGAGGGCAATAGCTCACACCTGTAATCCCAGTACTTTGGGAGGCCTAAGTGGGCGGATCACCTGAGGTTGGGAGTTTGAGACCAGCCTGACCAACATGGAGAAACCCCGTCTCTACTAAAAATACAAAAAATTAGCTGGGCATGGTGGCACATGCCTGTAATTCCAGCTACTCAGGAGGCTGAGGCAGGAGAATCGCTTGAACCTGGGAGGTGGAGGTTGCGGTGAGCCGAGATCACATCACTGCATTCCAGCCTGGACAATAAGAGCAAAACTCTGTCTAAAAAAAACAAAACGAAACCAAACACACACACCCACACACCCCCAATAGACAGTAGACACATAGAGGATCTCCCAGGTATCTGGCATTCTAGGGGGCACAAAGAGAATAAGCTAACACATATAATGGTCACCATGTGCCAGGCAGCATACTAAGCACTACATTTCATCTACTGATCTTGACCTCACAACTCCGTGAAGTAGAATGATTCTTGTAATCCCCGTTATATGGATAAGGAAATTGGGTTTATGTGGCTTTCCTGAGATCACACAGCCAGTAAGAAGTGGTGGCCTGTTATGGTGGCTTACTCCTGTAATCTCAGCACTTCGGGATGCCAAGGCGGGAGGATCATTGGAACCCAGAAGTTCAAGGCCAGCCTGGGCAAGAGAGTAGTACCTTGTCACTACAAAAATTTAAAAAAAAAAAAAAAATTGGCCAGGCACCATGAGAAGCCAAGGTGGAAGGATTGCTTGAGCTCAGAAATTTGAGACCAGCCTGGGCAACATGGCAAAACCCTATTTCTACAAAAAATATAAAAATTAGCCAGGTGTGGTGGCACGTGACTGTAGTCCCTGCTACTCCGGAGGCTTGAGGTGGGAGGATGGCTTGAGCCTGGAAGGCAGAAGTTACAGTGAGCTGAGACTGCACCACTGCACTCCAGCCTGGGCAACAAAGCAAGACTCTGTCTCCAAAAAAAGAAAAAATTAGTTGCAAAGCCCATATTTATATCACACCCCAGTTATCTGGCTAATCAACCTATAGCAGCAAATGAGGGTGTCCTCTATAAATGTTGTGTTCAGAAGCTGTTGAAGGGCTCCAGTAGCTGCATTAAAAGACCATCAAGGAAATTTTAAGTAAAAATAAATATTGCTTGGAAGGGCTGGTTCCTACCTCTTTTTGGTTAGCCATCATATCATAAGTTAGAATGGCAAAAAGCTTGATTAGCCCCCTTCAAAAATCCCTTTCCCTCCAACTTTAATATTGATAGAAAGGCGAGGTTTATGAGAACTCACATTAAGATGTAAAGAGCAAATATCTTAATTTACTCTTCTAACTTTTGGAAAGGAGCTTGTTGATGCCAAATGACCTCTGAAGAGGTAATTCAGCAGGTTGTAGGATCTCTTGTTGGGATGAGAGATGGTTTCCTGGGGCTACGGGAAGAGCACCTGGAGTGGGAGTGGGTGGCAGAGAGTTTCCTCTCCCAGGATCCTCAGATGACCTCACAGTCTGTTACCAAAAGGACCCAGTTCACAGATTCCCCCCTTCCAAGTGGATTCCCTAACAAGGCCTGATGCTTTATGCTTTCTATACAGTATTCACATTTATTCTTCTGTGGAATCCTCACCATCAACCTGGTAAGGGTTATGAAAAAAGTGACAGGAGATGTTTTCCTTTTGGAAAATTGTACTAACAAATGGATGGCCCCAATGTGATCATGCACTATTCTTGAGATGCTGATGGGAGTGGATGTTGCATGCTGGGCAGCAGTGGGCAGCGAAAAGTAGGGGGTGCTATTTTGTGGAGAATCTTTTTTTTAGACAGAATTTCACTTTTGTCAGTGCAATAACATGATCTTGGCTCATCGCAACCTCCGCCTTCTGGGTTTGAGTAACTCTCCTGCCTCAGCCTCCCGAGAAGCTGGGATTATAGGCATGCGCCACCACGCCCAGCTAATGTTTTGTATTTTTAGTAGAGACAGGGTTTTGCCATGTTGGCCAGGCTGGTTTCAAACCCCTGACCTCAGGAGATCCACCTCTCTCGGCCTCCCAAAGTGCTAGGATTATAGGTGTGAGTCACCATGCCTGGCCTAATTTTGTGTTTTTAGTAGCGATGGGGCTTCACCATGTTGGTCAGGCTGCTCTTGAACTCCTGATCTCAGGTGATCTACCCGTCTCGACCTGCCAAAGTACTGGGATTACAGTGAGCCACTGCACCCAGCCTTTATGGAGAATCTTAATAGCTGGAGAAGTTTAAATGCTCTGTTGAACATTTAAACAAGTTAGGAGAACTTTGGAAACTGTTGTTATTGTTAAGAGACAGGGTCTCACTCTTGCCGAGGCTGGAGTGCAGCAGTGTGATCACAGTTCATTGCAACCTTGAACTGGGCTCCACCTCAGCCTTCTGAGTAGCTGGGAGTACAGGCGCATGATCACACCTGGGTAATGGAAGTTTTGAACTAAGGAATATCTGTTCACTTATTTAGTTTGCAAAAGTGTAGCCACAAGTGTTACCATGAAGAGTTAGCCAATTCTAGCCCTGTGTGAACTCTTAGACTGGTAGAAGAGATAGGTGTATAGCAAATAGGTACCACACAGCTGGACAAGTGTGATAATAAATGAATGTTCACAGAGCTGTGCAATTATAGGCTGGAGAGCTCACTCTGGGGAGAGGGTGGGCTGGGCCTCCAGGAGGCTTCCAGAGAAAGACATCTTAAGTAGGTCTTAAGAGATGAGTAGGTGTTCACTGAGTAGAGACTGAATTATAAATATGAAAGCAGATGAAAGTGGCAGATCAGTAAAGGAAACTCCAGGTAGAAGGAAAAGCATTAGCCAGGCCAGGTGTGCTCATACCTAAATCCCAGCATTTTGGGAGGCCAACGTGGGAGGATTGCTTGAGCCTGTGCAACGTGGTAAAACCCCACGTCTACAAAAAAAAAAAAAAATACAGAAATTAGCGAGACATGGTGGCACGTGCCTATAGTCTTAGCTACTTAGGAGGCTGAGGTGGGAGGATTGCTTAAGCCTGGGAGGCTGACGGTCCAGTGAGTCATGTTTGCTGCACTCCCACCTGGATGACAGAGGACACCCAAGAAAAAGACAGAGAATGGGAGAGAGGAAGAGCCAAGGCCCAGTGTGGGAGATGTAGGAAATAGCAAAGCACCATTAAGGAATGTCAGGCTGTTGGGGTTGTGATATGGGATATCTGAGGAGGAGAGGGGTGAAGGAAGAGAAACCACGGTGATTTTTTAAAAAGTGTGAAGGGTCTTGGTGAAGGGTCTTGCCTCCCTGTAGCAGGATCAGTCCCTAATCACAGCCTTTCTCTCAGTGCTTTTTCAAGGCACACCAGTGCCCCTCAGGATGTTACGACATGCTCCAGATTGAAGGGGTCCTATGGTTTACTAAGTTTAATAATCTTTGGGATAGACAAGTTAGATAGATTCCCCCGTCATGTGGTTCAGCTCTGTGTGGCCCCACCCAAATCTCATGTCAAATTGTAATTCGCAGTTTTGGAGGAGGGAGCTGGTGGGAGGTTACTGGATCATGGGGATGAATTTCCACTCTGCTGTTCTCGTGATAGTGTGAGATCTGGTTAAAAGCATGTAGCACCTCCCTGTTTGTGCTCTCTCTCCCGCTCTGCCATGTGAAGATCTGCCTGCTTCCCCTTCCCTTTCTGCCACGATTGTAAGTTTCCTGAGGGTTCCCGGCCATGCTTCCTGTACACCCTGCAGATCTGTGAGTCTTTATATTAATTAAAGACTTTAATTAAACCTCTTGTCTTTATAAATTACCCAGTCTCCAGTACTTCCTTACAGGAATTTGAGAACAAACTAATACTCCCCACCAACCACCTGCCCCATGAATTTTCAGTCTAATATACTCTGAGATGCTTTTTGTTTTGTTTTGTTTTGTTTTTAGCATGGAACATGCTGTTTTATTATATAGGATAAAAGCATTTTTGTATGATTCAACAAACCTTTAGCACTATATTAGCCAGGGTTCACCAGAGAAACAAAATATGCATGTGCGTGCACACATGAGCGCGCGCGTACACACACACATTCACACGCACACACACACACACAGAGAGAGAGAGAGAGAGAGAGAGAGAACAGAGAAAAAGGCAGAAAGATATGGAGATTTATGTGAGCTAACCAGCAGGCTAGAAATTCTAGCAGGAGTCGGCACAGTCTTGAGTCTGAAGACAAAGTTTAGAAGCAGCATTTCTTTCTTTTCCGGGAACCTCAGGCTTTTCTCTTAGGGCCTTCCCCTAATTGGATGAGGTCCACCCACATTATGGCGGGCAATCTTTATTACTCAAAGTTTACTGGTTTAGATCTTAATCTCATCTAAAAAATACCTTCACAGCAACAACTTAGTGTTAGTGCAAGCAACTGAGCACCACAGCCTGGCCAACTTGACACCTAAAATTCACCATTATGAATACCTAGGAGGCACTAAACATGGCTCTAGATACTGGATGCAGAGCAGTGAAATAAAGAGACAAGGTCCCTGCCCCCCATGGAGCTTAGGTTCTTATAGATGAGACTATAAGGGAATGTCATGTCCAGGATGAGTTGGGAGTGGGAGGCCAGGCAGAAGGGGAGCAGAGGAGGTTGGAGTCTAGGATGTTAGACTCTTGTGTTAGCATAAAAGGCACAAAGTCATACTAAGATTAAACTGGAGCAGTGAGCCTGGAGTGAAAAGAGCTGATAAAATATTTGTTTTGAAAGGGGAATCAATACTAATAATAGGAGAGACATGAACTCTTCCTTTTTTAGGGGAAAAAACCCCTTTTTTCTATAGGATCTTGAGAGGTAACATGATGAGTTCAAGATCTCATGACAGGTAGGGACATTCTTGATTTAAGGCACTTTTCAACATGCTTGTATTAACGTCCTGGAATACCCTGAACCACAGGTTTGGGCCAAATTTTAATCAACCTGAACTTTTAAAATATGTATAACCAAGAATGCCCTATATCTTAACAAAATACCACAGACTGGATAATTCATAAAGAACAGAAATTTATTTTCTTACAGTTCTGGAGGCTGGAAGTCCAAAATTAAGGCACCAGCAGGTTTAGTGTCTGGTGAGGGCCTGTTCCCCACTTTCAAGGTGGTACCTTGTTGCTGTATCCTCACATGGCAGAAGAGGCGGAAGGAAGCAAACCCACTCTCCGAAGCCCTTTTATAAGGACCCTAATCTCATTCAGGAGGGCTCCTCCCTCACGACTTAATTACCCCCTAAACATCCCACCTCTCAACACTCTTACGTTGGTATTAAGTTTCAACACATACACTTTTGGGGACACATTCAGACCACAGCACCCTATTGGGCCACAACAAAGCATGGCCTATTGTGAAAAACCAGACCAAGATTTGAAAGCCAAGCAATGGAGTACAGAATGAAGCACTCCCAACTTGAAAGTAGTGGGATAACGGGTCAGATCACCTGGCTGCTGAAATGTGTGAGAACTTTGCCTTAGATACATGTGGAGTGATCCAAAAGGAAATCAGATGACAAAGGAGCATAGCAATCCCGGTGTGTTCTTCTGGTCACCCAGCCCCATTGCAGGAAGCAGAGGGAGCGGAGTCTTGGGAAGAGCAGCCTGGAGAGACACAGCAGCACAAACCCCACCCTTAGTGAGTGATGAGTATTTAAATTAGCCAAGTGTGGGCCCAGGAAGTGGTGGGTGTGTGGGGCACCCTTGTCTCCTTCTGAGCCCAGCTGTAGAGTCACACTGCTGGAGAGGCTTTAACTACAATTAGCATTGGTTCTGATTACATTTTGAAAATATTTTTTGTGGTAAAGCAGCACCACGGTATTAAGACATTGAGAAAATATTAGGAAATGGACTGAACTCATCTAACTCCAGGATAGCACCTGTCAGACCAAAGACCACGTGTCCACAGACTACTGGCTAGCCCAACACTGCTGGGTGTCCCTCATCCCCCTCCCAAAGCCTGGTGTGGGGTCAGACCACTACTAGGGCTATTGGGGGCAAACCCAGGCCGAGTTGAGTTTACAGTTTGGGTTTATTTAGAACGGAGCCCCAGTGTCCCATTCATTCTGGGGCCAGCTGAGATCTGGCCATCTTCCTAGACTTTCCCAGGCAGTGATGAACTAGACCACCTTCCTCCTCCCTTTTCAAAAGGGCTCCACTTCCCAGGCTCACTCAGGCCAAATTAAGCTGTGAGGCAATAAAATAATAAGACAACTTGTGATTAGGCACCTATCGTGGGTATAAAGAATAGTTTCCTGACTATCCCAAAGGATGCAGTAACTGCAGTGAGGGTAGGGAAGGCACCCCAGAGTAACTGGAAATTAAATGGAGCCTGGTTAGTGAGAACTCAGCCTCATCAGATGTCTGGAATAACCATCATGACTATTTTTGGAGTAATTGCTGTGTGGCAAGCACTATGCTTAGCAGTTTGCATGTATCTCATTCTTCATGTTCCACGAAGGCAGTTAACATGACTGCTGTGTTCACTGCTGTACCTCTAATATACAGAGCAGTTTCTTGCATGTAGTAGGTACTTAATAAAGATTTGTACAATACCTGAGAGATAGGATTATGATTTTTTTCTTCTATTTCTTATTTATTTATTAATTAGGGACAGGGTCTCACTCTGTTGCCCAGGCTGGAGTGCAGTGGTGTGGTCATAGTTTACTGCAACCTTGAATTCCTGAGCTTAAGTTGTCCTCCTGCCTCAGCCTCCTGAGTAGCTGGGATTACAGGCACGTGCCACCATGCCCAGATAATTTTTTTTTCTATAGAGAGGGTCTCATTATGTTGTCCAGTTGGGTCTCAAACTCCTGGCCTCAAGTGATCCTCCCAAAGTGTTGGGATTATAGACATGAGCCATCATGCCAGGCCATAATTTCTCTTTCACAGTGCTGAAATTTAGATTTGGGGTGTGATATGGTTCGGCTGTATCCCCATCCAAATCTCATCTTGAATCGTAACTCTCACAATTCCCATGTGTGGTGTGAGGAACCCCATGGGAGGTGATTTAATTATGGGGGTGGGTCTTTCCTGCACTGTTCTCGTGATAGAGAATGAGTCTCGTGAGATCTGATGGTCTGATAAGGGGAAAGCCCTTTCACTCGGCTCTCTTTCTCTCTCTTGCCACCATGTGAGATGTGCCTTTCACCTTTCACCACGATTATGAGGCCTCCCCAGCCATGTGGAACCTCTTTCTTTTGTAAATTGCCCATTCTTAGGTATGTCTTTTTCAGCAGATTGAAAATGGACTAGTACAGTAAATTGGTACCAGTACAGTGGGGCACTGTTGAAAAGATACCTGAAAATGTGGTAGCACCTTTGGAACTGGATAAGAGGCAAAGGTTGGAACAGTTTAGAGGACTCAGAAGAAGACAGTAAAATGTGGGAAAGTTTGGAACTTCCTAGAGACTTGTTGAATGGCTTTGACCAAAAGCCTGATAGTAATATTGACAATAAGGCTGATATCAGATTTGTAGAACTCTGAATTTGAGAGAGAGATGATTTAGGGTATCTGACAGAAGAAATTTCTAAGCAGCAAAGGATTCAAGAGGTGACTTGGGTGCTGTTAAAGGCATTCAGTTTTATAAGGGAAGCAGAGCATAAAAGTTCGGAAAATGGGCAGCCTGATAATGTGATAGAAAAGAAAATCTCATTTTTTGACGAGAAATTCAAGCTGGCTGCAGAAATTTGCATAAGTAACAAGGAGCCAAATGTCAATCCTCAAGACAATGAGGAAAACGTCTCCAGGCCGTGTCAGAGGTCTTCACAGCAGCCCGTCCCATCACAGGCCCAGAACACTAGGATAAAATGGTTTTGTGGGCTGGGTCCAGGGTCCCTGTGCTGTGTACAGTCTAGGGACTTGGTGCCCTGTGCTCTAGCTGCTCCAGCCATGGTTGAAAGGGGTCAACTTAGAGCTCAGCCTGTGGCTTCAGAGTGTGCAAGCCCCAAGCCTTGGCAGCTTCCACATGGTGTTGAGCCTATGGGTGTACAGAAGTCAAGAACTGGGGTTTGAAAACCTCCATTAGATTTCAGAAGATGTATGGAAATGCCTGGATGCCCAGGCAGAAGCTTGCTGCAGGGGTGGGGCCCTCATGGAGAACTTCTGCTATGGCAGTGTGGAAAGGAAATGTGTGGTCACAGCCACCACACAGAGTCCCTCCAGGGCCACCATCTAGTGGAGTCATGAGAAGATGACCACCATCCAGCAGACCCCAGAATGGAAGATCCACTGACAGCTTGCATCATGTGCCTGGAAAAGCCACAGACACTCAATGCCAGCCTGTGAAAGCAGGTGGGAGGTAGGCTGTACCCTGTAGAGCCACAGGGGTGGAGCTACCCAAGACCATGGAGACCCACCTCTTGCATCAGGGTGCTCTGCCAAAGTCATACAGTCAGGACTCAAACCTAGGTCTTAATGACCTGGAGCAAGACTCTTAATCACTCTATTTGATTGGAAACATCTGGACTTTAGAGAGGGCTGTCCTCAGTGCCTGCAGTCTATAGACTGGACTTAGTGCAAGGACATACCTACCTACCTAGTTCTTTGGCAAATTAAACCAAATAATGAACAGTACTCAGCATACATTTTAGCCCCTTCTTGAAACCACCCCTCACCCCTGCCTACCTCAGGGATTTTCCTCTTAGCTCCTTTCAATCCTATAATGCACTGCTGGCACATAATTATAATACTACCTAATGAACATTAATTTGAACAGGTGTTTGTTCCTTACATGTTGCTCATATTTCTTCATTTTTTCTAGCATTTTTGAATTGCTGTTTACATTTTTTGCATGCACACCTGATTGTCCCAGTTGGACTGTAAGTAAGAACTGTGCTCCCAGGATTATTCTCTATTTGATCCTTCCCACTCTATCCAGGCCAGGGCTAGCCTACTGCAGGGCTTTACCAATTTTAACATGAAGGAGAGAGGTTCTTGTAAAACTCACTGTGGACAGGAACTCCGTAACAGCTCAAGGTCTTTTCTTCTTTCCACTATTAGTTCTTTCAGTTGGTCCTTTTATAAGGCCTTTTGTATGTGCCACAGGCTGAGCTAGAAGGAGAGGATGAGGAAAAGCCTGCTTCCTGCCCTCAAAAGGCATACACAAGGTGGGTTAGGTGTGACACAGACAGGGTTATAAATAACCATTACTTGAAGTGGGAAGGAATAGTTCCATCAGAGAAGCACAGACAAAGCTTAGTAAAGCATGTCAGAGGAGGGAGAGATTGTTTCCAGCTGTCGAGATCAGGGAAGGTGCCTTGCAGGATGTTCACTGTCTTATGCCACTCACCCCCATCAAAGAGAGGTGACCCCGAAAGACTTCAAAGGATATTGCTAACTAAGTAGATAACTAAGCAGCTGGAGAACCTAGCCTTGTGTATGTCTCTTGAAGTAGATTTGGATTTACCTAATAGTGCACAGTGGAATCCTGTTTTAAAGAATTGCATTGACTATATAGAATTCTGAGAGAAGAGGATAGAGAAATAACCTCAAGCTTTTGTGATCAAGTTAGAGGTTGTCTGGGAATGAAATTTTGAAAGAGTGGTAAGAGCAGAAGCCAGACTGCAAGGACATAAATTGGGAAAGTATGATGAGGAAATGGAGATAGTCATTTATTTAACCAATAACTGAATGCCAACTATGTTTATGCCTGGCACTGGGCTATGCACTGGACATACTACAATATACGAATCAGACATGGCCCCTACTCTTTGGAATTGGCAGCCTATGAATCCTCTTTCAAGAGGACTGGAGGTTCCATGAGGAGAATTGGGAAGGTAGCTCCACAACAGGTTGAGGGAAGTTTTGTTTTGTTTTGTTTTTTTAAAGTAAGAGAGACCAGCGGGAGTTCGAGATCATGGTGAAACCCGGTCTCACCTGGCCAACATGGTGAAACCCCGTCTCTACTAAAAATACAAAATTATCCAGGTGTGGTGGTGCATGCCTGTAATCTCAGCTACTTGAGACATTGAGGTAAGAGAATCTCTTGAACCCAGGAGGCGAAGGTTGCAGTGAGCTGAGATTGTGTCATTGCACTCAAGCTAGGACAAGAATGAAACTCTGTCTCAAAAAAATAAAAAAATAAAAATAAAGTAAGAGAGACTAGGACATGGTTTCAGACTGAAGGGAGGAAGTTAGAGATAGTTTGAAAATGCCAGGGGGAGATGGTTAACTAAGAATGTCAAATCCTAGAGGAGATATGTGCATAATGCTGAAATCATTGCCAGCACTGTGCTCCGCACATCTTGTAAACGATCGTATTCCATCCTTACTATAACCCTATGCAGTGGTTATTGTTAGGGATGGACACGGAGGTGCAAGTTCACATAGCAGGTGGGTGGAAACTGAGTTGTGAAGCCAGGTCCCACTGCTGAAGACACGCTCTTGAGAACTCCACTGCTTAGAGGGAATGTGGCCAGAAAAACACTCACTGGGTGTAAAACTCACTCCAGCTGGTCCACATCACAATGTTTTGCAATCTTCTCAGCCAATGTTTACCTGAAATTTTCACAAAGTTTTGAGCAGTGCAGCATGAGAGAGAGGGAATTATCTTCCCCTACTTCAGGCTTCTCTGAGTCTCATCTGCAATAATCCTCTGGCATAGAGCCAACCCTAGGGACCACACTGCCTGCTCCTTCCTCAGCTAACGCTCCGCATTGTGAATCATCCTTGGATGCCACTGTTGCTTCCTTTGGTAAATCCCCAGCACCTGTTTTCCTAATTCATTTCTCTAGGTGTGGGCAGTCACTCCCCAAGGACCCCAGTTCAACACCCCCACCTCCAACTTAAAACAGTGTCTAGCGCATATAAAATGTTGTAGAAATGATTAACAACATTTGATATTTCTGCAGCACTCAACTTCAACTCATATGGAATTAATAAAAAAACAAAACAAAAAGCACAGGGTTTGGACCAGACAGACCTAGATTTCAGTTATCTTTCCATTACCTAGAAGCAGTGTGACAAGGTATTCTGAACCTGTATCCTCATCTAAGAAATGGGTTAACAAAACCTATTTCATACACTGTAGTGAGGATTAAGTGAGGCAGTTGACATCATTGTTAAATGTCACCTCTAGAGTATATTTTCAATAAATGGAATCAAATGTTGATTTGATTTCTGTCTCTTCAAATGCATTTTTTTCTTTTTTTTCTTTTTTTTGAGATGGAGTGTCGCTCCTGTTGCCCAGGTTGGAGTGCAATGGCACGATCTTGGCTCACCGCAACCTCCACCTCCCAGGTTCAAGTGATACTTCTGCCTCAGCCTCCTGAGTAGCTGGGATTACAGGCATGCACCACCATGCCCGGCTAATTTTGTATTTTTAGTAGAGATGGGGTTTCTCCATGTTGGTCAGGCTGGTCTCAAATTCCCAATCTCAGGTGATCTGCCTGCCTCAGCCTCCCAAAGTGCTGGTACTGTAGGCATAAGTCACTGCACCCGGACCAAATGCATTGTATTTTATGTTATTTTTAAGTTCTTTGAGATGGAGTCTCCCTCTGTCACCCAGGCTTTAGCTGGGACTACAGGTGTATGCCACCACCCCTGGCTAGTTTTTGCATTTTTAGTAGAGACAGGCTTTTGTCATGTTGGCCGGGCTGGTCTCGAACTCCTGACCTCAGGTGATCTACCCGCCTCTGCCTCACAAAGTGCTGGGATGATAGGCATGCACCACCTTGCCTGGCCCAAAGGCATTAATAAAACACTACCACTTAAAAGAGTCTGTTGAATTGGTTTCCTGATCCTCATTCCACTCTGTGGGGAAAGTATCAAAAAAGGAAACAGGACCTAAAGCACCTTCCAGTTTCTTACCAATTCAACTGAGTTTGTTTTTCAAAACTGAAAGGGCTCTGCCTTTCCCGTACTGCCACAAAAGGCACTGTACACCAGAAGGCTGAAGAGAAAGGAAGCAGGAGAAAGGAACTGCCTTTTGTAAGGACTGTGCATGGTACTGATAGAATTTTTTTAAAGCTGCTACAGAATTCCCTGTTAGAGTTCATTTGTTGTTGATGTCCTGAGATGCTTGGTTGACTTTAGAGTAGATCTTATTCACTAGACCAGGGGAAAGCCAATCCCGCCACAGGGCTGTCGTCTTTCCATAAGCAACAACAGATGAAGCCCTGATAATGCTCTTGCCCACAGTCATCTGCTCCCATTGTGCAGATGAAGTAGGGGCAAGAAGAGGAGGGAATGTTCTGGGATGTAGCAACCTCTGACCTCCCCACCCAGCCAAAAGACAAGCCTCCAGTGAGACAGTGCAGTGAAACTGCAGACCCAGCATTTTGACAATCCCCTTGGCCCATTCCACCTTGTGAACCTTGAAAGACTTAAAAGACAGGGGTTTTTAAATGTAAGTTTCACAGCCACATACAAACCCTTGGTTAGTTAGTAATGAAGAAAAATGATTTTACTTAATAAGATCTACACCATCATCAATGGGACTTGACGGTATGTGATGTGATTTCTCTAGCAACTTAAAATAATCAGGTTAGCTCTAACAGAAGGGACCAGAGAGGAAATTCTGTTCTGCCTGCTCTGCCTCCTTCACCATTGGCAAGGAATCACCGTGGCTTTTTTGGACAGTAAAAAAATTTTGCATGGTGTCTCAAAGTAGTATTTTTCCTCTTCGGAAGGGAAATATTTAAATCATTTTGCTGAGGCTAGTATTAGAGAAGAAAGTTTTGACAACCTAACATTCAAAAGGTCAGAACCAGTCCATAGGATGATTTGATTTAGCTCCGTAATTATCCAGGCAAAAAAAAAAAAAAAAAAAAAATCCAGGCTGACAGCTAATACATGTTTAGTGAGCTTACATGTGTAAAGGAGATAGAGCAAGCAAGAAGCAAAGACCAAATAATACATTTATATTTCCTACTTAAATCTTAAAATTTGCTTCTGAGGAGAGAAAAGGCAGAATAATTGATTTGATTCTTAACTATTTCCAACAAGTAATCTACCTCTTTCCTTTCCTCTCCCTCTCCTCTTCCCTTTTTCTCCTTCCTCTCTCCTTCCCCTTTCCCTTCCTTTATCTTCCTCCTCTCTCTCTCTTCCTCTCTTGCTCCCTACATCTTCTGTTTCCTAAACTCTCATGAAAATTCAAAGGGTAGGTTACAGTTAGGGAATTTCCATCTTAAATTCACTTTCCATCCCCAGGACTGGCGTTGGGTAAAGTGAAGAATTTGGCCCTCTTGGCCTTAAGTCCTTTTCCTGCTCTGCTCACAGTAACTCGAGGAGACTAGAAAACCACATTTTCTGGGCCTCTCCAGCCTGGCTGCTGCCAGAGATCTGAGGCTGCAAAATTGTATCTGTGATCCTCTGTGTGGCAATTAGGCAATTTCCCAGCCTAAGCGGCCATTTGTGCCTTCTGAATAGCATGCAAATGGCTGACTGTGGGTGCAGTTCAGCAGCACATGCTCTTGGATATCTGCAGTTTTGCTTCTGAGCAAAGGGGAAAAAAACCACAGTAGGGAAGTGCCCCTCACCAATCCCATTTCTCTCCTTACCTCTTTCCTAAATATTGAGGACTAAATACTGAGAACTGAGGAAGACAATTTTGATATGCTTGGAGCAAGCAAAAAAGCGAAAAATTCAGTCACATTCGAGAAACATCAACACAACATCAACAGGATTTAAAAGGGTAGTTTAGAGGCGGCAGCTAAGCAAGTGAGTTTTTGGGCTCCTTTTCAAAGCTAAGGGGAGATTAACTAATGGCCAGCCCACCTCCCTGCTGGAAACATGAATCAGCGGTGCCACCTCCTGGCAGAAACGACTTTCAGACCAAGGCTGGGAAAAACATGGGAGCCATTTTGTTTTGGGTGCCAGAAAGTTCAACGCTGGGAGAAATCACAGGGCTGGTTCCAGTTCGACCTCGTCGTTTTACAGGAAGGGAAATGAGGCCGGGAAACGGGACACGACAAAATCTGTGAGCTGAGACGGGGGAACGAAATGAGCCAACATCTGCTGAATCCTTACTAAAGGCTGAAAACTGTGCAAAGCATAACTACATCCTCACGACAACTCTACGAGGAAGACATATATTGCCCCTTTTTCCAGGTAAGAAAAGTAAGGACCAGAGAGGTGCAGGCGATGGTTAATAAGTAACAGAGGTATCTCTACCTTTAAGACACACGATGTCACATGCAACAGATATTAACTCAGGCTGGAATGTGTCTGGAAAAAATGCTGCCATACTGCCCTTCTCCGGAGTCCTTGGAGCCTGCATGAAAACAGGCCCTGTTCTGTGGAGTTGGGGTTCCCCAGGGAGCAATGGAATGGCATCCTGAGAAGGCAGGTGGTTCCTGAGAAGTCAATCAGTAAATAACATCCCACACCCTGTTCTCTCCATTCGTTTTTTCATAAATGTCAGACCAGCTTCTTATTTGGAAAATAGGGTCCTTATGCAGAACACAGCAGAAACTCAACAGATAGTTTTATTTTAAATAAACGGTTGCAGAAGGGAATTTGGAGATCTTTTTTTTTTTTTGAGACAGAGTCTTGCTTTGTTGCAGGGCACTAGGCTGGAGTGCAGTGGAGCAATCTCGGCTCATTGCAACCTCCACCTCCCTGGTTTAAGCAATTCTCCTGCCTCAGCCTCCTGAGTAGCTGGGACTACAGCTGCACACCACCATGCCCAGCTAATTTTTGTATTTTTTTTAGTAGAGACAGGGTTTCACCATATTGGCCAGGATGGTCTCGCTCTCTTGACCTCGTGATCCACCTGCCTTGGCATCTCAAAGTGTTGGGATTACAGGTGTGAGCCACCGCACCTGGCCTCGTTTCTTTACTCAATGCTGTAAACTTCTTTCTTTAATATGCATGCACACACACACACTTCCAATTTTTTTATTTATTTTTTATTTATTTATTTATTTATTTATTTTAGATGAAGACTTGCTCTTGTGCAGTGGGCTGGAGTGCAATAGCACTGTCTCGGCTCACTGCAACTTCCAGCTCCCAGGTTCAAGAGTTTCTTCTGCCTCAGCTTCCCGAGTAGCTGTGATTACAGGCACCAGCCACCATGCCTGGCTAATTTTTTTTTTTTTTTTTTTTTTTTTAGGCGGAGTTTTCGCTCTTGTTACCCAGGCTGGAGTGCAATGGCACGATCTCGGCTCACCGCAACCTCCGCCTCGTGGGTTCAGGCAATTCTCCTGCCTCAGCCTCCTGACTAGCTGGGATTACAGGCACATGCCACCATGCCCAGCTAATTTTTTTTGTATTTTTAGTAGAGACGGGGTTTCACCATGTTGACCAGGATGGTCTCGATCTCTCGACCTCGTGATCCACCCGTGTCGGCCTCCCAAAGTGCTGGGATTACAGGCTTGAGCCACCGCGCCCGGCAATTTTTGTATTTTTATTAGAGATGAGGTTTCACCATGTTGGCCAGGCTTTTCTCAAACTCTTGACCTCAGGTGATCCATCTGTCTTGGCCTCCCAAAGTGCTGGGATTACAGGCGTGAGCCATTGCACTCAGCTCACTTCCAATTCTTGATCTGTAGTCCAGCTTGAATACCTCCAGGAAACTCACCAGTTTTAGAGGTGACCTATTTTTATTAAGTGCCTATTATTAAATTTGTTCCTGTTGTTGAGTCAGTTTGTCACCCAACAATTGCACTTCCTTGTCCTAACTATGACCTCTTAGGCAACACAGGACCTATATTGTTTGTCTTTTACGTCATAGTGGTCAAGTTTTTACTATACTTCTCTTCTTTAAACTGAGTCTCCTTGGTTTCTTCCATAGGTCCTCAACAAGTTTTCCCTTCTCACCATAGAGCCTCTATTAATGGTTACACTGTGTCCCCAGAACCCTACCCTGCTTACTGAGAAGCTTGGCTTCTGTTTAGGCCCAGGAACATCCAGTCCCAGCACTGCCTACCTCTGGATGATCAGGTAAGACACATAAACCTGTAGAGCCAGATTTCTGTTACTTGCAGCTGAACACTTTCCCAATGGATACAGGTACCTGCTTTGTACCTGGCTCTGTGAATATTGTTTACTAATGCCATCTTAATTCTAGCGAAAATGATGAGCTGTTCTCCTCTCAGGCTCTCATATGTAAAACAGGCTCTCATATGTAATCTGGACCTGATTACCTCTGTGGTCCTTTCAGTGTCTGAGGTAAGACCTATTGGCATCACCACATAAGTGCTGAGTGCCTACACTGGACTCTAAGAAACAGCAATGGCATTCTTCTTCAGTGATTTACAGTCACAACTGCACATCGTTTGCATTTTAATATTTTTCCTCCTGAAAATACTTTTCATAATTGCTCGAGGTAATTTTGGAGGAGAGGGGTTTTTGCAGAATATATTCCAGCTGACTTGGAGAATCCTTATTATTCCAGGTCATCTGTCTTTTCCTCCCTGTACTCCCACTTGTCAGCCGTTCTTCAGGCCAGTCACTGCAAAAACAAGTACTCCCAGACACCAGCTTCCATCGCTTGGGTGCCCAGAGAGAGAGTGGGAGGTGGGCAAGAGTTGTGGTGTGGGCTATTGCCCACTGTCCACCAAGCTTGGGGGAGGGGCCACACCAAGATGAGCCCAACCCAGCAGAGGCTACTGACTAGTGTCAGGACATCTCAGGTTTGTATGTCTTCACCTGTATGATGCGGGTGGTCATGATACCCCCTGCCCTGCCTAGCCCACCCTGTGAGGTTGCACTGAGGTTTAACACTGTGACGAGGCTATGCATATCAGGATCAATTTTAAGATTATGGTAACCACCCTTTCCATATGATTATAATTTTTGTGATCAAGACTATCATTATTATTACAATTCTGTAAATGTGGAATGTTGTCTTTATCTACCTATTTCCATGTGTATCTTCACAAAATATAATTTGTGCAACTACTGCATTTATTGTGATAGAGAATACAGAGAATTTAGAGCATGTAAGTATTCTGGCACAAGAAGCATGTACGATTATATCTTCCTAAAGGAGAAATGCGCTCTTTTAAAGTAAATTACAGTTGCTTGGTTATGGCTATTCAAAGACCCCATTATTTCTGACCTTAACTTGTAAATCTCTGAAAAGCAAGGCAAGGATTAAGGTTGAAACCCTAATTCCAGCCCAGCGTCAGGGCTGGAGGCTGCCACTGAGTGTTCTCGTGTTCCCCTGTGGGTAATGGAAGGCAGCAACTTCTCTAGCGGCCACCACTGCATGGGAATAATCATCAAAAGAGAGAAGAGACAAAAATATTTTAATTGCCTTGTAACCTCTCCTTAGCTGTGAAACAAGGTGGCCTTTACAGCTGCCCCCCAGAGAGACTAAACACTGGGCCGGGACTGTTTTGAATGGAAAGCTATAAAGTGCAAGCATCTAAAAGGAGCACCACTCTGTAATCACCACTGCTATTTATAGAGCTTGCCCAGCTCTACAGGCTTATGGCTGCAAAGGGAACACTTCTCAGCAGCTGCCTTTACCAGCTGACCTTGCTCAGGCTGGGGTAGAGGTCCCCGTGGAACCTGCAGTTGGAGGAAACTCGGGCCTGTGATGCTGCAGTCACTCAAAGTGTCCCAGGAAGAGACCAGGGCTTGAGTCCAGCCTGGAGCCTTCCACTGTGCCAGGCTGTGTGGGAGGAAGGTGAGCAGACTGGTTGAGCCCATAATCTCTTCTCTCTCTCTCTCATACACAAAACTTGGAAGCCAGGATTTATTCACTCAGAGTAAAATACTTAGAAGTTCTCTCCTAATGAAATTGAGCAGCTCTAGAATTCTCTGGATTCTAGCATTTAGGGTCTGCTCAGTACAGCTGGCTTCCTCCTCTATCATCTGCTGGCTGACAGGTCTCTTTCCTACTCATATTCCTTAGCTCCTCATTATTTTTTTTTTGGGATAGGGTCTCCCTCTGTTGCCCAGACTGGCATGCAGTGTGCACTGGTGTGATCTTGGCTCACTGCAGCCTCGACTTCCCAGGCTTAAGAGATCCTCCCATCTCAGCCTCCCAAGTAGCCAGGACTACAGGCATGCACCACCAAGCTCAGCTAATTTTTGTATTTTTTTTTTTTTTTTTGGTAGAGATGAGGTTTTGCCATGTTGACCAGATTGGTCTCAAACTTGTGGCTTCAAGTGATCTACCTGCCTCGGCCTTCCAAGGTGCTGGAATTACAGGTATGAGCCAGTACACCCAGCAACTCTTCATTCTTTTTTTTTTTTTTTTTTGAGATGGAGTCTTCCTCTGTTACTCAGGCTGGAGTGCAATGGTGCAATCTCAGCTCATTGCAATCTTGGCCTCCCAGGTTCAAGTGATTCTCCTGCCTCAGCCTCCTGAGTAGCTGGGATTACAGGCCTATACTACCACACTCAGCTAATATTTGGATTTTTAGTGGAGATGAGTTTTTGCCACATTGGCCAGGCTGGTCTCGAACTCCTGACCTCAGGTGATCCACCTGCCTTGGCCTCCTAAAGTGCTGGGATTACAGGTGTGAGCCACCATGCCTGGCCACAACTCTTTATTCTTAAACATAAACAGAAGCACAAGGATTACCAGACAGTTGGTTAAAGTAAATGAAAAGGTTAAACAAAAAGAAAAATTGACTTCTAGAAAACAAAGGTAAGTTAAAGAGAAGAACTTAAAACAAAAACACCAATCTGTACATAGTATGCTCAGAAGGTATCATGTTCATAAAATAAGAACAGGATGTTATAAAAGAGGAAAAAATCCAGAAGAATTAGAAATTAAAATATGATTGCTGAAATAGAAACTAAACTGAGATATTAGAAAATAAAGACAAGGAAACCTCTCAGAAAATAAAAAAAAGGCAAAGACAGGAAAAAGTAAAGACATAGAAGACGCTGGTAGGGTACAGTGTCTTACACCTGTAATTCCAGCACTTTGGGAGGCTGAGGTAGGTGGATCACTTGAGGTCAGGAGTTCAAGACCAGGCTGGCTAACATCGTGAAACCCTGTCCCTTCTAAAAATACAAAGGTTAGCTGGATGTGGTGGCACATGCCTGTAATCCTAGCAACTTGGGAGGCTGAGGCAGGAAAAGGCTTGAATCCAGGAGGCAGAGATTGCAGTGAGCAGAGATCGAGCCGCTGTACTCCAGCCTGGGTGACAGAGTGAGATTCTGTCTACAAAAAAAGAAGACAAATCAAGGAACTCTAGATTCAGTCTTCAGTCTCCTACATTTCAGAAAGAAAGAACCATGAACATGGAAGAAAGAAAATAATAAAGGTACGAATATAAGAAAATTTTCTGAAGCTGAATAACATTACAATGGCAATGAATGACATTGTAATTAAAATGAGGTACTGAGTGCTTAGCACAATAAGTCAAGAACATAGATTTATTCCTACATATAGCATGAAAGTTCACAATACTGAAAATGAGGAAGATCCTAAATATTCCAAAGGAGAAAAAAACAGGACATCTACAAAGAAGCAAGAATCAGAATAACAATAGCAACTGTAAGTGCTAGAAGTTAGTGGAAAAGACCTCAAAATTCTGTGAGAATGATTATCAAGAGATCAATACCCAACAAAACGATCATTTGAACATGAGAGTAAAGCCAAAATATTTTCAAGACTCAAAAGGATTTCATGCAAACCATTTCTTAGGAATTTACTTTCAGATATGCTCTAGAAACATGAAGAGCAAAATCAGGAAAAAGATAAGATCTAAGCAATAGTGGATTCAATGTAGGAGAATAGTTAAGGGATCCCAGAGATTCCTTCAGCAAGTAGTCCAAACTGGAGCAGGAAGACAGGAATCCCAAGAAAGAGATCTCCAGGGAAAATGGACACCTAATATTTGTTATGAAGAATTTAGAAATAATTGGGAATATAAAAAAGGCAATTGACAGAATAAACATAAAGGAAAGCTAATGAGAAATTCCAGAAAAAAACAGAAAGCTTAACAAAGGTAAAACTTCAATTATTGGCCAGGTGTGGTGACTCACACCTGTAATAATAGCACTTTGGGAGGCTGAGGCAGGTGGATCATCTAAGGTCAGGCATTCGAGACCAACCAGACCAACAAGGTGAAACCCCATCTCTACTAAAAATACAAAATTAGCCAGGCATGGTGGCTCATACCTGTAATCCCAGCTACTTGGGAGGCTGAGGCAGGAGCATCACTTGAACCTGGGAGGTGGAGGTTGCAGTGAACCAAGATCACGCCATTACACTCCAGCCTGGGCAACAAGAGCAAAATTCCATCTAAAAACAATAAAACCAAAACCCAAAAACTTCAATTATAGTGCATATGCTATTTGAATCAGTAGAGAACAATATTGCCTGGTCATAAAAATGATTGTGGCTTACTGATATTTAGCTGTTGAGCTTAACCAATAAGCAATACAAAGAAGACTAAGTTATGTTTTCAGAGCAAAATGTAACCATTATACTTCTTCAAAATATAAAAGTAAATTTGGATGAACAGTATTATAGGGGAAGAAATGAGAGGAGACCAGCTAGAGGAATAAAAACAGAGGTACTGATAAGAAACCAAGAAATGTTATCTATAGTAAATGGAAGAAGAGATAAAGGGATTGTCTTTACAGTGATAAAAATGGTCAACAGAGGCCAGGCAGGGTGGCTCACGCCTGTAATCCCAGCAGTTTGAGAAGTTGAGGTGGGAGGATCACTTGAGGTCAGGAGTTCGAGACCAGCTTGGCCAATGTTGTGAAACCCCATCTTTACTGAAAATACAAAAATTTGCTGTGCATGGTGGTGGGCATCTGTAATCCCAGCTACTCAGGAGGCTAAGGCAGGAGAATTGCTTGAACCCGGGAAAGGGAGGTTGCAGTGAGTCCAGATGAAGCCACTGCACTGTAGCCTGGGCAACAGAGCAAGACTCATCTCAAAAAAAAAAAAAAAAAAAAAAAAAAATTAGAGGCAAAAATATTGTCTATATTTTTTTATTTTATTTATTTTTTTAAAATTTTTAAATATTTTTTATAAAGATGGGGTTTCACCATATTAGTCAGGCTGGTCTTGAACTCCCGACCTCAGGTGATCCGCCCGCCTTGGCCTCCAAAATGCTTGGATTACAGGCGTGAGCCACCATGCCCGGCCCGTCTATAGTTATTAATAAGGAAAATAAAACTTTGAGGGTAGAATAGTTGTTTTGATAAAAATTTCGAACTACATTATTTTCTTTATATTTTGCAATAATCTTAGATTGAAAGAAAAGTTGCAAAAAATAGTACAGAGATTTCCCATATGCCTTTCATTCAGATTTCCTTCATGTTACCATTTTACATAACCATACCTCAATGATGGAAACCAGGAAATTAACATCAAAACACTACTATTAACTAAACCTTCAGACCCTCTCTGAGTTTCACTAGTTTTTTTTTTTTTTTTTTTTTTTTTTCCCCTCTCATGCTTTTTCTTTGCTAGGATTCAACCCAGGAACCCATAGCTCATTTAGCAGTCATATATCTTTAGTCAGCACCCATCTGAGACAATTATTCAGTCTTTTCTGGTCTTCCGTAACTTTGACACTTTTGAAGAGTAAGTTATTTTGCAGACTGTGTCTCAGTTGGGTTTTTCTGATGTTTTCTCCTTATTAGAGTGAGGTTATGCATTTTTGCAACAAGACCGCAAGGGATGCCATGTCCTTCTCAGTGCCCCATATCAGGTTGGGCCGTGTATGATGTCAAAATGGCTTATTACTGTTCAAGTTAACCTTGATCCCTTGGTTAAGATGGTGTCTGCAGTGTCCCTTCACCATAAAGTTACTTTTCCTTGATAATTAATATCTTCGGAGAGATGCATTGAGAATATGCTCATGTCCTATTTTCTCCTCACTTTTGCCACCTTTAGCATCCATCAGTGAGTCTTTGCCTAATCATGCATTTTCAATTCCTTGTTCCTCTCACATTAATTGGAATTCTTCTGTAAGGAAGAGTAGTCTACCCAATATGTGTTTTTTTGTTTGTTTGTTTGTTTGAGACAGAGTCTCGCTGTGTCACCACGATGGAGTGCAATGGCACAATCTCAGCTCACTGCAACCTCTGCCTCCCAGGTTCAAGTGATTCTCCTGCCTCAGCCTCCTGAGTAGCTGGGACTACAGGGCATGTACCGCCATGCCCGGCTAATTTTTGTATTTTTAGTAGAGTGTGGTTTCAACATGTAGGCAAGAATGGTCTTGATCTCTTGACCACGTAATCTGACCCCCTCATCCTCCCAAAGTGCTGGGATTACAGGTGTGAGCCACCATGCCCATCCCATATATGGTATTTTTAATTTTTAACTTTTTATAGAGACAGAGTCTTGCTCCGTTGCCCAGGCTAGAGTGCAGTGTTATTATCATACCTTACTGCAGCATGGAATTCATGTGCTCAAGGGATCCTCCTGCTTTAACCTCTCAAAGTGCTGTGATTCCAGGTATTTATTCAATTATTTGTTTGTACCAGTATGGACTCATGCATATTTATTTTATTCTATGGTCACAACTTAATACTGTCATTATTTATTTTCTTGCTCAATTTGTTCTAGCTTTCTCTATCAGGAGCTCCTTCAGGTTTGTGCCTGCATCCTTTTGATGTTCCTTTATCAGTTTCTGAGTACTTGCTTACTTTCTGTAATCAGAAGATGTTCCAGGTTCATCTTTCATTTTTCCTGCCTCAGCCCTGGATTCAACTATTATTTTCCAAAGATACCTCGTTCCTTTTATTAGAGAATAATAGATTTATCTATCTATCTCTCTGGCTATCTTTATATATGTTACAAACCATAAGTTCACTGTTATTCCGGCAAATCTAATCCAACACCATAGCGATCCTTCTAAACTTTCCCCCCCTTTTTTTTTATTGGTAACTTCCTTCTGGAACCTTGAGAAATGTGGCTTTCAATATTAACAGTATATTTACTTACTTTTCTTTTTTTCTTTTTTTTTTTTTGAGACGGAGTTTCACTCTTGTTACCCAGGCTGGAGTGCAATGGCGCGATCTCGGCTCACCGCAAACTCCGCCTCCTGGGTTCAGGCAATTCTCCTGCCTCAGCCTCCGGAGTAGCTGGGATTACAGGCACGCGCCACCATGCCCAGCTAATTTTTTGCACCTTTAGTAGAGACGGGGTTTCACCATGTTGACCAGGATGGTCTCGATCTCTTGACCTCGTGATCCACCCGCCTCGGCCTCCCAAAGTGCTGGGATTACAGGCTTGAGCCACCGCGCCCGGCCCCTTCATTACTTTTTAAACATCTTTATCAGTGTCATAATATACCATGAAATTCACTCCTTTCAAGCGTAATGGTTTTAGTGTATTCACAGAATTCAGATTCCAAACACAATCTGAGTTTAGAACATATTTGTTACCCCAAAAAGGAACCCTGAACTCACTCCCTGTTACCCCTCATCCTTCAGCTTTATGCATTTACTAACCCACTTTCTGTCTCTGTGGATTTATCTATTTTAGACATAACATATAAATGAAGTCATACAACATATGCTCTTTTGTGACTGACTTCTTTCACTTATCATAACATTTTCAAGGTTCATCCATGCTGTACTATGTACCAGTATTTCATTCTTTTTATTGCTGAATATTCCATTGTATGAATAGACACATTTTGTTTATCTGTTCATTAGGCAATAGACAAGTGGGCAATTTCCAATTTTTGCCTATTGCTAAAAGCACCATTTAGAAAAATGTCATTTTTTGCTCTCTGATTTAGATGCCAGTTTTAAAATCTACTAAATTTTAGATATGTACTCAGGCCTATTTTGGGGCTTTCTATTCTGTTTTACTGGTCTATTTATGTGGTACTATCACACTTTTAAACATAGAAGATTTATAGTACAATATATTTTTCATTTGAGACCAAGTCTCGCTCTGTCACCAGGCTGGAGTGCAGTGGTGCAATCTCAGCTCTGATTCTCCTGCCTCAGCCTCCTGAGTAGCTGGTACTACAGGCACGCGCCACCAAGCCCAACTAATTTTTGTATTTTTAGTAGAGATAGGGTTTCACCATGTTGGCCAGGATGCTCTCGCTCTCTCGACCTCATAATCTGCCTGCCTTGGCCTCCCAAAGTGCTGAGATTATAGACTTGAGCCACGCGCCCAGCCAGTACGATACATTTTAATGTCCTCTAGAGCTACCCAGCTCTTACGCTTTTCTTCATTGTTTTCCCAGCTATTCTTGGATATCTGTTTTTCCATGTAAACTTTGACATCAACTCATCTAAAAAAGTTTATTAGTGGGTGGGGCTTTGTTGCTCTAATCCCAGCACTTTGAGAGGCTGAGATGGGGCCATCATGACCAATGTGGAGAAACTGTCTCTAATAAAAATGCAGAATTAGCTAGGCGTCATGTCACGTTCCTGTAATCTCGGTTACTTGGGAGGCTGAGGCATGAGAATTGCTTGAACCTGGGAGGTGGAGCTTATAGTGAGCTGAGATCACGCCATTGCACTCCAGCCTGGGTAACAAGAGCCAGACTCTGTCTCAAAAAAAAAAAAAAGCTTATTAGTATGACATTAGGTTTTAAATTAAGTTAGCAAAAATGACATCTTTATATTGTTGAGTCACCCTATGCAAGAATAGGAGCTGTCCCTTCCATTTATTCAAGAAAGTTTTTGTGTCTTTCAGAAATGTCAAATTGCATTTTTAAATGTGCTTGTTTTTTAACTACTTAGGGACTGTACTGAGTTTTTTGGAACATGATACTATACAAACTGGATAAAATGTATGTCACATTGTCTGCAGAAAAAAGACCAATATCTTAAATGCTAATCTGACTTGCATAGTAAGTAATGTTTTAAAAGCCTGTATCCTGATTGACCAGTGCCTTTGATGAAGTTTTTATCAATCTCAGCTGTAGAAGGATGCTTTGGGCAGCCAGGAAATGCCAGAGATACAGGATTATTTTCTTTTTTGGATCTTCCTCACAGTGCTCTGCAGGAAGCCAGATCTTTCCCACCTAAACCATAAAACTTCTTAAGATAAACAGTTTCTCTCTTCTTGAAGAGAGGGAAAGGGAGGCTGATATAACCAGTGGTGTCAGTGATCTGAGATAAAAACTGTCAGAATAAAGTGAAGGAGAAGAAGTAAGCATGTTAAGTGTTTATAGCCAGGACAGAAAGCCCTTGGAATAGATCAGGCGTTGGCTATATTACAGAGAATTTACACATACACACCCACCCTTTCTGCCCTCATACACATACACACAAGTGAGGGGATGACAGAAAAAAAACCTTAGCAAGCCATAGAGAACAAAGAACTGAGCGATATAGAACAAAGACCCTCAGTAAGCCACCCTAGCTAGAGAATCTTTGCCAAGGCCTCCTCTTCAAATCAAGTCTGGTGTTCTGAGCCAAAAGCATCTCAGTACATTAGATTTCTAAGTAGTTGTAACATTTAACTATTTAGGAAATTTTATCTATTGCTGATATTCAAATTATTTTGAGAATACTGTTTACTGCGAGTCCTAGTTTAAAGATCTGAGAGGGCTATATGAAAAATGCAAATCTGGCTAGGTCCTGCTGCCCATGAGTCCCTGGCAGGGATGGACAGTTTGCATTTCGTTTATCTGCACTCATTGTGTCTGGAAGAGAGAAAGGAACACTGACTATATGACTGATGCTCCAAATAGAGGGTTTGCCTCCAAACCTCACCTGCAGTTCAGGCAGAGTAAGATTTAGGTGAGCTCATTAATCCTAGACACAAGCTCTGAAGCTGTAGGATCAAAAGACCACCCAAAGAGGCTGACTCCCACTTCTAGATCTGCTCCTAATTTGCAGTGCAACCAAAGGCAAACCCTTGCTGTGTCTTGTTTTCCCTTTCAGAGCTCTCAGATGAGAATGATGATGTGTGTCCTACCTACATTTCTGGCATTTAGGAAGAGGAGACAATAAATGTGAAAATGCATTAAACTGAATTAAAAGTGCTATCTAAATGTAAGAGGGATTCAGTGAATTGTGTTCCAGCATTCTTCAATGTTCTAATTAGGAAAAAAATGAACGATGACATAGCTTTCAAACATATTTGTCACAGATTTAAAAAGTATCCACTCACTTCGTGGCTGAGTCACTCTTCCAACCTCTGTTGTATGCAAGTTAGATCATTTTAAAAGAGCCGGGAAACCCTCTGTTGCACAAGCTGAAAAGACTTCCAAGCTCCCATAACTTGGCAGACAGGCTTCAGATTGTGGCTGTCCCACGTGGCTGGTAGAGTGGGCTAAGGATGAGTCAAAGGAGAAAAGTTATTGTCCCTTTGGAAAAGATTTTGTAGACTCAGAGAAGTAGAATCTGTTATATATAACTAGGGAACCAATATAATTAAGGAAAACCTCACATTTTCATCTGTCCCTCTTGCTGTAAGCATATTTGTTCTCTGAGTTCATGCCCATGGATAGTAAGCATCGTTTGGATAATTTGACACTTGGAAGTATTTCATGACATAGAGATTTGTGAAATAATTCTCTTACACAAAACCCCAAGTGAAATCTTATGCAGATAAAATAATTCAAACAATGATCTATGCTGTGACAAAAACCATCACTGCCCACACTGGAAACTGTTCCAGCTGTTTCTCTTGGTCTGAATTGGCTCCAGGTAGACAGAGCCTAAGATAAAATGGCAATGCTGGAAATACTGGTCTAGGCCCTTGGTCTGCTATTTCAGGCAGCTTTACCAACTTAGGAGAAGTGTCCCTTTTTCTAACCTCTATCAATACTGGAACAGCTTTTTTTTTTTTTTTTTTGAGACGGAGTCTTGTTCTTTAACCCAAGTTGAAGTGCAGTGGTGCGATCTTGGCTCACTGCAACCTCCGCCTCCTGGGTTCAAGCGATTCTTCTGCCTCGGCTTCCCTAGTAGCTGGGGCTACAAGCGCACGCTACCACGCCGGGCTAATTTTTGTATTTTTAGTAGGGGTTTCACCATATTGGGCAGACTGGTCTCTAACTCCTGATCTTGTACTCTGCCCTCCTAGGCCTCCTAAAGTGCTGGAATTGCAGGCATGAGCCCCCTCACTGGCCTGCTCTTATCTTTTACTATGAATACATTTGGGGTCAGAAGTCTTTTCCTTTGTATTAAAATTTCAGTCTTTTAAGTATGGAAGTGAAAGGCCTTATTTGCTATTAAGGTAAGTTCAGTCATCAGAAAACAGGTGGGGACATAATCCGTTCCTCTTGAACCTCACCATTCCTGCTATGGGGACCAGCCCCGAGAGGGAACAACATTTAGTCATTTAGGAGACTTTAGGGTCACTTGTTATTTGGGATACAAAGGCAGAGAGGAGGGGCTCTCTCACCTTCCTCCAGGGTCTGCTGCCTTATCTGGTCGGCCATCCTGGGGCTACCTGGGGCTAATTCCAGGTAGTCCTTGAGACCACACAGACTCTGGTCCAATCCCCGCCAAGGAGCCTGCATCCCACGTCCTTCGAGCTCTTCTAGGCCTCCCTAGCTCATCTCTAGTCTCTCTTTCCTTTTCTCCAAGACTCCCTAAAGGGCCTCAGAGCCCATCCCCATTTTTCTTCTCCCTCCCCAGGGCCACCTGGTCGGCCGCAGTCTCCCCACTCCCCACTCACCCAAACTTCCTTATGGAGGTCGTAGGGCTGTTACCCAGCAGCGATGTTATCCACAGACACGGGGGCCAGAGCTCCCACAGCTTTCAACCTTCTAGCATCTAGATGCCAAACTGAAGAGCAGCAAGAGGAACACTTTACAGCGCAAGGCACAGGCAGGGTCTCAGGTGAGACTGATTGCAGAGAAATTGGGCCTCGCACCACGGAGATTGGGAATGGGAGCCAGGTCATCAGCAGGCGTCAGGCTACAGCTGTGTATACCCGTGTGTGGGTGTGGGCAGGAGTTCACCCGAGGGGAACAGGACGCCAGAGTACGCTGCTGGCAATAACTCTAGACCTCGGAATACCTAACAGAGGCAAAAGAAAAACCTAAAAGCTTCCTTATGGCTAAAAAAACACTTCCCATGACACCGTTTACAGTCTTCCCCCACTTACCACTTATTCTATTAAATATAAAATATATTCGAATTTGCTTATCAGAAATAATGTTTGGTAATTTGATCAGCTTTCTTAGCGTGCTGCACATATATAGGGTCTCCCCACTGGCGAATGATCATTTGCTGATAACCTCCATATCTCTACCCACCTTTAGCTCCACAGCCGCCTGCTGGCAGCCTCCCCTCTGACGTCTCCATGATCCTGTTGCTGTTTCAGGGGCGGCACCAGCTCTCATCCAGCCGCCCCAGTTAGAGGTGTGGGTCTACACTCATGTCTGTGCCCTTCCTGCCCTTCCCTCTGCAAAAACAAGGGTAGTTCGGCCTCCCTGCATCTCGGCATCCCAGCTTCATGCTGACTTCAGACCACCACCGTCTCTACCCCGTGTCATTGGAATGCTTGCCAAACAAATGTCTGAACCCGGTCTTGCTGCAGCTGGAGAGAGAGAATGAGCTTTCTAAAGCGCACATCCCATCATACCACCCTTTGACTTGTAATTTTTGAATAGTTCTCCCATTGTTGATAGGATACAGATCAGATTCCTTTTGCGGTCAAATCCCTACTTCTCTCAAAATAATCTGCTGTTTCACCCATTGAGAGTAACTCACAATGGTCTCTGATGATCCCTTGTTTAATTTTACTCTTTCTTTCTCTTGGGCCACACGCACTGCTGAAAATTAGAGGGCTGGTTCCAGTTCAAAGCCTTCAGCTGGGCTGAGCTCCATCTGCAGTCTATTAGCCCTTCTGATCGCATTTTGTTATTCTCCTTGCACCAGAAAAAACAAACAGATGCGTCTCCCACAGTCTGTGCCTTCCCCTCAGTGTCAGAGGTTGGCTCCCAGGTGACCCCCTAGGACCTCCTCTGCAGTGGCCTTACCCTGTCGATTGTCCTGTCTCAACACTGCTCGTGATTTCTGGCCATTTCTTTCTTTCTTTTTTTTTTTTCCCTTTTTTAAATTTTTGAGACAAGGTCCCACTGTGTTGCCCAGACTGACCTCGAATCCCTGGGCTCAAGCAGTCCTCAAGCCTCAGCCTCTGGAGTAGCTGAGACTTCTTGGCCTGCCCCACCATGCCCAGCTACCAGCTGTTACCCTCTGATAAACCACCCCAGTGCCTGTCTGCCTCCTCTGTTCTGGTGATGATCTTTTAAGGTCCTAGATCCAGCACTTCATACTGGATGCTGCTTCCCAGCTCTTCCCAACGTTTGCTTCTGCCCACAGCTTCCATGACCTTCAGTATGGAACACCTCAGTATTGTGGGGACCACCTCAGCATGGGGGGTGACTCTCAGCAGACTTCCTGCCTCTGTAGGAGATACAGTGGCACACTCAGGTGTGACTTGGGGGCTTAGCCCACCTCTACATAATCCACATCAACCTCTTACCCGAGCCACCCCTAGTAAACATATATCCTAAGTGAAAGTCATGTGCTTACAGTGGAAACACAGCTCCTCCTCCAACCAGACCACTATCCTTAAGCTTCTGCGTGTAAATATTATTTTTGGTGTAGGCATTTTAATCTTGCTGTTCACATGTAATTTTGAAATATTCTACAATTTGTACATGTTCCATTTCAAATAAAACAGAATAAGTGATTTTTAAAATTTAAAGAGGTAAAAGAAACTATAAGAAAACAGAGGCTTTAAATGAGGTGGTTTCAGCCGGGCATGGTGGCTTACACCTATAATCCTAGCATTCTGGGAGATAGAGGTGGGCAGATAGCTTGTGGTCAGGAGTTGGAGACCCACTTGGCCAAGACGGCAAAACCCCATCTCTACTAAAAATACAAAAGTTAGCCAGGCATGGTGGTAGGCACCTGTAATCTCAGCTACTTGGGAGGCTGAGACATGAGAATCGCTTGAACCTGGAGGGGCAGAGGTTGCAGTGAGCTGAGATCACCCCACTGCACTCCCACCTGGGTGACAGAGTGAGACTCCATCTCAAAAAAAAAAAAAAAAAATGAGGTGGTTTCAAAAGAAGACATTGATTTTATAAAAGAGTTAACAATTAAATACATGCCAGAGTACTGCACAAACCTTTGGGGAACAGAAGACCTGTGAAAGTAGTTCCAATCTTCAACACCGAATAAGTAAATTAAGTCTGAGCATTGCTTCATATGTTTGTTGGTCATTTGTGTATTTTCTTGTTTTTTTTTTTTGCTTCAGCCTTTAGGTTCCATGGTACGTGTGCAGGAAGAAGTGTAGGTGTGTTACATAGGTAACTGTGTGCCATGTGGTTTGTTGCACAGATCAACCTGTCACCTAGGTATTAAGCCCAGCATCCATTAGCTGTTCTTGATGCTCTCCCTACCCCCGGCCCCTACTGAGAGGCCTCAGTGTGTGTTTCCCCGACATGTGTCCATGTGTTCTCATCATTTAGCTTCTACTTATAAGTGAAAACATGGTGTTTGGTTTTCTGTTCCTGCGTAAGTTTTCTGAGGATTATGGCTTCCAGCTCCATCCAGGTCCCTGCAAAGGACATGATCTTGTTCTTTTTATGGCTGCATAGTATTCCATGGTGTATATGGACCACATTTTCCTTATTCAGTCTATCATTGATGGGCATTTGGGTTGATTCCATGTCTTTGTTATTGTGAATAATGCTGCAGTGAACATACGCTGGAATGTATCTTTGTAATAGAATGATTTATATTCCTTTTGGTATATATCCAATAATGGGATTACTGGGTCAAATGGTATGTCTGCTTCTGGGTCTCTGAGGAGTCACTACACTATCTTCCACAATGGTTGAAATGATTTCTAAGGGTAAATTTTAAATTTCAAGAAGTGACTAAGTTAGAATGGTGTTTGAATTTCAACATTTGGCTTTCCTGGAAGAACTTCTTCCTAATCTCTGGGGTTCCCTGGAGGAAGCAAAATAATTTAGCAATACCACCAGGTGAGCCACTTGTAGCTGCATCTCAATTCCTTTATGTTGTGTGGAAGTTTGGCCTTAGGCCCACGGATTCCAATGCTGTCCAGTATGGTAGCACCAGCAATATGTGGCTATTTGAAATGTGGCTAGTCTGAATTAAGATGTGCTATAAGCATAAGGTACATATGGGTTTTGAAGACAGTACCAAAAATTGAAAATATCTCATTAATAATTTTATATTAATCACATGTTGAAATGATTTTTTTTTAAAGACAGCTTTTTGCTCGTTGCCCAGGCTGGAGTGCAATGGCACAATCTCGGCTCAGTGCAAGCTCGGCCTTCTGGGTTCAAGTGATTCTCCTGCCTCAGCCTCCTGAATAGTTAGGATTACAGGTGCCCACCACCATGCTTGGCTAATTTTTTGTATTTTTAGTTGAGACAGGATTTCATCATTTGGCCAGGCTGGTCTCGAACTCCTGACCTCAGATGATCCACCTGCCTCAGCCTCCCAAAGTGCTGGGATTATAGGCGTTTGAGCCACCATGCCTGGTCTGAAATAATATTTTGAATACACTGAGTTAAATAAAATAGATTATTACAATTAATTTTATTTTTTTATATTTTAAAACATGGCTACTAGAAAATTTAAAATTATGTTGCCTGCTTTATATCTCTATTAGATAGTGCTGGCCTAGTCCTAAGATACAGTTGAAGCCTCAACTGTGTCTTAATGTATCTTCCAAAGGCTTGCAGTATGTGCTACATATAACTCCCTTCCCCTACCTTGTCAATGCCTATATTAGTAATTAGAGTTCTTGACAGTAAATCCCAAATTCCATTTCACAATGTCCCCAGACGGAGATGGGCAAGTATATAGATTGAGGCCCTGGGGGAAGCACAGATATTCCAGAGTCCCGGTAGTGACTGAGTTAAGAGAGCTTTCTTTTTTCTCTTCTCACACTTCTTTTCAAGGGGTAGTCAGGAATAAACCACTACAGAATTCCTCATAAAACCACACACCATCATCATCTATTCACAAGCAAGATCCCGTTCCAACAAACAGCAATACTAAAAAAGCAAACCCAGTTGGCTGCTATCCATTAATCACTGAGAACTTGGTTATCCCTTCAGAGGGCCAAACATAGGATATTTCACTGTCATCAAGTCTAGAAGAATATTTATGCTACACTTGGACTTATGCCCAGTGACTGGGTATTAACAAGGTCATTAATCTGGATAGTGTTTTCAAGTCTAGCATCAGTGAAAATCCTGTTTGTTTAAACTGAGATTATCTTAGTTCACTGTGCTCATTACCTCTTATTAGTTTGAGAAAATACGCTTGAATTTCTCATTTATAAAATATTCTTGTTACAGAAAAACAACTTTCAGGAAGACTTGATGTTTACCTTGATAATAACTGATTATTTTTCAGAAGAGAACTTCAGTCAGGATCTTAATAATGAATAGAGGGGCCGGGCGCAGTGGCTCAAGCCTGTAATCCCAGCACTTTGGGAGGCTGAGGCGGGTGGATCACGAGGTCGAGAGATCGAGACCATCCTGGTCAACATGGTGAAACCCCGTCTCTACTAAAAATACAAAAAACTAGCTGGGCATGGTGGCACATGCCTGTAATCCCAGCTACTCAGGAGGCTGAGGCAGGAGAATTGCCTGAGCCCAGGAGGCGGAGGTTGCGGTGAGCCGAGATCGCGCCATTGCACTCCAGCCTGGGTAACAAGAGCGAAACTCAAAAAAAAAAAAAAAAATAATAATAATAATGAATAGAGTATAACTCATGAATCTATAGTTATAGCTTTAATCTTTGGTTAATTTCACCAGGAGAAAAAACTTAGTTTCAGTGTTGTGTGATTGCACAGAAACTTTCACTTACGTGGGCATCTGGAGGCCCTCCCTTGCACTTCTCTCCAGAGATTTAGAGTAGGTCTAAACACATCTGCAGAGAATGATCACTAGCTCTAAGCTGTGGACAGCTTTCTTCCCTTCACGGCTCTAGTCTGATTTGAACCCACTTCATAATCCTGACCGTGGTTTCACTGGAAAGACACCAATCTTCCCAATAAAAGGAGCAAGTATGGCTTTTCATTTCTCTTTATATAAGAAGCAAGATTATAAGGATAAGTTGAATATAATTTCAGGCCAATGCAACCTTGATGTATTGAGAAAAATACCATGAAGAGAAAAATATTGAGAGCAGTGACTTGTGAATTTATAGCTGCTGAAGTGGAATCCTACTGGCTGTGGTTAGCATTAATTTATCTAGCAGACCTTTCACTAACAAAGAGTGGAAAATGGAAGTGCGCATTATAAAATGAGATATTTTTAAGTGTTTTTCAAGGCACATCTCCATAATCCTTAACTTTTCTATCCTTAACCTTTACCTTGTGTGAAAGGCAGGATTTTCCGGAAATGATCTAGGAAATACCTCATCCTCCTAATCTATGATGGTTATGAACATGATAAGATCTTGGTCCCATGACTGTGTTCTGCCTATGGTACAATTTTCTTTCTTTTTTTTTTTTTGAGACGGAGTTTCGCTCTTGTTACCCAGGCTGGAGTGCAATGGCGTGATCTCGGCTCACCGCAACCTCCGCCTCCTGGGTTCAGGCAATTCTCCTGCCTCAGCCTCCTGAGTAGCTGGGATTACAGGCACAAGCCACCATGCCCAGCTAATTTTTTGTATTTTTAGTAGAGACGGGGTTTCACCATGTCGACCAGGATGGTCTCAAACTCTCGACCTCGTGATCCACCCGCCTCGGCCTCCCAAAGTGCTGGGATTACAGGCTTGAGCCACCGCGCCCAGCTACAATTTTCTTTTTTGAGACTGAGTTTTGCTTTTGTCACCCAGGCTGCAGTGCAGTGGCACGATCTTGGCTCACTGCAACCTCCACCTCCCTGGTTCAAGAGACTTTCTGCTTCAGCCTCCTAAGTAGCTGTGGTTACAGGCACACATCACCATGCACAGCTAATTTTTGTATTTTTAGTAGAGATGGGGTTTCGCCATGTTGGCCAGGCTGGTCTCGAACTCGTGACCTCAGGTGATTCACCCGCCTCACCTTCCCAAAGTGCTGGGATTACAGGCGTGAACCACTGCTCCCAGCTGATACAGTCAATTTTTGAAAAGGAAGACCATTCAGGTGGGCCTGATCTATTCAAATAAATCTTGAAATGCAGAGCACTTCCTTTGTCTGGTGGCAGAAGAGGGCAGCCGAAGAAGCATGAGAGGCATTGTTGTCTTGAAGAGTTAGAGGGCCAATCCATGAGGAATGTGGGTGACATCCGAAAGTTAAGATTGCCCCCCAGCTGCCATCCAGCGAGAAAACAAGGACTTCAGACCTGCAGCTACTAGGAATTGGATTCTGTCAATAATCCGAAAGATCTTGAACACAGGTAACAGCCCAGACACCTTGATTTTGGCTTTGTGAGATCCTGAGCAGAGAACCCTAAGCTAAGACCATGTGGACTTCTAACCTACAGAACTCTGAGATAATAAACAGGTATTGTTTTTAGCTGCTAAGTTTATGGCAATTTGTTGCGCAGCCCAAGAAAACGGATACATCTTGGTAATTTGTTGGATTCCATAGCTTTTCTTTGTTGTGGTTCATAAATCCACTGAGTTTACAAGCTGTGTGGCCTTAGTTGTATTACTTGTCCTTGAGCCTATAAAACGTGCCTCACTGAGTTTTTATGAAGATTAAATGAGATCCACATAAAGTGTTTACTGCAGAACCCAGCACTCAGCAGGATCTCAATCAAGCTCTACCTCTGCTTGAATATTGATGTAGTCCACAATGTCCACCTAAGTACAGAGCTCCTGCACATTATTGCTGTTCCAGGCACATGATATGTGCTCGCAAATGGAGTCTACACACAAACAGTATTTTAAAGCTCAAATTCATCAAATATTTGCATTGGGAAATGAACATATGAAAAAGATGTATACAAAATTGTCTTTGTCCTCAAACTGCCCAGAAGTTTGTAGAACAGAATTATGTAAACAAAGAATTGTAATGCAATGTCATCCGCACTAGTATAGACCAGCCGCTGAGGCCACAGCACCTTTCTGCTGTGTCCAGAAAGTGGAGCAACTTATCAAGCAGACATGAGAAGTGAAAGCATTCAGGCGGCACCGAAGAGTCTGCAGTGATTAGGGGCTGGAAGGACTCCGATTTGGAGGGGAACCAAGGGTGCCTGAGTGAGGGATGATGGAAGGTGGAACTGAGACCTTAGGCTGAGGATAGACTGCATTCCACACGAACCTCCATGCTAATGGGTTTGTGCTTCCGGCTTTTGGCTCTGAGGCGCTCTTAGGTTTTTTTTTGGCAGTTGAGTCACCTGATCAAATCTGTGTGCTAAAAAGGTAACACTGATTGTGATGGAGATGAGTGGAACACAAACAGGAGGCTAATATAGTAATAGGCTTTAACTTTCAAAGAAAATACACAAAAATATCCAGAGGCTCTTTCTTCATAGTGAGGTCCTGACATTCTAATGCCTTAGTTTAATATTATTTATAAAATAAATGTCTGCTGTGATGAACAGCAAAGTGAGGACTTCTTGTACAGGTGGGGCATGGTGTGGGTTAGCTGCTGCCCAAGCTGGCTAGAACAGGAAGGGTGGAAGGAGAGGGCTGTGGCCTGAGCCCTCAATATTAAAAGCTATGGTCTGGACTGCGGCAGAAAGAAGGGGCTGGAACAGCACCTTCCTAGGCTGGCTTGAGTGGGTGGGCATGGATTCCCTTCTAACTGGGAAACTAGTTCTCATGCCTGAGAGGAAAGAGGAAAAGACACTTTGCTCTGATTTAATACTTGATAACTCTTTTTCGCATATAAATGATGTTATAAATAGTGGTTGGCTACATGACTGGCTTCTTTGATTCTTTGATGAGCAGCAAGATGCCCAAAATCTAGTTCATTTATAACTATCATTTTTATCTTCTGGATATTTCACTAAAGCCAGACTTTTGGAATATGACCTTTTCATACAGTGGAAATTGATGATCTGTAGTTGAGAGTTTATAATCATGTTAGTTCATCAGGTAATACGTTTAGGATCATCTTGATAATTTAACATGTTGCTGTAAAGAACTAGACCAGAAGACATCCCCCAGCGTACTGACTCGGGAACATTTCTATTTAAAAATGAACCACATTGTTGTTGTTTTTTAATCAGAATAGAATTTTATTTGTGGACTCAAGATTTTAAAAAATGACTTTATACTTTAAAGTGTGCAATAAATCTTGATATATATTTACCATATCAGAAGATTGTAAAAAGTCAAATAGTTTGTAATCAAAATGAATTGTGTTTAACTTGATACTTATATGGAATAACTTCAGCATTATAAATAAAAAACTAAAACAAATACCATTTAAATTTGAGTTCTGATGAAATGCGTTTGTAATACAGTCTTATGTTAAAATTTTTAAATTAGAGATTGTAGGCTAAAGTTATATGCTTAGAATTTCTAGAAACATACAATGTCCTTGCTTTATGAAAATGATCCTACTGACTGTCCAGCAGTAGAACGCATTTGAGACACTTTTCTATGTGGGATAGGGGGCTATGTTGCTTGATACAGATTCCTTCCAGACCATGAGCCCCCAGTGGGAGAGGAAGGGGATGAAGGTCTGCAGCTGGGGAAGGGTGGGAGTGACTCTCATTAACACCATCTTCTATGACTCACTTAATCATCCAAATGAACATCAGCCAGATAAAAAGAAAGCTTTGTATCTTATGCTCTGATATTTCACAAAAATGATAGTTAAACAATTGTGGCAATATCCTGTTTTAACAAAAATAATTTTCATATTCCATTCTACATAATGAGGACATTTCCAGAATGCATTGGCCCACAATACTATTACTTTGCTGATATGAAGAAAACGAATTATGATGGTAAGATCCATATATAGACACGTGTATCCATGGATATTTATGTATTTATTATCGGCTATGTTCCTACTTCCTTGTCTCTTAGAAGTCACTTTACTTTTAGATGATTCTTTGGGAGCCTGGTCAGTTTGCACACCTGACAACACAATCTGATGGTCAGCACAAAGCACCTTCTGATTGTGTGACAATTTACAACGTACTTTTTGCTTTCTCCTCTTTCTAGAACTTATGACAGTCTGGCATGACAATGAGGGTGGGTATGATTATTCTCATTGGACAGATAAAGAAACAGGAATCCAGAGAGGTTAAGTAAGCTGCTTCAGTTCACACAGCTGGTGAGAGATCAAACCAGGACTATACCTGGTGCTCTTGCCTGACCGCTGGTTAACAATGGTGAAGACAAAATACAGGGTGCATTAATCTGTGAATTGCTTCCCCTAAACCATGCTGACGATGTGGTGTTTGGAAAGTCAAAAGTGGTTTTGCTACTGTCACATTTCAGATTTCTAACAGATGCTAATGAGTGCTCATCATGTTATAGCCCAACAAACTTAAACCAAGAAACTGAAGTAATTTTTACAGTTCTCACAGGGTGTATATATATATATATATAAAATACATAAAATATGTATATTATATATAAAACATATATAATATATATATTTAAGAAGATTCATAACATATATTTACAATTATTCCTAAATCACTGAGATACCATACTGAGAAATAGGCTTCATCTTTTTAAGACTCATTTTCTATATGATCATGCCAATATAAGGATAAAACAATATAAGTACGAAATATAAATACAGTCTTGGCACACTTATCTTTGCAGGTGCGCTGGAACCTAGAACACTTTCCCTTTTACCTTCTTCTGCTCACCCCTACTTTTGATTGTTTTACAGATTCACTGACACATCCGTAAGTTCCTTGAGGATCAGGACTCAGCCAAATATCTCTGAAGCTGACAAATATTACCCCAGGGCATTGCACAGCACTATGCATATAGCATTCAGTAAACGTTTGATGAATGCATGCACATGGTCTTTATGTATTTCAGTTTGGTTAAAGGAGGATTCAACCTATAGCATTTTGCCTACAGAGTTTTGGATTAGTAATAAAACATTGTCATCATAGTAAACAGTATTTTCAAAAGGCATAAGAAATATAGTAATAAATTTAATACAAATTATGCATTATATCAACTCTTTGGTTATTTTAAACAAATCATGTGGTTTTTTTTTTTACTAGAGTGATACTAAAAATATAAAAATGCGACTACAGAAATTAGCTTAATCTGTAAACATAATAAACCCTGTAAACATACATTTACTACATAATTGTACAAGTGTAAAGAATGACTAGTAAAGGCAAGTGATATACATTTCATTTAGTTCTTCAAGGTATATTTAGAAATACTGCTTTATGGATCTTTAATGTTTGAAGAAGGAATTCTTCTAACTACACTAAAATATGAAAAAATGATGACTACACCAGTGATCATAAGGATATGCAGGCAAGAGAAAGGCCTTAATACTTTTTGCCCATTGCAAAAATGACTTGCTTCACATGTCTTATGAATCACCTGTTTAGTAAAAACTGCATATTCACAAAAAGCCAAATACTTTGAAAGTGAAGAAGTAAACTGTTTTTCTGTGAGTTAGTTGACTAGAAAAATAGATAACACACTTTCCAAGGTTTTTCCAAAATCTAGGCAGTAAGGTGCATAAGGCAGGTCTATAAAATAATAAACAGCTGCAAGTAGCACTAAATATATTGTAGTTTATGCAATAGTATTTTTTTTTTCCAAATTTCAGTTTTCCATCTCAAAATGCATCAACATTTTCACACATGACACTTATCACAAATATTTCACAGTTATAATCTCAGTAGTTTAAGAAAAAACTGCCTGGCAGATACTATACAAGAGGTAAATGTTACGGACAAAATTCACCATTTAAGTCATATAGGACTTATATCCTATTGTGTGAACTCTAAAGACAAAATGAAACAACTGTGTAAATGCGACACATTATTTAAAAGTGATTAAAATAAAGTTGTCATACTATTTCTTCAAATGCTTTTTATATGATTTTCTTCAAGAACTGGGAAGAATCAGTGGCCAGGTTTTAGTAGTTCCCTGGAAACTTTTAAGTCACGATTTGGCTTATAAAACTATGGCAGTAAAAACACCATAGACTGTTATTTGTAATCTAATCAACTCCATCAAAACCCTGAGTGTTTTCAATTGCCATCTGAAGTTTATCCCATAATTCTTCAAATGATTCATAAGGTGGCAAGTCCAGGCGATTAAAGCTGAAAGAACAGAGAGGAACTGGTTATCAAAGACACTGACAAAGCAAGTACCACCACAGCAAACAGCAGTTACTGCTATTCATGAAGAGTACGTTCCAACAACACCAAACGATGTCTTTTCATCAGGGCTAGAAGTAAGATGTAGGACTGGGTTCTGGGCATGGATGCTCCACACGACTCCTTGTGGAGTCCTGCCTCTACCATGTCTTCCAAATGGCTGAGTTCCTCTACCATTTCAACCTCCAAAATGGAATGTTCTAGACCCCCTTGGGACGGCCCATCACTCATCACTCAGTTTAAATGGGCCTCTCGGATCTTCAGCTACCTGGATTTCAAGCCCCGGCCAACTTGGTAACAAAACACTTGTTCGTTGGGTTAGTGTTACCGCCTCCTCCTTATCCATAATCTATACCTGCCACCAGTAACAGAGGAGACTAGCCCTGCTGTAGCTAGATGAACAATCAGAGGAACCTCACTCTCTGAGGCTTTGTTCTATCAAGGTCCAAACAACTGCTTACCAGGTATGAGCTCTTGGCAGCTTTTCAGGAGTACCCCACTGTTCAACTGTAAACAACTGTGGTCCGTTTGAACCTATAAAGAAACATTTATTTGATTTCATTTACTCTCTACAGGAATGTCCGGGCGTATCAGAAGTTTTCTGGTGTAGAACTTACACATACAAGGAACTAATCCAGTGTATTTATATTTTAGACATGGGGTATCCCTCTGTCACCCAAGCTGGAGTGCAGTGGCATGATTCAAGCTCACTGTAGCCTCAAGCTCCTGGGCTCAAGTGATCCTCTTGTTTTAGCCTCCTGAGTAGCCAGGACTACAGGGGTGTACCACCATGCCTGGCTAACTTATAAAAAATTGATTTTATAGAGATGGGGGGGGGGTCTCACTATGTTGCCCAGACTGGTCTTGAACTCCTGGCCTCAAGTGATTCTCTCAATTCAGCCTCCCAAGTGTTGGGAATACGGGCATGAGCCACCATACCTAGCTTTCTAATGTGGTTTCTTTAAACTCAAGAGATGAAGTCTTGTGCTGGATGGCTTCATTGTTCAGCCATGAAATTAGGATTCCTTGTCTATCAGTTCATTTTTCATATCACACGTGGAGTGGCATGTCTGACAATGCTTTTGCTGTATCCTAGCTCTATACACACTACATTTCCATATACAATTTCCCTCATAGGTAAAGAGTAAATAAGCATTTTCTTTCTTTTTTGAGTACCACTGAAAATAGCTTTAATTTTTTTTTTGAATTATACAAATAATCTGGCCGACTCTGGGCATACTACCTATGAGTTAGCCCTGCTAATTAAACAAACAAACAAACAAACAAGCAAACCATAATCCCAGCACTTTGGAAGGCTGAGGCAGGCGGATCACTTGAGACCGGGAGTTCGAGACCAGCCTGGCCAATGCGGCGAAACCTTGTCTCTACTAAAAATACAAAAATTAGCCAGGTGTGGTAGTACATGCCTGTGGTCCCAGCTACTTGGGAGGCTGAAGCATGAGAATTGCTTGAACCCGGGTTGTGGAGGTTGCAAAGAGCTGAGATTGCACCACTGCACTCTAGCCTGGGCAACAGAGTGAGACTCTGTCTCAAAAGCAAAGCAAAACAAAACAAAAACCCAGAGAATAGAAAGATGGAAACCAGAGACTGGGAAGGTTGTAGTGGGTAGGGAGTGAAGAAAGTGGGGATGACTAATTGGTACAAAAAAATAGTTAAGAAGAATGAATACGACCTACTATTTGCTAGCACAACAGGGTGACTACAGTAGAAAATAATTTAATTGTACATTTAATAATAACTAAAAGAGTATAATTGGGTTGGCTGTAACAGAGGATAAATGCTTGAGGGGATGGATACCCCATCTACCCTGATGAGATTTTTACTCATTGCATGCCTGCATAAAAATATGTCAAGGGCTGGGCGCAGTGGCTCATGCCTGTAATTCCAGCACTTTGGAAGGCCGAGGCAGGCAAATAATGAGGTCAGGAGTTGAAGACCAGCCTGTCCGACATGGTGAAACCTTGTCTCTACTAAAATTACAAAAAATTAGGTGGGCATAGTGAGAGGTGCCTGTAATCCCAGCTACCTGGGAGGCTGAGGCAGGAGAACCACTTGAACCCAGGAGGCAGAGGTTGCAGTGAGTTGAGATTGTGCAACTGCACTCCACCCTGGGTGACAGAGTGAGACCCGTTTCAAAAAAAAAAAAAATGTTGGGATTATAGGAGTGAGCCACTGCGCCTAGCCGACTTAAAATACTTTTTATTGGCTATCTAATATTGCATTGTAATTTTAACAGTTTGAAATAACTTCTACTTCTTTCTATAAATATATAAGAATTTGACTTTATATTTTAACACAAACAACTCTGGCACTATGTGTGGGATATTTGTCCCAAATTTGAAACGGCGCATGAAATCAGTGGAGGGTTATGGGCCTGGGTTACATCAAAGAAGGAAGAGGCCAGAGATGGAAAAGAGCATTTGTTTGCCCTGCCTTTATTCTCTACTAACTGGTTAAGGTAGAGAAGATAAAGGAAGGGGAGCCAGTGAAACCATGAAAAAGAAAGAGGCTATGAAGTCCAATTAGGCAAGGAATGACTGAATTGGTTAGTGGCAAAGCTAGCCACTTTGCATCGTTACTCTGCGTAGACAAGGAGCAGTTGCTTGACTGGTTCTGCAAACACACATTAATGAAGCTTAGCAAGCTGACCAGATTTGACATGGAGAAGGCAGGGTTTAGCAATCAGATGGCCAGCTTCTATTTACATTAAAAAATTCAGTTTAGCAAATTCCTAGGCAACAGTCCCCGACTTCTAGTCCCCAGGACAATCCTAATCTTACTCGTTGTTCTGAATAGGGCTCTCACTTTAGCTACATCTTTTCTAAAGATTTATTCTTCGATTCTTGGTGTCCTTAAAAACAAGTATCATTCCAATATAAACAGAGTATGAATCAATGTGAGAAAAGTTGCTGTGATCTATACCAGAAATGGCACTTTTAAACAAAACACACCTACAGTTTTATACATCAACTGGAAAATAATTTGACAGAATACATAGAAGCTTACTTTATAGAAAACTACATTAATTATTCTGAAAATCAAGAGATATGTGCAGTCTTATGCCCAGTCTTGCTGCTTCTCCCAATAAATGAAAAACTGTTGCCTAATGAGATTCTCCACCCCTAACTTGAAAGGAAAAAAAACAAAAAAAGATTTCATGATTAAATAAGTTTGGAAAACATTGCTTTTGTTTTCTTCTGACAGTAAAGCTTATCATAGTCCTGAAGAAATCCATTTAACTTTGTTTAGTACAGCATTTCCTCAAAGGTATTCTACTATGACTCTTGTTTTTTTTTTTTCAATACACTTATGAACATTCTGTGGAACTTCAAATGCTATCCTGAACTACCACATTAGAGGTCATGCTTTTTCTTTTTTTTGAGACAGAGTCTCACTCTGTTGCCTAGGCTGGAGTACAGTGGTGCGATCTTGGCTCATTGCAACCTGCGCCTCCTGGGTTCAAGCAGTTCTCCTGCTTCAGCTTCCTGAGTAGCTGAGACTACAGGTGTATACCACCAAGCCCAGCTAATATTTGTAGTTTTGGTAGAGATTGGGTTTCACTGTGTTGGCAGGCTGGTCTTAAACTCCTGGCCTCAAGTAATCTGCCTGCCTTGGCCTCCCAAAGTGCTGGGATTACAGGCATGAGCCATGCCTCCCAGCCAAGGCAATGCTTTTTCTGTAACTGAAGCATACTGGGCATAGAATTTGAAGTTAAAGAACAGAAAGTGACTCAAGTCATCTGATGATTCCAGTTTTCTCCTTTATTATCTGACTAGAAGGTGTAACTATATATTAGCCTACTCCACTGTCTCTAATGATATCACTTTTAAAAGCTTAATTCTTTTTAAAATTAAGCTAAATGTTAGTAAATGATAAAAGCTTGAGGATTCATCAGCCATGAAAAAGACAATAGGCATCACTCCCTTTTTTAATGATTTATGGAAAATCCTTACCATATAGTTCAGCAAATCCATTCATAGGCACCCGAGATGTGCCAGTGACGAACTGAAGTAATCTTATTCTTTTTTCTGAATCCATCATTAAAACAGCCTGAATAAGATAAAAACATAATTTAGGGAACAGCACTGAAAAAAGGGTAAACAAATAATTTTAGGATAAGCAATTGGAATTTAGTTAGAATATTAATAATCCCTTACTAGATTTGCATATTTCTTTTAATTAAATTTTTGTTTATGGGTGGCTTACAAAGTTCTTGAAAATTTTATTTCTAAGGCTATATGGCAACTTCTTAGAATGGGATTATAACCTAGTGAACTAAAAACATTTATTTTCAGATGTGACTCAAGGCTTTTAAAAATTATATGCTAGGTGCAGTGGCTCATGCCTATAATCCCAGGATTTTGGGAGGCTGAGGCGGAGAGATCACTTGAGGCCAGGAGTTCGATGCCAGGCTGACCAACATGGTGAAACCCCATCTCTACTAAAAATACAAAAATTAGCCAGGCATGGTGGTGCAGGCCTGGAATTCCAGCTACTTGGGAAGCTGAGGCAGAAGAATTGCTTGCACCTGGGAAACAGAGGTGGCAGTGAGCTGAGACTGTGCCATTGCACTCTAGCATGGGAGACAGAGGAAGACTCTGTCTCAGAAAGAAAAAAAAACCCAAAAACCACATTATATTAATATTATTGAATGGCATGCATATTTTTCTATCAGAAATTTTAAAAGAGACATCCAAGAGTCCCTAGGAATATCCTGCAGGTTATTACAAGTTCTTTCAGAGTCCCTACTTTAGTAGGAAACTAAGCAACTGTCTCTGCCTGTCATTCTACTTACTACCTTCTGAACATTTTACTTACCTGGTAATAGTTATAGTCCCAGCAGGTGCATGTATACAGTACAAAAGGAAAGATAATTTTTGATGGTCTATATATTTTTTCTGTATCAGTTATATACCAGTACAGTGAATCAAGAGTTGACTTAGATATAATTAAATCTATCAAAAAGTAATTTACAAAAATAGAAGTTTCCAATTACCTTCCAAAACCATTGTATAACCTGATGATTTGCACTGTAGCCATTTTTATACTTGGTATGTTCTCTCCAGTCATTCACATCCACATCTCCCAGTCCACACATCAGAAGCTACGTAAGGAATGTCAAATCATAAACAAGGAAAATAATGGGTTCAAAATTTCTCTTTTACCATAAAATGTTAGGAATGTTATATCTTACCTCTAGTTCATTTTCATCAAAAATTTTGATGAGATCCTGTGGTATTAGTTCAAAGAATCCCTAGAAGAAAAACGTATTTAAAAACCTGATGGGCAGGGCCAATGGCCTTTCCTGTGTTTCAGCTTCTGGGTTCCAATGGAGGAATCACACATCCACACAAGTTTCTACCACTACACAATCACGGGCTCTTCCCTGAGATCTCAATATTGGTCAGACAATGTACATGTGCACAGTCTGTTCTCTCTCATTTATTCCTCAAAGTGGCTGTTTTCAAACTCTATGGCCAGGCGCGGAAGCTCATGCCTGTAATCCCAGCACTTTGGGAGGCTCAGGTGGGCAGATTGCTTGAGTCAAGGAATTTGAGACTAGCCTGGGAAATGGTGAAACCCCATCTCTACAAATACAAAAATTAGCCAGGCATGGTGATGTGCACTTGTAGTCCCAGCTACTGGGGAGGTTGAGGTAGTCCAGCCTGGATGACAAACTGAGACCCTTTCTCAAAACAACAACAACAAAAAACAAATTTCTCATCCTTCTCAGGCCTCCATATCACCCCTTCTTTACAGTAGATAAGTTCTATTTGGGAGAAAACAGAGGCAAGTGGCTGGGTGCGGTGGCTCACACCTGTAATCCCAGCACTTTAGGAGGCTGTGGTGGGCGGATCACGAGGTCAGGAGTTCAAGACCAGCCTGATCAACATGAATGAGACCCCATCTCTACTAAAAATACAAGAAAAATTAGCCGGGTGTGGTGGCACGCACCTGTAACCCCAGCTACTCAGAAGGCTGAGGCAGGAGAATCGTTTGAACCCAGGAGGCGGAAATTGCCGTGAGTCGAGATCGCACCACTGCACTCCAGCCTGGGCAACGAAGTGAGACTGTCTCAAAAAAAAAAAAAAAGAAAAGAAAAGAGAAGCAAGTATGCATGATGGAACTCCCTCAAGCTTCTCCATCCCTGCGTCCCAACCATCACCAACACCCATCGTGGCCTCCTTCCCACTGCATTGGAAAAGAAAGGTCCCACCTCCTCTTTCGGGCTAGGCCTGCACCTGTGTTTCACCTGCTCCTCAGGGAGGTCATCTTACTAGATCTCTTTCTCTTTATTGGCTTACTCTGTATGCATTAAAATTTGTTAAAACAAAGCAAGCAAACAAACAAAAAACCCTAATGACTCTTTTTCCCTTCACAGCCAAGTTCTTCGCAATGCCATGCAGTTACCAAATCCACTCACTCACCTCCCACCTAACCCTCAACCTACTGCCATCTGATCTTTACACTACAGCTTCCTTGAAATTGTTCTGGAAAAAGTCAAGGACAGCTTTGTAGGTATATCTGATAAACACTTTTAATTCCTTATCGTATTTGACTTCTTTGCAGTATGATTAAGAACATCTTTGCTATTGAAACCCTGTCTGCTCTTGATACCCTTGTCTGCCTTTGTTAATTTCCTTTGCTGTTTCCTTTCCGGCCCGCCCCCCTGCCATGCTCTAAACTGTCCATTCATAAACCTTCCTTTCAAAACAAGAGTTAAGATGCTGGTGTTCCCAGGTCTCTCTCCACATGTGAGGCCATCCACTTTCACTGCCCTTTCACATTTTCCATCTTACCGAGTTCACTGCTTCACTACGCATAGGCAGATAATCCCCAAAACCAAACATCTCTACCCTCTAAGTCTCCCTTCCTGAATGACAGTCAAATGCACAGGTAGCTCTTATCAGCACCACTATCTTCATTCCCTTACCATTCCTATCACAGTTCCCCCACCATTCCCTTAATTCCTTACCATTTCTCACCAAGATTACTGTAGCACTTTCCCAACTCTGCTGGGAAGTCTGCTGCTAGTCTTGCTTTCATCTAACTCCCTCTACATAGCACTTTCAGAATGATCTAAAACATAAATTGAATCCTGGTGTCTTATTGGTTAATAGCCTTTAATGCTACCTTCCTTGGAAATTCAGAGAAAACTCCTAACTCTACTGATTCACACACAGGCCTTTTATAAGCTGGTCTCTTAGCTCTGCAGGCTTATTGATCCCCTCTTGCATTCTCTCAGCCAGCATACTCAACTGCCTGTGGGTATAGCCTACCTTATTGCCAGACTTCACACACGCTGCTCCTGCTGCTTAGAACTGCATTTCCCTCCTCTCCATGATTGGCCAACCCCTCTAGTCCTTCTTTGTTCCTTCCTTTGCCCCTCCCTGATTTGTACTTTTCTTCTGTGCTCTCCTAGCATTTATGCTTGCCTCTGTTCATTTCACTCTTTTTGTCTTTTCTCTTTTTGAGACAGAGTTTTGCTCCGTCGCCCAGGCTGGAAGGCAATGGCGCGATCTCAGCTCACTGCAACCTCTGCCACCTGGGTTCAAGAGATTCTCCTGCCTTAGCCTCCTGAGTAGCTGCAATTACAGATGCATGCCACCACGCCCAGCTAATTTTTGTACTTTTAGTAGAGATGGTGTTTCACCATTTGGTCAGGCTGATCTCAAACTCCTGACCTTGTAATCTGCCTGCCTCAGCCTCCCAAAGTGCTGGGATTATAGACGTGAGCCACTGTGCCTGGCCCCATTTCACTCTTTACAGCATACATCCCTTGATAGCAGGACCTATGCCTTTTGGCCTGGTACAGCACCATACACACAGCATTCAATACTGAATTTATGAAAAAGTGATACACACACACACACACACACACTTTTTTTAGAGACAAGTTTTCACTTTGTCACGCAGGCTTGAGTGCAGTGGTGCCATTATAGCTCATAGCTCACTGTAGCCTCAACTTCCCAGGTTCAAGTGATCCTCCATCCTCAACCTCCCAAGTAGCTGTGACCATAGGCACATACCGCAACACAAGGCTAATCTTTAATTTTTGGTAGAGATAAGGTCTCCCTATGTTGTCCATGCTGGTCTTGAACTCCTGGGTTCAAGTGATCCTCCTGCCTCAGCCTCCTCATATAGAAAGGGCAGCTATATGTCTCCACATGTAAATATCCCCAATAAATATCTGATTAAAAAAAGAAAGTAGGTTGGGCACGGTGGCTCATGCCTGTAATCCCAGCACTTTGGGAGGCCAAGGCGGTTAGGAGGTTGAGACTAGCCTGATCAACGTAGTGAAACCCTGTCTCTACTAAAAATACAAAAATTAGCCAGGCATGGTGGTGGGTGCCTGTTAACTGCAGCTACTCAGGAAGGCTGAAGCAGGAGAATCACTTCAACCTAAGAGGTGCAGGTTGCAGTGAGCCGAGATTTCCCCACTGCATTCCAGCCTGGGCGACAGAGTGGCCAATCAATCTAGTCCTTTTAGTCTAAAAAACAAAAACAAAAAAACAACAACAAAAAAAGCAGAGGGCGCGGTGGCTCACGCCTGTAATACCAGCACTTTGGGAGGCTGAGGCAGGTGGATCACAAGGTCAAGAGATCGAGACCATCCTGACCAACATGGTGAAACCCCATCTCTACTAAAGATAAAAAAAAAAGTGGCCGGGAGTGGTGGCTCACGCCTGTAATCCCAGCACTTTGCGAGGCAGAGGCGGGTGGATCACGAGGTCAACAGATCGAGACCATCCTGGTCAACGTGGTGAAACCCTGTCTCTACTAAAAATACAAAAAATTAGCTGGGCATGGTGGCACGTGCCTGTAGTCCCAGCTACTCAGGAGGCTGAGGCAGGAGAATTGCCTGAACCCAGGAGGTGGAGGTTGCAGTGAGCCGAGATTGCGCCATTGCACTCCAGCCTGGGTAACAAGGGCGAAACTCCGTCTCAAAAAAAAAAAAAAAATTAATTAATTAATTAAAAAAAAAAGTTAGCTGGGCATGGTGGGGAATGCCTGTCCCAGCTACTGGGGAAGCTGAGGCAGGAGAATCGCTTGAATGCAGGAGGTGGAGGGTGCCGTGGGCCAAGATCGGGCTGCTGCACTCCAGCCTGGCAACAGAACAAGACTCTGTCTCAACAACAACAACAACAACAACAACAACAAAAAACAACAAAGTAACTCACAAAACAAAATGTATAAGGTGATCCTATTTAGAAAAACAAATATGTTACACTATCCCTACAGCACTCTTGTTCTTTTGCTGTCCTACAGTGAAGGGAATGGAGTTGGGAAAATGCCTGGAGGAAGGGGACCTTTCAATGTCTATTGTCTAGACTTCTTGAATGAATGAATGGAATAGTTAGTTAATACAAAAATATAATTTAGAATGATTTCACAAAACAAGCCATATGCTTATTTTTCTCAGCTGTGATGAGCCCTAATATTTGAAACTTATGGGTTATACTGTGAAATTATGGAAGAGCAAATAAAAGAAAATAAATACCTCTTTAAAAGCAGCCATTTGCTTCTGGATTCGGTTTACAAATCGCCACTGTATTACAAGACTAAAAAGAAACATTTCATTTTCATGTGAACCAAGACAAAATTCGGAGGCACAATTATTCCAGTTAGAAACAGAAACCAAAGACTAGCTGAGCCCAAGGCAAAAGCGGAATATGAGTGCTTGCTACCAAATTGGAATAGAGAGAGAAAAAGAACACTGGAATTCTGGCCAATGGGACAGAGAAAGATGGTAAGATGAGGCTTTTCGGAATAAAGTATAAAATTATGTCCAATAAAATACTTACTAAATATATTCCTTTTTGTTCTTATTGGTGACAACTATTTCTGATCCACCATTTTTCAACTCATGTTGGTGTGTCTAAAATTAAACACAATGCCTTAGTATGTTATTTTAGTGAGAAAAAATTTTAAAGTATACATATTGTAGTTATACAAGAAACCTGGTGTTTTAAATTAAGTCCAGTCAAAAGCTAAAAGCTAAGAAAACTTAAAATATTGATTTTACAATATGGAATGAGTCAAATGTCAAAGAAAGCGCAAATTCTTGCTGAGAGACAGCTTTTGTTACTGGAAACTAAGTGTAAAAGTAGAGCACAGAAAAGTATTAAGCATATGTATTAACATCTAAACATTTGTTTCACAATTTATGTGCCATTTTAACTCATCAAAATTCACAAACCTGTCCAAAAAGTTCTTCATCTATGATAAACCTGAGGTCCAATTCTGTTGGGTCATTTTCAAGAATCCATCTTAGAGAATTGTAATATTCACTATCCTAGATAGAAAAAATTACAAATTTAAAATTTATATATATAACACACCTGAAATTGCAAAAACCAGTATGCACAGGGTCTGAATAATTGGGTAAAAGATGAGAGGTCAGAAGGACATCCTTTCCTTACACACATGCACATATTACAAAAAGAGTGGATGACAGGTAAGGGCAAGAATAAAAATGTATTTATCAATCAATCAAGTGGTGCCTACTTAAAAGTTCAGAATCTATGTCTATGTGGAAGCAGTGGAGGCACAGAATTTATTATCCAGTTAAAGGAGTGAATCAAAAAGTTTTCAGATAAAACCTAACTTCTGTAGATATCCAGGAGCACTTAGCACATTCCTCACATGCCTATGTGACTGTGTGTGAAATGTTTTATTTATTCTTATTTTTTAATTTAATTTTGTTTTGAGACAGGATCTCACTCTATCACTTAGGTTGGAGTGCAGTGGCGTGATCATCACTCACTGCAGCCTCGACCTCCTAGGCTCAAGTGATCCTCCTACCCCAGCCTCTCAAGTAGCTGGGACTACAGGCGTGCACCACCATGCCCGGCTAAATTTCTGTATTTTTTTGTAGAGACAGAGTATCACCATGTTGGCCAGGCTGGTTTCAAACTTTTGACCTCAAGTAATCCATCCACCTCAGCCTCCCAAAGTGCTGGGATTATAGTCGTGCACTACTGTGTCCAGCCCTGTGTGTGAAATGTTTAAGTAGCTATGAGGAGGCCATTATTTATACCCAGCCAGAGTTAAAGAAAAATCTCTAAATAAATATAGAGGCTCAATGAACCAAATCAAATAACTGTGCAATCTTAAGAATAATAAAGAATCACATTGTTTGTGCTGTAAATATGTAACAAGCGAAGAATAAAAAATGAACTTGGTACTAAAGAAGATGCCTTAGAATTCATGGGAACACACATTGTGTGAAGCTATTCAGCAGCACAGGAAACAACCTGGCTATAGTCGGGGGGGAATCCTTGGGCTTCTGTTTCTTTCTAGGAGCCTAACCATAATGCCTTGCCTTTCGACTGCCATTTAAAAAATACACACCATTCATCCTAAAACATCATATTTCAAATACTAATTCAAAAGATACATAACTTGTATAACCTGTTGAAGTATTTATGTTTACTGATACCTATAACTTGATAACTGTAACTCTGAAATGCATGAAAAAACTAAGATAGGTTGATGGATAGACAGACAGGTATGTGATAAACTAAATCTAGAAAACAATGCAATTGTGAGTAGTGGATATAGAAGTGTCCAGTGTAAAATTCTTCCAACTTTATTATACATTAGAAAATTTTCATAGTAAAATGTTGAGGAAAAAGTTCATTTGTATTTTGGAACATGATAATTTATTAATTTCCATATCATTAAAATAAAAATCTTTAAAATGCTCAAGTTGCTTGTTAAATTATGCTTCCTCTATACTATAAGCAAAAAAGACATACCACAGATTCCATATCATGAAGGGTTATTGGTTTGTGAAGCATCATCTTGTAAAATGGGCGGATGAAAAAACCTTGCAAAAAACCAAATACGTTTAGGATGATTACCAAGTGAAAGAAAACAGGTAATTACACTGTAAAAAGTTTAGACTTAATACTAACCATCCAACAGTTTGCCATGATAAACTGCCATTCCAGCTACCCGACCAATAAACTTGAAGTAAGAGAGGTGATCTTCATTACACAACCCAGAGTTTGGATTTATCTGCAGGGTATAATTGTCCCTGTAAAGACAATTCCATTTAAATACTCCATTTGAAAAACTTTAATATGACAAATAATTATAAAAAATCTTCCTCTTTTAAGAATTGTTTACTAGTGTTAGAACCACATTCCTCCACTGGATTTAATGGTTTTAAAAATAGTAATTTCTGTCAAAAAGTGGAAACAACCCAAATGTCCTTTGGCAGATGAATGTTTACACAATTTTTTTTTTTTTTTTTTTTTTTGAGATGGAGTATTCCTCTGTCCCCCCAGGCTGGAGTGCAATGGCATGGTCTCGGCTCACTGAAACTTCCACCTCCCAGCTTCAAGCGATTCTCCTGCCTCAGCCTCCGAGTAGCAGGGACTACAGGCACCTGCCACCACCCCCAGCTAATTTTTGCACAGTTTTAGTAAAGACGGGGTTTCCCTATGTTGGCCAGGCTGGTCTTAAAATCATGACCTCATGATCCACCCATCTCGGCCTCCCAAAGTGTTGGGATTACAGGTGTGAGACCACCGTGCCCGGCCTAAACAAAGTATTATATGTAAAAATAATGGAATATTATTCAGCCTTAAAAAGGAAGGACATTCTGATACATGCTACAACATAGATGAACCTTGAAGACATCATGCTAAGTGAAATGAGCTGGTCAAAAAACGACAAATAGTGAATGATTCCACTTATGTGTGGTACCCAGAAAAGTCAAATTCATAGGGACAGAAAGTAGAATGGTGGCTGTCAGGGAATGAGGAGCAAGTGCTTTCTGGGTACAGAGTTTCATTTTGGGAAGATGAAAAAAGAAAACGTTCTAGAGTTGGATGGTGCTGATGGCAACACAGCAATGTGAATGTATGTTAACGACTCTAAATTGTGTATTTAAAATAGTTAAAATGATAAATTTGATGTAATGTGTATTTTACCACAACTTTTTAAAGTCACTTCTGAAACATCAGTTAAAATTGCCCTTTTCTGGCATGACATACATTTTCCTCATATTGCATGACTCTTACTTCTAAAACCACGATTTTTCTTTTTCTGCATATAGTCATTTTAAAGTTACTTACGTAGCAGAATACTCAAACAACCCATAGTAAGGGTTAAACATTTCCTTTGAGATCAGGAAGAACCATTCTCTGGCAACTCCTCCATAATCCAATCCCTTTTCACCATCAAACTCAATCCACAGTCGAGCCTTGAGGAAGTCTGCTCTCTTGACACCCATAATTCTCCGGTAAGAGTCCTCGAGAACAGTTGCTCGGCGAAGTTTCATTTCAAATTTGTTTGGAATGTCATTCTGAAAACCCAGAGGAGAGACTTATGGTTTAAATCAGTTCAACATAGTAACAAACCTGTCTCTCATAAAATTATAACATTGCCTCTACACCCTGTGTCTAAGTCTCTTTTTCCTTACGTAATATACTCAGGGCAAACACAACTAGGTATATTGTCTTGCTTTCCTCGATGGTATGAGAGAGTTCTTGCATTTTCTCTAATTACTTACTAATATAGACTTCTCTATATCTAAAGGAGCTTTTTCTTTTTTCTTTTTTGGAGAAAGTTCTGTTGCCTAGGCTGGTGTGCGGTGGTGTGAACATGGCTCACTGCAGCCTCGACCTCATGGGCTCAAGTGATCCTCTTACCTCAGCCTCCTAAGTAACTGGACCATAGAAGCATGCCATCATGCCTGGCTAATTTTTAACGTTTTTGTACAGGTGAGGTTTTGCCATCTTGCCCAGGCTGGTCTCAAACTCCTAAGGTGAAGCAATCTTCCTGTCTTGGCCTTCCAAAGTGCTGGGATTACAAGGATGAGCCACAGTCCCCGGCCTAAAGAAGCTATTGATGGTGATGGTAATGCCCCCATGAAGCCATTTCATTAATAGTCATTTTCATATTAAGTTCCAGTGAACGCCATTCTGTGGCCTGTAGGATAGCCACTGCTGCTAGTTGTCACCTGCCCATCTGTTCAGGGTTTTCCCTATCTCTACCTTTCCTCCCTGGAGTCTATCCTCTTTCACTCATTCACAGATGCTGACACTCACAGATTGTGCCGTATATGGCTTGGCTGGGTCTCCACCCAAATCTCATCTTGAATTGTAACTCCCACAATTTCCATGTGTCTTAGGAAGAACCCAGAGGGAGATGAATGAATTATGGGGGCGGGTCTTTCCTGCACTGTTCTCGCGATAGTGAATGAGTCTCATGAGATCTGATGGGTTCTTTACACAAGCTCTCTTTGCCTGCTGCCCTCTACCTAAGATATGGTTTGCTCCTCCTTGCCGTCCGCCATGATTGTGAGGCCTCCTCAGCCATGTGGAACTGTAAGTCCAATAAACCTTTTTCTTTTGTACATTGCCCGGTCTCGGGTATGTCTTTATCAGCAGCGTGAAAACAAACGAATACAGCCAGGCACGCGGGGCGGCGGGCGGGGAGGCGGTTAACTCCTTTAACCTTACAACACCACTATGCAAAAGCTACTATTATTGTCTTCATTTTACACATAAAACTGAAGAAGACAACTTAAGAAAAGTTTTAACTCCTGGGTCTGTGCTCTTAATTAATGGAGCAACATTGCCTCACTAATCTTTCGTACATTCTTTGCTTACATGACAAATGTACGTAACTATGCTTTAGGCAGACCTTACTGTAAATTTTACAAAAGATACGTCTAAATATTTCATTCCTCTGTACTTCATGGCCAAATTTCCAGGGGAAACTAGTAAGAGAAAACATGCCATCAACATTCTGTCACCTCCGAAAAAGAAGGTTAGCTCTAAGGAAAAAAAAAATTTTATTCTCAATTTATTCAGAGCAAATGAGAAGCCTTATAGAGACATGACAGTGTTAGCAGTTGATATAAGCAACATAAGCATGATATGAGCAGTTTACTCTACTGCTTATGTCATTTAAAAAATGGTAAGCTTGCAGAAAAGCACTTTTAGACTGGATACTAGGCAGCGGGAGCAGGTAAGCATTTATCAAAGGCCCACTCTGGGCCAGGTGGTATTGTAGCAGCCAGGGATGGGGAATAAAGGGAATACAAACTGGCTGTAAAATGTTGCTTCCTCAAGGAGTTTCTAATCTGGTGCATATGTGAAAAACAAGTGTAAATGCTTCTATTTCTGAGACTTAAAATAGGAGAATAATTGCTGATGATAGAGATGTAAGCAGTGTTCTGCAGGGCATAAAAGACTGAGCTATTGACTTGAAATGAGGCAATCAAGAAGGCTTTGAGAGGAAGTCTTTAGACAGAGAGAAAAAGAGGGAAGGATGAACAGCATACATGAGGGGTCTGATATATTTAATACCTAGAGAGTACAGAAGGAGAAGGGAAAGGAAGGGAAAGAAAGCAGGGATTATAGCGAAAAAAATGTGAAAAAGTAGTCTACGGGAGAGGGTGGACAGTGTGAATGCAGTCGAGAAGAGAGTTTCTGAGCAGGGGAGCCACACGTTCAGATCGCTGGGTTCTCATAAGCTGATGGGACAGGGTATAAAGAACAGTTTTAAGGAGAAACAACAGGCACACTGGTCAGTTAAAGACCCCTGGGGCCGGGCGCGGTGGCTCACGCCTGTAATCCCAGCACTTTGGGAGGCCGAGGCGGGTGGATCACGAGGTCGAGAGATCGAGACCATCCTGGTCAACATGGTGAAACCCCGTCTCTACTAAAAATACAAAAAATTAGCTGGGCATGGTGGTGCGTGCCTGTAATCCCAGCTACTCAGGAGGCTGAGGCAGGAGAATTGCCTGAGCCCAGGAGGCGGAGGTTGCGGTGAGCCGAGATCGTGCCATTGCACTCTAGCCTGGGTAACAAGAGCAAAACTCTGTCTCAAAAAAAAAAAAAAAAAAAAAAAAAAGACCCCTGGAACAGCTCAGTGAGAGAACACAAAGGGATGTGTGAAGGAGCAACGGCGGTAGAAGAGAGGGCTACAGGAGAAACTTCCGTGTTTGAACTGAGTAATAGACAAGTGCATGCATTCTGGAATCTGGCCCTGTGTTCAAATTCTGACTCCACCATTCACTAGGTGTGAGACTTTGGGCAGGTTACATGTCTTTTCTAAGGATTAATTTCCTCAACTATAAAATAGGAATAATAATGATAGCTACTCGCATCATTAAAATGTAAAAATGCTTACACAGTATCTGGCACATGGTAATTATTAGCTATCATTATTCCTACGAAATGTTGAGGATAAGGAAGATGAAAAGGTTAAAGACAGCGCATGGCTTTCAATCACTGGTTTTAATTATTATTATTTTTGAGACAGAGTACTGCTCTGTCATCCAGGCTGGAGTGCAGTGGCATGATTATAGCTCAGGGCAGCCTTGAACTCGTGAGGTCCAGTAATCCTCCTGCCTCAGCCTCCCAAAGTGCTGGGATTACAGGCATGAGCCACTGTACCTGGTGTTTTTAATATTCTTTATCTCTGTTTTGGTGCCACACTTTGTGACATTCTAAGTGTTCTTAATGTTCTGCTCTTTTGCTGTGATGTGTCTAGATACAGATTCTTAAAATCCTGCTTGGGCCCTTTTATTAATGTGAGAATTCATATTCTTAGCCTTCTCCTCCTCATGATCTTGGTCCCCTCCTTCTGGAATGACTTCATGTCTTTGAACCTTTCTTTTGTATGTTTATCCCTTACATACCTTTGTTGCATTCTGGGTCATTTCCACAAAAATTAACTTCTCTCTTAATTTTCTTAATCACTAACATGATATGTCATGTTGGTTAGGAACACGGGATCTGGGGCTAGACCACTTGGCTTTTCTACTTAAGCATGGGACTTGATCACATTACCTAGTCTCTCTGTGCCTCAGTTTCTTCATCTGTGAAATGTGATAGTACTCCCTTCCTTACAGAGTTATTGTAGAGATTAAATGAATAACATGTAAACTTCTAAGAATAATGCCTGGCATGCAGTGAGAGATGAATAAATATCACTGCTTTTTTTTTTCTTTTTTTTTTTTTTTGAGATGGAGTTTCGCTCTTGTTACCCAGGCTGGAGTGCAATGGCGCGATCTCGGCTCACCACAACCTCCGCCTCCTGGGTTCAGGCAATTCTCCTGCCTCAGCCTCCTGAGTAGCTGGGACTACAGGCACGTGCCACCATGCCCAGCTAATTTTTTGTATTTTTAGTAGAAACGGGGTTTCACCATGTTGACCAGGATGGTCTCGATCTCTCGACCTCGTGATCCACCCGCCTCGGCCTCCCAAAGTGCTGGGATTACAGGCTTGAGCCACCGCGCCCGGCCATCAGTGCTTTTTAAAGTTTTTTTTTTTTTTTTTTGTATTTTGTATTTCTGTATTTTGTAGCCTGTAATGGGACTGCCTCCCATCGCCTGCTGCTTGGAAGACATTAACAATCAGATACTATAACATGTGTCAAGCATTCAGAGTGGCAAAAAATGGAGAAGCTAGTACTTCTATTCCCCAGCATGTTCTCATTAAGAATGAAAATATTTACCAGAACAATAAATCAACAAACATTTAAAATCCCAAAGTCTAGAAGCAGAAATTTTTCCAGGGAAATTTTTACTCTTCTTTCTTTCTTTTTTCATCTTTTTCGAGACAGGGTCTCACTCTCACCTAGGCTGGAGTGCAGTGAAGTGATTTCAGCTCACTGCAACTTCCACCTCCTGGGTTCAAGTGATTCTCCTGCCTCAGCCTCCTGAGTAGCTGGGATTACAGGCGTGCGACACCACGCCCAGCTAATTTTTGTATTTTAGTAGAGATGGGGTTTCACCATGTTGGCCAGGTTGGTCTCAAACTCCTGACCTCAAGTGATCCACCCACCTCAACCTCCCAAAGTGGTGGGATTACAGGCGTGAGCCACCACTCCTGGCCCAGAAAATTATTCTTAAAAACAAGTTTAGAAAGTTGATGCTATTTATGGATTTTAGTAAGGCATAAAATATTTAGTCTTTAAAAACTACCATGTTTTATTTTTGTTAAAAATTTGGGGCCGGGCGTGGTGGCTCAAGCCTGTAATCCCAGCACTTTGGGAGGCCGAGGCGGGTGGATCACGAGGTCAGGAGATCGAGAACATCCTGGTCAACATGGTGAAACCCCGTCTCTACTAAAAATACAAAAAATTAGCTGGGCATGGTGGTGCACACCTGTAATCCCAGCTACTCAGGAGGCTGAGGCAGGAGAATTGCCTGAACCCAGGAGGCGGAGGTTGCGTGAGCCGAGATCGTGCCATTGCACTCCAGCCTGGGTAACAAGAGCGAAACTCCGTCTCAGGAAAAAAAAAAATGTGGGTGAAAATTTGAGGTAGCCTACCCACCATCTTGAATCTTTGTGAAAGCAGGCTTCTGGCTTAGAATGCAAGAAGGTATAACCCAATATGGCCACCTAGTGGTAGTATTCCTAAAGTGCAGGCAACGGAGGACAGGATGAGCAAATTGAGAGGCAGTAAAACTAATAGATACCAACAGAAATGAAATAGATGGGCAGATGGTAAGTTTAGTTCCAAACATGGTGCATTTGTGACTATGGGCAAAAGTGTAGTGAACATAACTGATAAGCATAAGGAGACAAGTCACAAGAGCACAGTTCCACTCATGATTGCAGTTTTAAATTATGCAGAGAGATTACATTTGAAGCTGTAGAGAATGAATGACTATCGCTGGAAAAAAACAAAGTCATAAAAAATTCAGAGACCTCCAACACAGGAAAGACTAGCTTAGAAGATAATTGCCTGAGCCACTCTTGCTCAGATTCTACAAAGATCAAGCCCCACAAACTCCACAAGGACACCCAGGTTAGAGCTCTGGAAAGCAAACTTTTAATGCCATTATTCTGTATTATAAAATGTCTTGAAAAATAAAGACATAAAGTAATTATGATCTGTAGTGATATATCACAGCTATTCAAAAAAATGAGCATCTTTTTTCTATGAAAAACTTGTCAAAGTTGTTACAAATATAGAACAAATTCTTACTTAAAAAAAAAAAACATTTCCCTTTACTTTCCATCTATGTATTGATGACTCTTAAGTATTTTTTACAAACATCACTAACCTGCTTCTTCAACTTTCTTCGGAAGAACTCATACTTTCTTTTATAATCCCTGGAGTACGGCACTGCCTTCAGTTGAAAATTTTGGAAAAATAAAGAAGTTTAGGTTGTTTTTATTCTGGAACAATTTTTTAAGTTCCCTGCTGGGTATTTTATGAACATAAGTTAAGGGCATTAAAAGAAAACTATTGGGAAAGAAAAGTTTAATTAGAAGAAAAACAAATACAAAACTTAAAAATGTTTAATTTCTCTGTTTAAGGTAAAATTGTATTCGGCAGTTCCTATGACTGTAATTTTCATCATGCAATATTCTTAAAATGTAACATGCCAGAAACAGGAAATTTCTTCCAAGTAGAGAAATATTAGAAAGAAAAATGTCCATTTCTAAAGAGACTTTCGAAGTGATTTCTCCATTAAAGGAAAAACGTGAGAAGTATACTTTTTCCTTGAACTCTGGGAAGCTGCCTTATTTAGCCCTTATTTTAAAGGACTACATGTTGAGATAGTAAATAGTAATAAAAAATCCTCTATCTTCAGTTTTACTTATTTTTATGAATTAGAAAACATCTGAACAAAAATGGAAAAAGCAGCTATAAAAAACGATAAAAGGGCTGGGCGCGGTGGCTCAAGCCTGTAATCCCAGCACTTTTGGAGGCCAAGATGGGTGGATCACGAGGTCAAGAGATCAAGACCATCCTGGTCAACAAGGTGAAACCCCGTCTCTACTAAAAATACAAAAAATTAGCTGGGCATGGTGGTGCGTGCCTGTGATCCCAGCTACTCAGGAGGCTGAGGCAGGAGAATTGCCTGAACCCAGGAGGCGGAGGTTGCAGTGAGCCGAGATCGCGCCATTGCACTCCAGCCTGGGTAACAAGAGCGAAACTCCGCCTCAAAAAAAAAAACAAAAAAACAAAAAAACGATAAAAATTATCCTGTCAAACTGACTCAAGAGTAGGACAATTATCATACACAGTAATATTTATACTTAAATGTGGATGTGTCTTTCATAGAGGCATTTACAATTTTTTTTTTGTTGTTGTTAGATAGAGTCTCACTCTGCCACCCAGGTTGGCGTGTGGTGGGGCAGTCTCAGCTCACTGCAACCTCCGCCTCCTGGGTTCAACCGATTCTCCTGTCTTAGCCTCTCAAGTAGCTGGGACTACAGGTGCCTGCCAACAAGCCCAGGAATTTTTTTTTTTTTTTGCATTTGTAGTAGAGAGAAGGTTTCACCACACTGGCCAGGCTGGTCTTGAACTCCTGACCTCAGGTGACCCACCTGCCTTGGCCTCCCAAAGTGCTGGGGTTACAGGCATGAGCTGGGCCCAATTTCTATCAAAAAGTTTAAGAATGACCCTGGGGTGGATAGGGTGCTGCTGCGTCCTCATCCAGATACACTCTCTGCTCCTCTCTGATTTGTGGAGGACTGTCATCATTTTTGTTCAGACAGCGGCAGGCACCAGACTGAGCTCAACAGCCCACACTGCCTTACCATTCTGACGGTCTGGCTCACTTGTCTCCCACAGTTATTGCACAGGGCAAGGGTAATGACGTCATAGAATCTTTTCAAATAATGGAGACTTGGAGTGTAGTAAATAGGGGAGAGGAGAGAATGGCCAATGTGCTTTCCTCTCAATGTCTGTAGGGTTATGCCCTTGACTATCTGCTCTTGAAGAGACAGGTGAGAGGACAGTCCCATCAGAGCACACTGGTACAGAGAGACTTACTGGTCCAGTTATGGCTACATTCTGCAACCGAGGATCTTCCCATTGTGTTCTTTTTATATCTGAAGGGTAGAAAAAGAAAAAAGATGTTCTTTCTCATACATAAAATTTATTATAAAAAATAACATAATGAAAAATCATAATGAACATACTGTGATTTATGTAGAAGATTCTTCCATCTGTGTGAGTTCTCTCTTCCCATCCTGGCTATAATTAAGAATGTATTTCAATTATTTTAGAATAGGGTTTTAGATGTATGGATAGACAAACAGCACTGATTGTATGGTTAATTTAAATCACATGTTCCATTCCATTCTTAGAAGGTATGAACAGTTTAATAATAAGATTAATTATAGCTGATAAAGAACTACTATATTCCAAAATACAAAATATTTGAGATAGCCAAGTAAGAGAGGTTAGCATTTCTATACACTTACAGGCAAAGGCCCTAGATCACTGGAAGTATCAAGTGATGTCTTTCCTCTCAGATGGGCTGTAATTTTCAATCTGGGATCTTCCTTTTTTGGTAGAGTAAATAAAGAACAACACACACACAAATTTCAAAATAATGAAAGTCAGTCTATTACCATGTTTTCTAATATCAATGGATATTTAAAATATGCTCTTGTAAAAGTCATTTCATATTTTATTTCCTAAATATGTGACATAGTATTTTCTCCTCTGAAATCTATCACTCTCAGGCTATAATATCAAAAGGAGTAAGGATCAGTTCTCAGGGATCACCACTAACTGGTCACCTCTTTACCCTGCTCGTTAGGAAATGTGTCACTCTTTAGGGGTTTTCTCTATGTAAAAACTGGTAAAAGAGTGGGGCATTAAATTGGACCACGTGATATGTCTAAGCCCCAGAACATGCATTTTGGCAGCTCTGTTCAAGTTGATTCATATTTTGAATAACAGGAAGGTAAGCCCAAAAAGGTTATTAAAAGTCAATTCAGAATGTTAAAAATGTGAACAAAATTCAATTTATTTGGCTTAATTTACATATATTATTATTTTAATATTAATTTATTAAATAATTTTAGTATTATTTAAGGTATGCTGGTCTTTTAATAATTAATTAAAATTTATTCATCTGCTGCTAATTTTGAGTAATTTTTCTAGTGGTAAGCCAAGCACTAAACAACTTTAAGCCTTACCTTAAAATAAAAAACCTGTTCCACCTAGCCTCACAAGGTTTTTTGATATTAAATGAGATAGGGATTCAAAAGTTCTTTGGAGCTAGAAAGCCTCATATAAAAGCAAAGGATTATTCCTACATATCTTCCTAAGCATTTATGGCTAGTGAGCTAAAAACTGGAAATAGGAAGTAAACATGAGTATCTCCATCATAATCCAAAACAATATTAAAAAGAGGGGTAAGTATGTTCCTAAATATAAATATTATTATTAAGAATTCAATACATCTTTCAATGAATACTAGAAAACATAGGTTACACTAATATACACTTAAAGATGATAAGGAACTATACATAAGAGATGATTATTGTTGTTATAAATTTAAATGGAAGAGTATCAAAGTTACCCAGGTGGTGGTTTTAGTGTTGTGGTCAATAAAGAAAGGCCTCCCATTTGGTGCATGCCGGACTTCCCAGCCTTTAGGAAGGAATCCTTGCTCAGTTTCAGATGGCTGGGTCACCTGCTGGCCTGAATCACTTGTGGAAGCTTGTGACTGAGGGCCTGCAGAACTCTGGCTTGATGTCAGCTGATTGGTCTCCACTGTGGCCTAGCACATTTACAAAATCATATCATAATATTTTATAGAGAACTCAGAAATAGCAGCAGTTAAAAAGGCACTTAACCTGCAAATGCAATACACATCCTCCTTTAAAGAGACTCTGAACATTTGAGGCTCATTTTCAAATGTAGTTACGGCATATTAATATTTTCCCAACATTTTAATAATGTATTACATTTAATAATATTTTTCCAATAAGCTATTTTGTCAAATTTGATTTTAATAATAATTTATAATTTCTCAACTAATTCTCAAGCAGTGAGATAGCAGTTAACAGTCTGTTGTGGGTGCATCTGACTGAGGGAGCGAGGTCCACAAGCTCAAGCACTAGCTGCAAGTGAAGCTCTGGTGCCTATAGTAGGAGGTTGTCTTTATTCTCCCAAAACTCAGGATGGGGGATTCCTCATACACAGAAGTAGATTCAAATGTCAGACAGACAAAATGAATGATAAATATCTACCACAGAAGTGGATAACTGAAATGTAATATAGTCATATGATGGAATATTAGTAGTTAATAGAAATACACTGCATCTATAAATAACTACATAGAGCTTTAAAACAATGTTAAGCAAAAAAAAGTTGTAGACTTATGGGGCCACAACATCAATTTTAAAAAGATTTTTTTTAATCAAGCAGTACCTCATTCTATAAAATGAGTGTTCCCTCGTTGCAAAATTAGAAACACAGGCATATAAACAATATTTTACTTTTTTTTCCTTTGAGATGGAGTCTCACTGTGTTGTGCAATGGTGTAATCTCCATTACACCATTGGGCTGTACATCCCAGGCTGGAGTGCAATGGTGTAATCTCCACTCACTGCAACCTGCGCCTCCTGGGTTCAAGCGATTATTTTGCCTCAGCCTCCCGAGTAGCTGGGATTACAGGCGCGTGCCACCACAACCAGCTAATTTTTGTATTTTTAGTAGAGACAGGGTTTCACCATGTTGGTCAGGCTGGCCTCAAATTCCTGACCTCATGATCTGCCCAGATCACCCTTCCAAAGTGCTGGGATTATGGGTGTCAGCCACTGCACCCAGCTAATTTTAATTACATTTTCTAAGCTCTTTAAGTATATAAAATTGGCTAGAAGAATACATAACAAATTCAAGACTGTGGTTCCCCCGGGGGAATGGAACCAAGAGCTTGGCCAAAAGAAATTTAGGTTAATCTGTAAGACTTTATTTTTAAAAATAAAATGTCTAGGAATTAATATGGTAACATTAATGATGGTAATTCTGAATAAAGAATATGTGTATCTGCTATATTATTTTCTAGACTTTTCAGTGTTAAAAAATTTCTCAATGAGATACGGTGATAAGAGAAAATAAATATTTTGCTAAACACTTAAAAGGAAATATTACAGGTGAAACTGTTGCCAAGGGTGAGGTTTTATCGGCATAAATTTCTTTAATAGATACCAATCACCAAGATTATGTTTTAGTTAAAATAATGATCTTAACTATTCAAATTATAAAAATACCCAAAGACCAGATTATTTGCTTTTTCCTCTCATTCTCATTTGAACTTGTTTTAGATAATAGCAAGTGGTCATTTGTGTATATTAGAGATTCACAGGAAATGGTGGACACTTAGCATCAGTGTCAGAAAATAAATAATTTGAAGATGCTACAGCCAGGCATAGTGGCTCAGGCCTGTAATCTCAGCACTTTGGGAGGCCAAGATGGGTGGATCACCTGAGGTCAGGAGTTTGAGATCATTCTGGCCAATAGGTGAAACCCTCTTTCTACTAAAAATACAAAAATTAGCCGGGCATGGTGGCGCATGCCTGTAATCCCAGCTACTCTGGAGGCTGAGGTAGGAGAATTGCTTGAACCAAGGAGGCACAGGTGCAGTGAGCCGAGATTGCGCCATTGCACTCCAGTCTGGGCGACAAGAGTGAGACTCCATTTGAAAAAAAAAAAAAAAAAGACATGCTAGAAGTATCCAGTATATACTATAAAGTGATGTAATAGTTTACACAGGGATGTGACAGTTTAAATCCTGTAAGAAAGTAAATTAATAGGTTGCAGGGTACCTGTACAGTGGGCTTTGTCCAAGTAGTTGTTCTGGAATTGTGATCTACATAATATGATCTTCCTCTTTCATCTTGTTTTTCTTCCCAACCTGGTGGTAATCCAGATGAAGTAGGCAAAAGCTAAAGTGAAGAATAACAGAAGAATTAAATATATCAAATTTAAGAATCCTTCTATTGCCCCCAAAAGTTCCCTCAATCTCCTTGCCCTCTCTCAGCTCAAGCAACCACTCATCTGCTCTCTGTTGCTAGTTTTGCCTTTTTAAGAAATATATATATATATATGTTTATATATATAGAGAGAGACAGAGAGAGAAACAGAGAGAGACAGAGTCGTGCTCTATTGCCCAGGCTGGAGTGCCGTGGTATGATCTTGGCTCACTGCAACCTCTGCCTCCTAGGTTCAAGCAATTCAAGTGCCTCAGCCTCCTGAGTAGCTGGGAGCACAGGCATGCGCCAACATATCCAGCTAATTTTTTTTTTATTTTTAGTATTGACAGGGTTTTGCCATGTTGGTCAGGCTGGTCTTGAACTCTTGGTGTCAAGTGATCCACCTGCCTTGGCCTCCCAAAGTGCTGAGATTACAGGCATGAGCCACCATGCCTGGCCAGAAGAATTAAATATTAATAAGAAAGAATCCTTTGAAAAGCACCACATCTCTTCTTCACTACTTGCTCACTTTAAAACAAATCATATTTTATTGTATTGAACTAAAAAAAAACATGTATTATAATGAAAAATTGGTAAATTATACATCTTAATTTAGTGAAATAAGCCCTATTTTAAATATTTTAAAGTATGCAAAATAAAGTGTTCAGTATTTCACTTGGGGAAAAAAAACCACTAGCACCAACAATAATGATGAGAGTGATAACAACCCTAATAAAATATGCCAACAATAACAAGCACATGCTAAGTGTTTAACACAGATGTCATTTTCTTCCCACTTAATTTTAATGAGACGATTGCTAATATTGGCTCATTTTAGTTGTGAGTAAACAGAAGCTTAAAATATGGAAGTAACTTGTAACTACACTTGATCTTAGCCAAAATGCCAAGAAGTCATGGAATTAACTTGTTAAGCAACATTGCTTGTAAGGAATGGAGCTGAGATTTGAACCCAGGTAATTTAGCAGCAGACATCATACTTACCTGCTGCATCAGCAGTTACCCATACTTTGTTTCTCTAAAAGCTAGGAGATGCTACTTATCATAGTTTGTTACAATTGGATAAAGAGAGGTCTGATTATTTCTAGGCTTACTTAAAATAGTTCTAAATCCAGGCCGGGTGCAATGGTTTATCCCTGTAATCCCAGCACTTTGTGGGGCCGAGATAGGCAGATCACGTGAGGTCAGGAGGTCGACGCCAGCCTGACCAAAATGGTGAAACCTCATCTCTACTAAAAATACAAAAAAAAATTAGCTGGGTGTGGTAGCGGGCATCTGAAATCCCAGCTATTCAGGAGGTTGAGATAGAAGAATCACTTTAACCCTAAAGGCAGGTTATGGTGAGCCAAGATTGCACTATCGCACTCTAGCCTCAGCAGCAAGAGTGAAACTCCATCTCAAAAAAACAAAAATTAGCCAGGCATGAGGTGGGCACCTGTAGTCCCAGCTACTCAGGAGGCTGAGGTAGGAGAATCGCTTGAACCCAGGAGGCAGAGGTTGCAGTGAGCCGAGATGGTGCCACTGCACTCCAGCCTGGTGACAGAGCAAGATTCCTTCTCCAAAAAGAAAAGAAACAAAGAAAAGAGTCCTAAATGTGGCCTTCCTATTGTCATTTTGAACCAGATTAACCCTGGTTTGGTGTGGCTCCCTAAGGTGGCTTACAACATAAGAACCATTGCCACCAGTCTCCACACTAAAGGCGCTGCTTACTAGATACACAGGAGCTCTATGTACATTGCTGGCAGTTGTGATGAGCTGTTAGATCACAAAATGATGGATTTAAATGCTGTCCAGTTCTATAAATGTCCATCTGCTGGTGAACAGATAAATGTAGTGGATACATCTCTACAATGGAATACCATACACTAATACAGGCATGCAATAACATAGATCTATCTGAAAAACAGCATAATAAGTGAAAGAGGGTGGACACAAAAGCCTACACCCTACGACTCCCTTTACCTGAGATTTCTAAAAAAGGCAAAACTGTAGCGATAGAGAGCAGATGAGTGGTTGCTTGGGACTGAAAGTAGGCCAGGGATTGAGGGAACTTTTGGGGGTGATAGAAGGTTCTTAAACTTGATTGTGGTGATGTCTGCTTAACTGTATAAATTTACAAAAACCATTTATTTGTATGATCAAAAGTGGGTGGATGTTATGGTGTGTAAATTATACTTCAAGAAAACTCCTAAAAAAACAAAATCAATGTACTGAGGGAAAAAAAGGCATGGAAACAACTTTTCTGGCACATAAAATATAAATCATCCTACGATTCTGTTGCTCACCAGGTGCACCTAAAGTTTTGTCTTGGGTGAATTTCTATGAGTCAGTGAGAACTTCCACATATGCATTGTATAAAGGACATTATAAGGTGCAGTGGGAAAAATACCATGGAACTCAGCTTGAGCGGGCTCTGATCTAATGGAGGAGGCTAGACAGGTGACAGTGAGCAAGAGTAAGGCTGGCAAGGGTAGTCTTTCAATGGCATCTGTCCTCTTGTTGATGGTCAGTACTGACTAGGGCAATGGATGCATAGGTGGGTGACCCCTCATTCCTCGGCACAGGATCTGTGTTCCCCTCTCTTAGTGCAGGGTGTTGTGTAGACAGATAAACCACTTGTGGGCTCCGGATTTTGGAGCCTCTGCATTCCTGTGCTAGAACACAACCCTAGTTTTTAAAGCTATCTAGACTGCCATTCAAAATTGCAGATGGTTGGGGAAGAAAATGAGAAAGCCATTCCAAGTGGAGAAATGGAATGCACACAAAATCAGAAGAGGGAGAGAATCAGGACATGGGAACAGTCTCCTTGGAAGAAAAAGCATAGACATGAATGAAAGCAGCAGGAGGCTTCTGTTGGGGGATAAGGAGGGGTAGGCTGAAGAGGCTGGGAGCCTGGGAGTTTTGATCTGGTTTAAAAAACAAGCAGAGTGAGCTGGGCCTGGTGGGTTATGCCTATAATCTCAGTACTTCGTTAGGCCAAGGTGGGCAGATCATGAGGTCAGGAGATCGAGACCATCCTGGCCAACATGGTGAAACCCCATCTCTACTAAAATATAAAAAATTAGCCAGGCGTGGTGGCACCCACCTGTAGTCCCAGCTACTGGGAAGGCTGAGGCAGGGGAATTCCTTGAACCTGGGAGGTGGAGGCTGCAGTGAGCTGAGATCGTGCCACTGCACTCTGGCCTGGTGACAGTGAGACTCCATCTCAATAAAAAATAATAAAAAAAAAATAAATAAATAAAAATAAAATAAGTAATAAGTAAGTAACAAGTAGGATCTCTGGAAAAGAGAGAGAAACTCAGAGAAGTGAGGCTTGTGTCAGGAAGTGGATGGAGGCAAGGTTAAGGTCCAAACTGCCACCTAGGATGTGGCTGGAAACAGCACTGAGCAGGAAGCAGAGGCCTCAGTAGACTGACGAATGTGATACCTCAGGGAAGAAACAGACCAGGGACTGATAAACTCCAACCTGGCCGCTGGGTGTGTCAATGCCAATGGACACCTGAGTGATGAAACCCTGGCTATGCTTCGGGTACAGGGCAGACATAGCTGCCGGATGCCGTGTGCATGCGCAGAGCATCAACAACTGGACACAATGATTCTGAATTGTATGCTGCATGCAGCGACCACCTCTAGACAGTACAGTGATTCAACCAACAAGCCCAGATACCACCCACAGTCACCGGCATGCAGAGACTTTGCTTTTAACATGGGAGGGACAGTTTTGCACGTTTTGTCTTTAAGGTCCTTCCCTGGATATCACCACCTGGGACCTAGATTCTGTGCTGTACAGGTTCCCTGTAAGGCAAGTGTTCACACTCAGTCTTCCAAAATAAAAATAAAAAGAGAGGCTGAGTTTTATATTTTTTATTAATTGATGGAAGAGGGTAAAACTCACCACAGGAAGTGTAGGTTGTTCCTCAAAAGTATAGGCTTGTAAGCTGCCTCTTCTGCTGGAATGATTCTTGTAAAAAACAAGACAACAGAATAAGAATACCTTGAGATTTGTGATTTGCCTTTGAGTGTCAGCTAAGGTAGTGAGGGTAAACATGACAGGGCAGAAGAGAGAAGGCTGGCTAACACGCAGCTGTTGAGACTGCAGGCTGAGGCACCTGGTCGCTCTCAGCCCCCTAGGTGGACACCTTCACACATCCAGCTACCACGCCCTCGGTGCTGGACTGCCTCCTGGACGCCTTCTCTTGAATGTCTTAACAGAAGTCATTCTCAAACACACTCCCTCTACATTTAAGTTCTAATTTTTTGTTTTGAGATGGAGTCTCGCTCTGTTGCCCAGCCTGAAGTGCAGTGGTGTGATCTCGGCTCACTGCAACTTTCACTTCTGGGTTCAAGCAATTCTTCTGCTTCAGCCTCCTGAGTAGCTGGGACTACAGGTCCATGCTACCACACCTGGCTAATTTTTGGATTTTTAGTAGAGACGGGGTTTCAGCATATTGACCAGGTTGGTCTTGAACTCCTGACCTCGTGATCCACGCACCTCAGCCTTCCAAAGTGCTGGGATTACAGGCATGAGCCACTGTGTTTGGCTCGTAGTTCCAGTTTTATAGTTTTAACTTCAAGTTTTCACCTTTTGTCACTTTCCTTACAATGACAGCAATATCCTAAGAGGTTTCCCTGTTGCAAGTCTTACTTCCTTAAGTCCACTCTACATGCTGCATGCTGCAGGTTCAGAGCATCCTGCACTGCACAGCCAGTCCTGTTCTGGAGCTGAACCCCATGACGGCACAGAAAACAGTGTTTCCTGAGTACCAAGACCTGCCTCTTCCTGACTTCTTCAGCTACTTCCCACTTCACAATCTATCCGTTGGACATTCTGGACGACTTGTTTTCTGGAAATCTCATGTTCTTTTTTTCCTTATGTTTGTATATACATGCTATTATCACTATCTGAAATATCTTAGTTTTGTTATTTAAAGACATCAAAATTTACAATGCACACAGAAATTAAATCAGAAGATCTACTGTAGTTCTGTTTATAATAGTACTGTAAACAATCTAAAGTCTTTGAATAGGAGACTGGTGAAATAAGAGTTACTTGTATGATGGAATATGCTAGAGTTTAATGATCATTTTATGATCATTTTAATTGGTTTTTAAAGGAGTAGATCTATATATACTGAAATGGTTCAATGTCTAAGAGACAGCAAGTGAAAAAAGCAAGTTACCAAAAAGGATATTTAAGATGATCTTAGGTTCAAAAATCACCTACAAATATGTGTGTATGTATGCATGTTTATGAATATATAGAAATAGTGTCTACATAGGTATGTAAGTTATTTATCACTAGCAAATCAATAATCATTTATTCTTTAGGTCTTTGACCACTAATAGTGACTGAGGGAGCATACATTAGGGTAATATGGAAGATTTAATTTTATTTATTTATTCATTTAAATTTTTTGAGACAGAGTCTTACTCTGTTGCCCAGGCTGGAGTGCAGTGGCATGATCCTGGCTCAGTGTAACCTCCACCTCCTGGGTTCAAGCAATTCTCCTGTCTCAGCCTCCCAAGTAGCTGAGATTACAGGCACATGCCACCACACTCAGCTAATTTTTGTTATTTTTAGTATAGATGAGGTTCTGCCATGTTGGCCAGGGTGGTCGAACTCCTGACCTCAAGTGATCTGCTTGCCTTGGCCTCCCAAAGTGCTGGGATTACAAGCTTGAGCCATAATGCCTGGTCTTAAGTTTTACTTTATACACCTAAATACAATTTCAATTTGTAACCATAACCATACAGTGCCTTAAAAATATTTCTTAAAATAGTTAACACTCATACATGTTATAAAATTCAAAAGGAACCTGGGCAACAATACTATACCCAGTCTCTAAAAATTATTTTTTTTTAATTACTGGGGGTACAATGGCATGTGCCTGTAGTGTTAGCTACTCCAGAGGCTGAGATGGGAGAATCCCTTGAACCCAGAAGTTTGAGGTTGCAGTGAGCTATGATCATGCTCCTGCCTTCCAGCCTGGGTGACAGAGGGAGACCCTATATCAAAAACACAAAAGGTACAAGCAATACATATCCTGTTCATTCTCTGCCTCTCTTCACAGGCAAGCAGCATTACTAGTTTCCTGTTTAGTCCTCGAGTAATATCATACATTCGTAGCTATCAAACACATTGTTCTGTACCTTGCTGTTTTTCATTTACCAGAATCTCTTAGGGATTGTTCCATCAGACATATATAGTCAAGCCCACCTTGTTCTTTTCAGTGGCTACATAGTATTACACGATATGGGTGCCATGTATGACAATAAGTAAAAAAAAAATACCAGGCGGACAGGGAATGGGATCCCATGTGATTTATTACCAGTGAATCAATATGGTTTATTCTTTTTTTTTCTCTTGAGACAGAGTTTCTCTGTCGCCCAAGCTGGAGTGCAATGGCGTGATCCCAGCTCACTGCAACCTCTGCCTCCTGGGTTCGAACAATTCTTCCAGCTCAGTTTCCTGAGCAGCTGGGATTACAGGCATGCACCACCACACCCAGCTAATTTTTGCATTTTTAGTAGTGATAAGGTTTTGCCATGTTGCCCAGGCTGGTCTTGAACTCCTGACCTCAAGCCATCTGCCCACCTTGGTCTCCCAAAGTGCTGGGATTACAGGCATGAGCCACTGTGTCTGGCCTAATATAGTTTATCCTTTAGGTCTCTGACTGACCAGTACCACACCCCCATGAAAAAATGAAATGAATGGAAGACAGGACAAACAAATGGAAGAAAGGAAGGGCAGGAGGTAGGCAGGCAGATGTACTCACGGATATTCATATTCCCGTACAACTATCTACAGTGAAGCTTCTTGAAGAAGATGCTAGAGCAGAAGTTAGCAAACATTTCCTGGTAAGGTCTAGACAGTAAATACTGGCTGTGGGCCATGTGGTTGCTGCCGTAACTACTCATTCAGATGATGTAGTGTGAAAGCAGAGATGGTAATACCTAAACAAATGATGTACCTATACTCCAACAGTATATTATTCATAACAGGCAGCTGCCAATTTGGCCCACTGGTTGTAGTTTGCTTGCCTCTGCACTAGAATATAAGTCACATGAAGGCAGGAGATACTGTTAATTTTACTTACTGATATATCCCCAGTAACTAGCATATAGTACCTTGCATATATGTGATCAGCTCTCAATAAATACTAACTGAATGAAACGCAGGGTAACCTCAACTGGAAATGACAAATAGCATCCTCAGAGAATAATTTTTGTCTTCTAATGAATCTCCCTTGATGATACAGTCTGTATAGCTAGCCACGAAGTTCTCACCGTGGAAGCATATGCTGGAATACTTTATTCTGAACCCTATGGAAAGCAGTTTTTACAGTGGTGGCTGAAGTGAAAATGTCATCTATCTCCTTGTTTAGTCAAAGTACATCAGTTCTTATTCATATATACCTGTTGGTGACATCTGTGATAAAATGTTAAAACTTCAGGCCAGATGCAGTGGCTCATGCCTGTAATCCCAGCATTTTGGGAGTCTGAGGCAGGTGGATCCCTTGAGGCCAGGAGTTCAAGACCAGCCGAGCCAACATGGCTCCATCTCTACTAAAAACACAAAAATTAACTGGGTGTGGTGGTATGCGTCTGTAATCCCAGCTCTTCAGGAGGCTGAGGCACGAGAATTACTTGAACCCAGGAGGTGGCGTTTGCAGTGAGCTGAGATAGCACAACTGCATTCCCATCTGGGTGACAGAGTGAGATGGCAAAAAAAAAAAAAAAAAAAAAAAAAAGAAAGAAAGAAAGAAAAACCAACTTCAGCTTAACGGAGAGAGAGAAAAGCAGTCCCTAACATCCAGGAGCTGGTCTGGCACTCACAGGTAAGATCGAGACAAAATCAAGACCACTCTGTAATCATGGCTGAATATAGACAAAACATGAACATTGTCCAAGCCACCAAATACCAAACATTTCCCTATCCTGGCAAATGTGAGTGACTGTTCTACTTTGCTAATCACAGCTTTAGCCTCACTACAGGGAAGATTTGAGATACAAAATCACAGAATTATCCCTGCTTCCTGACAGCATCTCATGTAGAGCAAAGTCCTGCTTCCTAAAACCCTCTTCAAAATCACCTAACATCAGCCCAAATCTTTTAAGTCTTTTCTAACATTCTGTTGACAAAATACCAATGGTGCGTGTTCTCCTTTGCTGAAATGACTAATAAACCCAACTTGTTCAATGACATATGTGTCCCTAGTGATTTCTGACTGGAGGGCACTGACATAATGGAAATTTGGATGCCATGACTCTGGTCCATAATATTAATGGGGATATTTGAAAAAATGACCATGCTGTAAAGTCCTAAGGTCCCTGACATATTATTGCATTTAAGACAAAATTTTACATAAAAGTTAGTTGTTGAATGGTATAATATGCATAATATAAAATACTGAAACCATAAACAAATCTAAGAGCATCTTACTGAGCTGGATACTGGCTGGCTTGTGGCTGAATTTCCAAAGATGGTGAGTCTGGCATTTAATTCTTCTGCAAGGTGAGCTGGAACATCCAAGTTACTTGATGGTGGAGGTGATGGGAAGGCCTGGCTGCTATACATGGTGGCTTCATCTTCTCTTATAATTTCCCAGTTCTAAAATTAACAGAATAAGCTTGAGCCACACATACTTTAATCTATTGCTATAGCATGTGTCTATCAAGGAGAACTAGGAAACCACTTATACCTCGGAAGACTCTCGGTTGTCAACACTTTCTGTTTCCTCGGATATTTGCCGCCTGGTGGTAAATGCACGCTGTGCCTGCAGCTGAATGTTGCCATTCTCAGCATCTGTTAGGTTGTCCCTATATTGGAAGTATAAAAAGCCATCATCTATGTCTTAAGTAGTTAAAATGATTGTCAAAGATTCTGTGATCATTGAAAAAAAAATCTACATGATATCAATAAAAAAATTTATTGTTTTTGACCAAAGGCCAAAATGAGAGAGCTTCACAGATTATTTCGTTATGTTATTTTGCCATGTTATTACAAGAGTAATAAAGCTACACATACATTTTGTGAATCAGATAGTACCTTTTCTAGAAGTGGTCTTAAGCCAGGAGTAGAGTACTCCATGCACCAATGTGATGGACAGAATGAAAGAAGGTGTAAGGACTTTATAATTAAAAGCTTAATGATTTACGAATCACGTATCTATTAGGAATGGTATCTGGTTTTTTTTTGGTAATATACAATCACAAGCCTAAAAAGTTAACAGTAAAGATTTGTCTAGCTTAGGAGAGGTACAATAAATCAGATTGGATGGTTAATGAGGATTACAAAAACAGAAAGAATGAATAAGACCTAGCATTTGATAGCCTAACAGGTGACTACAGTCAATAATAATTTAATTTTACATTTAAAAACAACCAGAAGACTATAATTGGATTGTTTGTAAGAGAAAGGATAAATGCTTGAGGGGATGGATACCCCATTTTGCATGATGTGATTGTTATGCCTTGCATGCCTGTATCAAAACATCTCAGGTAGCCCATAAATATATATACCTACTAAGGACTCACAAAAACTAAAATAAAAAAAATCAGATTGAACACCCTTGAATATAAATAGAATAATTTATATTATTCTAGTTATTTGCATTTACTATAACCAGACTATAAGATCAAGAATTTTGTTCAAATATTTAATAATAAAATTATTGTTAATTTATTTAATGCCACATGAGCCCATGCTAGTCAGAAGACCAGTTACTACTGTACTGCAGCTGAAGAAAGCATAATTTTGGCACATGGTTCTAAGGGAATGCTTCAGTTTTTTTTCCCCCTAAATATTTGATTTTGGCTACCTGAAAATGACATTCGCCACAGTGAAAGAAATGTGATTCTGCTCAAGTAAGGCTTGCCATAATGCTGAGGTATGCAATAGGGCAACTCTGCAGAATTTCATAGTGTCTTCGGCTTTGTAATCTGTATGTCACTCTGTGAAGACTGATGCTTCTGTGCCATTAAGTACTTGAACTGCTGATTTGTTTTAAAAGGATTTGAGAACAGAAAATGTTTATGAAAGTGCTTGGCATATATCAGATACAAAATATCAAAGCCAAAAATTAGGAGGCTAATGCACACATTAAAAAATTACAAGTATGGGCTGGGCGTGGTGGCTCAAGCCTGTAATCCCAGCACTTTGGGAGGCCGAGGCGGGTGGATCACGAGGTCAAGAGATCGAGACCATCCTGGTCAACATGGTGAAACCCCGTCTCTACTAAAAAGACAAAAAATTAGCTGGGCATGGTGGCACGTGCCTGTAATCCCAGCTACTCAGGAGGCTGAGGCAGGAGAATTGCCTGAACCCAGGAGGCGGAGGTTGTGGTGAGCCGAGATGGCGCCATTGCACTCCAGCCTGGGTAACAAGAGCGAAACTCTGTCTCAAAAAAAAAATTACAAGTATGTTTCAAACATAAGACTAAAGGAAGATTTCATAAGACTCTATGGAAGAAGAAATGAAAGCGGATTTGAGAATGAATATGAATAATGGGAGATTTTATAAGTTTATATACAGTCTTATGATAATAAAAGAAAAATATCACTGAGGAGACATAAGTCAGAATATGTGATCTGTGCATGCTGGAAGTTATGTAGACATTGAGCAGACTGTCGAATAGGTGTTTAATAAAAGACCCTTATTATTGAGTCCTTTATATTTTATAAATAATTTATATTTTAAAAATAGAGTACTGTAGAAATTAACATTTTATTATACTTTAATAACTACAAAAATTCTTCAAGACTTCTAATTCAGCCTAAAAAGACAAATGTACCACTTGTGGCTACATGACAATTAAAAACATATTAAAATTAAGAAGCAATTAAAAGGGTAGTATCTATGAATCAAGTATTATTAAGTCATTAAAAAAAAAAACAAAACAGCAGAGCTAGGACTTTTTAAGTCCCGGGCCATAAAAATCCTAGTATTATTATAGTTTATGCATCACTATCCTGTTATGAATCCATCTGAGACATGACCTCAAAGTGAGAATTAGTAGTTAAAGTATTTCCAGATTAAAATTGTAAAAGCCACCAGCACATACTGAGGGGTTGGTCTTTTCCACTGCGTTCTTCTAGATTCATGGTTTACATAGTAGGTCCTTCCAAGGATATCCTGCCTCTCTTCCCACCCTGGAGGTAGAGGAGAAGGTTCTCGTTGTTGCTGCAAATGGCAAGCAGCATCTGGTTGGTCCAAAACAACCCAGCCAGGCTGAAAAACAGGATGGTAGCCATTAAGTTTATGCTTGATTTTTTTAACCTTATAAATTATATGCTAAAGGAAATTTTAAAAGAGATTTTTATATTAAGTTCTAGAAATTATGCATAGACAGAATTAACAATCCTCAACTTTTAATACCATAATATAAATATTTTATGACAATGAAGACTTTTTTTGCAAAAATGATAACCATTTAATTTTTGTTTGAAATTGTCCAAAAATTTTTCCAAAACAACCTTTAAAGGCAAATGCCTATAAAGTTTCCACCAGGTTCTGCCTGGGTGACAGAACCAGATCCTGTCTCAAGATAGAACAACGATAAACCAAAACTTTAAAACAAATCAATTTAAAATTTTCTTAACAAAAAATAGAAGTGAGGTGATAGATTTAATTTGCCTGATTTAATCATTCTGCATGGTAAACACACATCAAAATATCACATTGTCCTCTATAAATATATACAATTACTGTTTGTCAATCAAAAATGAGATTTAAAAAATCTAATCAAATAAAGGACAAAAAATCTTTTATCTTTTAAATAAACAACAGTGGAAAGTTGGAAATAAAAAGCACTGAGAAATTGAGAAGCATAGTTTAAGTTACCGGTGTAATCTCGGCTATTCTCTAAATTATAAGCTGAATGACGGGCAAGGATTATGTGTTATTGGTCATTGTCTTTCCTGCAGAGAAAGCACCATGCTTATGGTAGAAATCAATAACTATCTGAGACGTGGAAAAAATTATTAGATAAAGGTCAAATGCATAGATGGGCAAGATAGGGAAGGGCAAATGATTTTGAAATAATTGCTACAGTGAACTCTCTAGTGATGGAAAAGTCATTGTGATTCCCTTGTCCGATTTTCTCTCTTTCTCCTCTGGACCAAGGCAAGCCATTTTAGTCAAGCCATAAAACAGCCAAATAAAGATTTTTTAAAAAATGCACTGGAAGTTTGGTTTCTCAGAGACTAACAAGAGGCAAAATTAACACAAAGCCTTAGTTAAGCCTAAAGTAAGGAACTGATAGAAAAGAGTAGCAAGAATTAATGCTTTTATATGGGAAACCTCATAAAAGAAAAGGCGGTAGGCAAAAGATTTTATTAAATACTGACTGGTTAGGACAGCATTCGAAACTGAAATAAACTGGTGAAGAAAACTTTAAAATGCTCCCAAAGGGACACAAAAGAAGACCTAAATAATGGAAAGGCATGGTCTGATCTTGGCTGGGAAGACTCAGTCTCACAAAGGTGTCAATTCTTCCTACGGTAATCTATAAATTTGCCAAGATTCCAACACAACTACATTAGGATTTAAAAAAAAAAATAGGCCAGGCACAGTGGCTCACACCTGTAATCCCAGCACTTTGTGAGGCCGAGGTGGGTAGATGACCTGAGGTCAGGAGTTCGAGACCAGCCTGGCCAACATAGTGAAACCCCGTCTCTACTAAAAACACAAAATTAGTCTGGCGTGGTGGTGCATGCCTATAATCTCGGCTACTCAGGAGACTGAGGCAAGAGACTTGCTTGAACCTGGGAGGTGGAGGTTGTGGTGAGCCAAGATTGTACCACTGCACTCCAGCCTGGGCAACAAGAGTGAAACTCTGTCCCCCTTGCCCCCCACCCCCCAAAAATACAAGGCAATTCTCAAGTTCAAATAGAAATATAAACAAACAGCAATAAGCAGCACAATTCTAAAAAAGAAGAGCAAGAAGTGAAGATCAACCCTACCAGATAAAGCTATTATAAACGACAACAATTAAAGCTGTGTGGCACTGCATGCATCAACAGGCAACTCAACAGATTTGCCCAGAAAGAGATTCAACTTCATGGGAATTTCGACCAGGCACAGTGGCTCACCCCTGTAATCCCAGCACTTTGGTAGACCAAGGCAGGTGAGTCACTTGAGGTCAGAAGTTCCAGACCAACCTGGCAAACATGATGAAACCCTACTTCTACCAAAAATACAAAAATATGGTGGGCGTGGTGGCAGGTGCCTGTAATCCCAGCTATTCGGTAGGCTGAGGCAGGAGAATTGATTGAGCCTGGGAGGTAGAGGTTGCAGTGAGCTGAGATCGCACCACTGCACTTATCCTGGGTGACACAGCAGTACTCTCTCTCGAAAAACAACAACAGCAAACAACATTTATAGGAATTAAGAATAAGATAAAGACATTTCCAATCTGTGGCAAAATAGGCAAATTACTTACAAAATGGGCACCCATTTGGGAAAAAACTTCACTTGAATCCCTACCTCATTCCTTATATCAGGATAAGTTACAGACTGAATAATATTTAAATGTTTAAAAGTAAAACTAAAAAGTATTAGTAACAAATTTTTGGAAATTTTAGAAATATACTTTAAGAGTGGAACACTGTTGAGTATGACACCAAACCCTGAAGGCATGAAAGAGAAGATCCATAAACTTGACAACAAAACACCCAAATTTGTATATGGCCCTAATTACTAAATAACAACAAAAAAACAAAACAAAAACCCACAAATAACATATAACATAAGTACATCACAAAGTGGCAAACATTTTTGGTACTTTGATAATAGACACAGAATAATTTCCTTATATACATAGAGTTTCTGTTCTAGGCCTGGAGAACAGCAATACATGACTGCTATGTGACAGGCAGTGGATTGCTTAGAAGATGGAAGATAATTCTATGTTGGAAGGCTAGACCTGAAAACGAGGGCTCAGGGAAAAGAGTTGGGAAGGAAAGGAACGTTTTTTGGTAGCAGTGAGAAATGGATAGGGGTTTCTGCAGCAAGGCTGATTTATTTTGGCTAGCTCTGTATAGAAGGTGAGGGGTGTTGGGGGAGGAAGATGACAGAATAAATTATTTTGGGAAAAAAGGTCTGGACGAGAATTTTTCTTCCTTTCTTCTTTCTCCTCACAGGGTCTCATTCTGTCACCCAGGTTGGAGTGCAGTGGTGCCATCACAGGTCACTGCAGCCTTGACCTCCTGAGCTCAAACAATCCTCCCACCTTAGCCTCCTGAGCAGGTACGGCTATAGGTGCGTACTACCATGCCAGCCTAATTTTTTATTTTTTGTAGAGATGGGGCCTCACTATGTTGCCCAGGCTGGTCTCAAACTCCTGGGCTCAAGCAATCCTCCTGCCTTGGTCTCCCAAAGTGCTGGGATTACCAGCATGAGCCACTGTGCCCAACCTTGCTTTTTTTCTTTTTACCTCTTTTAAAAGAATTGGTATCTCTGTTTTTTTTCTTTTTATGGCCCAAATTCCATTCTCTTCTTTCCCTATATCCTCTTACTTTGTCTGCCCATCCATGTTTATCTTCCTTCTTTCTTTCTTTTCCTTTACCTTAAATTATGATAATATAGCATCTAGCATGCCTAAAAATTAGTCTTACATATATTGAATCAGATTGTATTTTTCTGGTTTCAATCCCAAAAACATGTAAGTTAAATTTTTATATTTTACTCTTTTGAGAAAACATAAGCTTAACATTTTTTGGTGAATATAATCAATGATTACTTTCCTTTAAGATTAATACAATTTATTAATAAAAGAGTTCTCACCACTGCTGTAAAGGATTATAAAAATAGTTCTAGAAAATGGTACCAAAAGAATATTTCTTTTAAAGCTCCTTAGAGATTTCTCTCTTAAATGTCTGCTTATTGTATTTATATTATCTGAGTAAATTCAAGAAGAGAAAGAACAAAAATTAATTTATTAAGGGCTTTTAAAAAACGGTCTCAAGTTTGTGTAAATACAGTTGTGCAATCACTGTTTAGAAAGACTGGATAGAATGCCTCTACACAGTCAATTTTTTGGATAGGATGCCTTCCTATTAAATGTGTATCAGCTGCTATTCTCTATAAAATAACTTTCTAAGTATCAATGAATCTTATTTAATTTCTAACCTCAAAGCCAATATGTAATTGCCCACAATTTAATCAAGTCAAAGAGGGTCAGAAAGAAAGCATTCAGAGGTATAACCAAGAGTTTACATGTTAATTTTGTAAAACACATACAACTAACCCTAAAGTTGTAAGGGGTACAAAAATCAAATATTACATAATTATCTACTATAGCCATACTTTACTACAGAATACAGACTATCTAAGAGTCACCTTCATTTCAAAATTAAAATTGTTTTCCTTAAATAGTAGAATTTTATACATACAGTCACAAACTAGCTGTCAAAGGACTAGGCAAGACTCCTCTAGTCATTAGCTATACAGATTCATGTGTAAATAAGCACAGTCATGTGTTTGAATTCCTAGGGCCTTTCAAAAATAAACTCTTACATGCTTACATCTCCTGAAATTATAAGGTGCACTCTGAGGGAATTCAAACACTGAGACATACGACCGCAAAATGAAGCGAAGTTCTTGCCACAGAAACTGAACTGTGAATAACGTCCTATGATGCGTGCATGTGGGCAAAACTTGGAGCAGGTTACTAAATAACGAAATGCTGTTAAAATTTTTCAAGTTACTAAACAATTTTTTTTTCTTTACAGCAGATATCCTTCATTTCAAACAAAATTCCATTATGCAAGATACTCTGGTACACCAAACAGTCAGGTAGGGAAACTTCCATTGAATAAATACTTGAAAACTTTAAAAAAGATTATTATATGAAAATCAGAGAAAAAATGATTAAGAAAAAAGTTAATCAAGTAAGTGAAGATACAACTGAGAGGAAAACAAGTTCTTTAATCACCAAACTAAGGGCTATCTATACGCTCTGATTTGAAGAAAAAAGTTCTTTCCTGGCTCATGCCTGTAATCTCAGCACTTTGGGAAGCCGAGGTGGGTGGACAGCTTGAGGCCAGGAGTTCAGGAGTTCAAGACCAGCCTGGCCAACATAGTGAAACCCCGTCTCTACTAAAACTATAAAAATTAGTCAGGCATGGTGGCACATGCCTGCAATCGCAGCTACTTGGGAGGCTGAGGCACAATAATTGCTTGAACCCAGGATGTGGAGGTTGCAGTGAGCTGAGATGGCACCATAGCATTCCAGCATGGGCCATAGAGGAAGACTGGCTTCCTCTGGAAGAAAAAAAAAAAGTCTTTCCTTCTGTTAAAGATTTTCCCACAAAGCAAAATCTTCTTAGTGCGTTTAAAAATTTCCCAGAAAGCTTTGTTGCAAATTCACTACCTGTTCTAGAGCTTTCTTTCTCAAGGTACATGGGCATGTGAGGTAGAGCCTAGCCCCTGGGGAAGGCTCTCAGCTTTTCTTATGGAGACCTAAGCAGGCCCTCAGTCAAAGAGGCAAAAGTGTTAAGCAAGGCACCAAAAAAGAACCCTCCAGAGTAATTTGGTGCCATATGCTGTGTATGTTTGGTGACTACTGTTGATAGGGTTTGGCTGTGTCCCCACTCAAATGTCATCTTGAATTGTAGCTCCTATAATCGCCTCATACTGTAGGGGGGACTCAGTGGATAGGAGGTAATTGAATCATGGGGGCAAATTTTTCCCATGCTGTTCTCATGACAGTGAATAAGTCTCACGAGATCTGATAGTTTTATAAAGGGCAGTTCCCCGCTATATACTTTCTTGCCTGCCACCATGTGTGATGCTGTGCCCTCTTTCACCTTCCACCACAATTGTGAGGCCTCCCAGCCATGTGCAACTAAGAGTCCATTAAACCTCTTTTTCCTTATAAATTACCCAGTCTCAGGTATTTCTTCATAGCAGTATGAAAATGGACTAATACAACTATTGAATAAATGATACTTCTTTTTGATGATAATGTGCTTTTAAAGGGAACCTCAAAGAGCAGGGTTTTTTTTTTTTGCCCCCTTTTCAAATCATAAATTTTTCAGCAGGAAGAAACCCTCAAGGTCATCTGGTGCCATCCTGTCATTCTGCAAACAAGATCCTGAGGTTCAGAAAAGTTCAATGACTCACACAGGCCTGGTTAGATAGAATGTGCAACTAGAATTCCAGTCTCCAAACCCGATTCAAGTCTATTCGAAATACATACTTTCCACCTCCTATTTGATTACCCCAGAGGCATGTAGCTTTGCACAAATCTTGACTTGAACTTTCCTCTCCTCCTGTCATCCATGAAAATGTTTAAATACTACTTGCCCCACATACCTAAAGCTCTTTATTAGATCACTTAAATTCTCCTTGCCCCCAACTCCCCTCCTTTCCTATGAGCCCTTAAATTTCATAAAACAGTTCCTAATGAGTGGAGTCTCCTCAAAATGTCCATATATTTAACTTCAAAATACTAAATTGTATTCTTACTTTAATGGAAAACACGAAGTTTTAGAAAACTTTGAAAAACTAGATTTATATTCTGTTCTCTATATCTTAACCTTTAAGAAGGCCATCAGAAATTAGGGCCATTTATTCTACAGAAATATTCTTAGAGGAAAGAAACTATTAATGAACGCTTATGTGAGATAAATGTCCAAGTAAATAATTTTTATTGCACACATAACTTCATTCAGTAAAGTTATTGTTCTTTAGAGTAGAGTAAAAGAAATTAAATTTTTTTAGTTTAACCAAATATTTATAAAATCTCACCTCTAATTCCTCAGCCTGTTCTGCATTATCGTCTTCTGAGCCATTGGTTTTAGGTAAGTAAGTCATTTTTAGTCTCAGATAACCTTTAACTCTTGATTTGTGACTGTAGAAAAGAAAATAAATATTCATAAAAATTTAACACCAGGGAGAAAAGTATTCAATTAATAAGAGTTTAACGAACCCCCAGTAGCTAGCAGGGGTTCTACAAGGGTAGGCTCAAAGACAAGTTCCAGGGCAGAAGACAGCCAGGGAAAGGAACAGAAGGTGGAGAAAAGGAAAACATATATAAATAAATAATTGTTAGGCTACAAAGCAGATGCTAAGGAAGTTTAAGTAAACGAACAGAGACAGTGTCAAAGAGAAGCTGGCCCTGAGTTCGGATTAGAAGATTGGGGAGGATTCTTACCTGTGACAGCAGAGGAAAAGGCATATGGTGGAGAAGAGGGCAAGATCCAGGAAGCAGATGGAAAATTTGGCATGCAATTAAGGAAATGACAGTAGTTGAGTTTGGCTGGATTAAAGGATTTATAAAGCAGACTAAAGGAGGTAGGGATGGTCCAGAGGTCATGCAAAATCAGAGAACTTCAGACTTTATTTTGCATATTTTGGTAAACCACTGAGCATTTTGAGAGGTGCTTTAGGGTTATTAATTTGGCCATACTGTATTGGATGACAGAAGAGTAGAAGGTAAGGCCTGATAATTGTCTGAAACCTGCTACATCTCTTTGGCAGCTGTTTGAATCTGCCACACATCAATTTACCTAATCTATTTTTATATTGTATCACCTCTTTGAATAATTACTTGTCTAAGCTAAAGGCTGCTGCTCCTTCTTTTTTTTTTTTTTTTGAGATAGCATCTCCCTCTGTTGCCCAGGCTGGAGTGCAGTGGCTCAATCATGGTTCACTGCAGCCTTGACCTTTCAATCTCAGGTGATCTTCCCACCTCAGCCTCCCAAATAACTGAGACTACAGGCATGCGCCACCATGCCCAGCTAATTTTTGTATTCTTTTTGTAGAGATGAGGTTTTATCTTGTTTCTCAGTCTGGTCAGGAATTCCTGGGCTCAAGCAATCCACCCACTTCAGCCTCCCAAAGTGCTACAATTACAGTACTTTCATAAGCTTTTAATTTAATGCTTAATTCTATCTATTGCCCGCACCAATTCTAACATCTGATGATTTACTTAAGAAATCCTTTCTTGTCTCTATATAGCTTTCTATATAGATTTTTTGGGGATGATGTTTACAGTTATCAAATGTGTAGCAATTACCCTATGTCTTTCTAGACAAGAGTCCTAATCCTTTTATTCTGTCTTCAAGAGATTACCTATCCCTACTCCAAAGCCTCCCCTAATCTTTTTTAGCTCTTCTCTGTATAGGTCTCATGGATTTGGCAACTTTAGTGTATGCTTTCCTGAGTAGTCAGTGAAATCCCCGATGCTTACTTCCAAGGCCACTAATGTGGCTTGTGTCTCCATATTGAAGGAGATGTGAACACACTGACTTGTTGCTATAAAAGATGGATACAGAGAACGTGCTCAGAGTATGTTTTTTTGAAAAGTTTCTCTACAGTTGTGTTTCATGTCTTCTCAATTAGAAAATAAGCCTCAAGGTTTTGACTTAATGGGGCTCAAAGAAATTTAGGAATATAGTACATTTTCTATCTGAATAAAGTTCTTTCTGCACTTGCAGTAATATTCGGTGCAGACAGAAGCAGCAAAATGTATTTTTTAAAGACAAAGACACAAGAGAGCATTTGACAAACTGAAAAGCAGGCTACTAGGACAATCAAATAAGAAAAAACAACTTAGTTATTCTCGGTATACAGATGTCACAATCAGTCTAAAATTAAAGGATGCAAAGAGACTGACATTCCAGACATCTACAAAAATTAAATGTAACTTCCTTTATAGAAAGGAATTTTGTTTTAATATTTATATTACAAACAGTAATTTTCAAAAAACATTATTAAGTGAAAAATTTTACTAAGTTTCAATAGTACATTTTCAAATGCATTTTATAGTTTAAGAAACAAGACAAATACTGTCGCTTTCACAGATGTCCTTTCTCTGCTTTAGTTTGACCTTTTAGACAGTAAACCACACACATGTTTTGACTAGATTTTACTTCACAATGTGGTACAGAAGATCAAAAGGAGTTTTAGTTACAGTTTAAGTTTAATTTTTTTTGATAAACATCAAGTAATTTCATTTAGGAAAATGGAATTAGAAGCATACCATTTGGGTTTTAAATTCCAGTCTTATGTTATCTTCTCTAAATATTTGAGTCTTCTGAAATACTTTTTAAAGTAGGCAAAATATAGTTAGGCTTTTCTGAAATTCACTTTGTACACGTCGAGTTGGATAATGGTTTTAGATGAATTCACGTTTGTGATTTTTAAAAGCACAGTATTATGACAATATGACAAATTTTAAGATATAAAATAAATATAAAATAATGACACATTCTACCCTTCTAGTCTGATAAGTATTAAGAGGACAAATCTTTACCAAAGAAGTGTGATCACTTTCTGTATTTTCAGAATGTTTTGCAATGTGCATATAGTACTTCTTATTCAGAAACAGCAATGAAGCTTTTTAAAAAAATAATATTTAGAAGTAGCTTATTTATAGAAGTTTAAACCCTGAATTTCTAATGACTCTACTGGAAAATGTAATGAAGAGACAAAAAACTTAGTATGTTATTATTTTATATTTACTGACCTTCTTGGGTGAAGAACAAAATCCTTAAATGTATATGGTCTCTCCATTCTTGGATTTTCTGTCTAGAATAAAATAGTGGGTTTTCAAAATATATCTATAACACCAAAAGCATGTACTTTTCAAGAATCACCTAAGGCATAATTGAAGTTAGAAGTGAGAGAAAAAAAGTATCTTTAGTTTATCCAATGCTAACTTGACAGTACTTTCACTTTTCTGCCCAAGAGGAAGTGCAGCTGGCATCACAACTCAAACGAAAATTAGCTAAACAGGTGGGTTGTGAAGCCAAAGGAGGGCAGAAGAGAATAAGCAAAAAAACAATGTAGAGTGGCTAGTACATTGACATCTCAAAAGAATATGGAATATGCACATGTCTGCAAGCTTGGTTAGAGCACAGAGGTAATTGCAGGAGATCAAAAAGTAAATAGCCTGGAAAGTAAGAATGGATGAAATATATTACTAAAAGCTTATGGTCTTGCACCGTTTTTTTTTTAAAAAAAGCTTATGCACTGGAAAGACTATAGAGAGCTAGTAAATATAACTCAAAAGACTGAAAAATAAGTGTTTTTTCTCTTTCTTTAAAGTTCAGCAGCTGTTAGTTTTTATTATCCTCTGCTGTTTTGCATTGTTAACTACCCAGTCTGCCTTGAAACTCTTTTCTTAAATTCTCATGACATTATTTTATTTGGTTCTTTTCCTGTTTCCCCTTGTCTGCCTTCTTTTTATTTTCTGATCCACTCATGTTGACTGAGGGTCAATGGATGGCCCTCCATTCTCATGTCTTTTATAAGGAAAGCCCTTTATTCTCAGAGATTCTGCTGTTAACCTGCACAGTGATAACTCTCAATCCTTCTATTTCCTTTTCCCTATATAATTGATTTTATCTCTCTGTCAGCAGTCCACTTTAAACTTTGTTTCCTATCAAAACTCAGTATGTCCAAAAATAAATATTTTTTTAACATTTCAAAACAAAATGACTTTCTTCCTTACTTTTCCACATGAGATGCCACCCTTATCTTCCCAGTTCGACTTGTACTATCTTTACTTTTTGCTTATTTTCTTAAGCCTCCATGTCAGCCATGTGATTCAATAATGTTCTATTTTACAATGTTTCCTGAATCTGTTCTCCTCCTTGCTATACGCCTAGTTCTCATTCTTAGTGTTTCATGTTTCCATTGTTGTAAACTATCTTAATTTTCTTCTGTGAGCTTAGGCACTCCTCACTCTAGTTATTCAGCAGAATATTTTCAAACTAATCTTTTTTACAAAATGCTTTCCACAATGTCAACAAATATCAGAAATTATTTATTTCTCACTGAGGTTCATGTATGAGAATCTTTAAAAGAAAATGGAAACAGAAAATTGAATTGAGTTTTTAGAAAACAGTATGCATAAAATATAAAAGTAGTATACATCTGATAAGTCAATTATTTACACTAACTATATTGTATATATGTAAGTATTTATTAAATTAAAAAAAATAAACACAAAAGGAAACTCATGGACACCTATACCAACCGGTAATGGATAAAGTGGAACATCCACTTGACCTAGGAAATCATCTCTTGTCTGTAAGAGAAAGAAGAAAAAATAAAATTAGTAATACGCTCAATTTCTTTAGAAGGTTTTGATGAGACAGTGCCATCATTCACAGAAAACGTAGATTTTTTTTTTAAATTCAATCCTATGCAGCATTACTGGATAATAAAATGTGGTACAACTTCTGGTAATAGCAGAGTACAATATTTTAGATTAATTCTTCTGCGGATAACAATTATATTCTGTGACAAAATACCAAAACAGTGATTTGAAAGTACAACAGAATGACCCAAAACAAGCAGAAACTGGAGGGAAGTCAATCCTTCAAAGAAGAAACTACACTAGGTGGGATTCAGTATTTATATGGGTTTTCCTCTAGCAGTATTCCACAGTCCACATAATGCAGACAGCCTAGAACTTAAGCTGAAATCTGCACTATTATGGGCTTGAGAAGTCAGAAGGCCTAGTTTGGGGCTAACAACATATCTAGAAGAAGAAAAGAAAAATCCCAGAAAAAGAGAAGCCACCAGAGTTTCTCCAAATCTAAATATAAACTCTTACCCAAATCCCTGTTTAATCCTGAACCAAACAAGTGAAAGGCAGCAGCTAGAAGACTGAGAGGGCTGAGCACTGGTTTCTGCTGATGTTCACCAAAAGGGAAGCAGAATTTGGAGTTCAACTATGTTAACTAGCTGGAACAAAAATCAATACTCTCGACTGGGCATGGTGGCTCACACCTGTAATCCCAGCATTTTGGGAGGCCGAGGCAAGCAGATCACCTGAGATCAGGTGTTTGAGACCAGCCTGGCCAACATGGTGAAATCCCATCTCTACTAAAAATACAAAAATTAGCTGGGCATGGTGGCATGTGCCTATAATCCCAGCTACTTAGGAGGCTGAGTCAGAAGAATCGCTTGAATCCAGGAGATGGAAGATGCAGTGTACTGAGACCGTGACACTGCACTCCAGCCTAAGTGACAGAGTGAGACTCCATCTCAAAAAAAAAAAAAAAAATCAACACTCCCCAGGGAAATATAATAAAATTCATTGTCTCTATTAGTTACTATATTCATTGTCCAGCCTACAATAAAAAGAATTACTAGACATGCCAAGAAATAAAATAATGATCCAGTATCAAGAGAAAAAGTAATTAATAGAAACCAATGACAAGATGACCCAGATTGTGGAATAAGAAGACAGGGAAAATAAAGCAGCTATTATAAAGATATTCATAAGACTTAAAAGAAAAATAAGGCCATAATGAATGAAAAGATGGGTAATCTCTGCAGTGAAATGGAAACTAAAAATGAATCAAATGTGTATTTTATTTTATTTCATTTTATTTTTGAGACAGAGTCTTGCTCTGTTGCCCAGGCTGGAGAGTATAGAAGTGCAATCACAGCTCATTGCAACTTCCACCTCCAGGGTTCAAGTGATTCTCCCATCGCAGCCTCCCAAGTAGCTGGGATTACAGGCATGCACCACCATGCCTGGCTGTTTTTTTTTTTTTTTTTTTTTTTTTTGTATTTTTAGTAGAGATGGGGTTTCACCATGTTGACCAGTCTGGTCTTCAACTCCTGACCTCAAGTGTTCTACCCACCTTGGCCTATCAAAGTGCCTCCCAGAGGAGATAGCCACCTGGTGGCTAACTCCTGATATGATGCACTGAGAAATGCTTGTGCCTTTCTCAGTGCATCACATCAGGTGTCAGACACCACACCTGGCCAAATGTACATTTTAGAAATGAAATTTCTAAAATGAAATATATGAAATAAAAAAATTCAGTGTATGGGTTTAAAAGGTGATTAAAGATGAGTGGAGAAAAGTAACATGAACTTGAAGATACAGAAACAGAATTTATTTATATGAAAAATAAAGAGAACTTGAGAAAAAATTTCAAGCAGTCTGACATATGTATAACTAGTGTTCCATAAAGGAGGATGGGTAATAGGGCAGAAAAGTATCTGGGGAAAAAAACAGCCAAAATATTCACACATTTACAAAAACACAAGCTGAGACAATCAATAAAGTCAGTGAACTGAAGCAGGATAAATTTAAAGAAAACATGGGTAGGCATATCATTATTAAATGCTGAAAACAAAAAAACAGAAAATCTTGAAAGCAGCCTAATAAAAACAATACATTACACACAGGAGAATAAAAATAGAAATAATGGTTGACTTCTCATCAAAAACAATGGAAGCCAGAAGAAAACTGAATGATATCTGTAAGTGCTGAAAGAAAAAAAGTACCAAGAATTCTGTATCTAGGAAAAATTATCCATCAACAAGAAAAGAAAAATAAACATACTCTTGGATAAAGTTGAGATAATTTGTCATCAGCAGACGAATTGTTGGCACTACAGAATATGCTATAGGAGTTCTTCAGGCTGAGGATAAGTGGCATCAGATAGAAATTCAGATCTAAAGATACGAGTAATAAAGAGCAAAATGGTAAATATGTGGGTAAAGTTTTTTTTTTTAACTACCTTCTCAATCTCTTAAAGAACAAATTGTTATATACAGAAAAAATTAAATTGCTACACTATGGGTTTAAAAAATGCAGATGTAATGCAAATGACAACACTGTGCAAAAGATAGGTGGAATAATCACATCTACATTGTTGCAAGGCTTACGTTTTATATAAAGTGGTATGATGAATAGAAGTTCATCATTAATTGACTGAAGAACTAAGAAGCCCTGAGAAGAGTTAAAATGGAATACTGCAAATATTTGACTAACCCAAAATAAGGCAGGAAAAGAGAAACAAAGAAACAGATGAGATGAAAAGAAATAAATTGCACATTCTGAGTACTAAATCCAGCCATATAAATTATGACAAACTAAATGGTCCAATTAAAGACAGAGATTGTCAGGCTGAACAAAAATGCAAAACCTAACTATATGGTGCCTATAAAAGACACCTATCATTATTATTTAAAAATATTTTATTAAATATTTTTCATCTTTTTCACTTTTTTGACTTTTTTTTTTTTTAAAGAGACAGAGTTTTGCCACCTTACCCAGGATAGTCTCAAACTCCTGAGCTCAAGCAACCCTCCTGCCTTGGTGTCTCAAAGTGCTAGGATTACAGGTGTGAGCCACTGTGCCTGGCCAACTTCTCACTTTAAAATAATTTCAGATTTTTAAAAAATTGTAAAATAGTATGAAGAATTCTCATGTACTTTTCATCCGGATCTCCTAAAAGTTAACATCTTAAATATCCATATTTTAATGATCAAACTCAGAAGTACTATTAACTACTCTACAGACTTGATTCAAAATTCACCAAATGTCTGACGAATTTTAGTCCAGGGCCCAATTCAGATTCACATATTGCATTTAGTAGTCCTGTCTCTTTAGTTTCTTTTAATCTGGAAAGTACTTTAGTCTTTCTTTGTCCTTCATAATCTTGACATTTTTTAGGAGTACTTAGTAGTTATAGAATATTCTTGTAATAGTTCTTCATGGTTGAATTTAGATTATGCATTTTTTGCAAGAATACCATAAAGGTGATGGCTGTGCCCTTCTCAGTGCATCATATCAGGAGGCATATGATACTGATGTATTGCATCACTAATGGTATTAACGTCAATCATTTGGTTAAGGTGCTGTCTTCCAGGTTTCTCAATATTTTCCCCTTTGTAATTAACAGTATCTTGTGGGAAAATCCTTTGAGCTTATGTAAATAGCCCATTTCTCATCATACTTCTGCTCACAAACTTTAGCATCCACGGATGATTCTTACCTGCAACAATTATTACTGTGGTGCTTGCCAAATGCTTTCTATTTCTACCATTTCCATTATTCTTTCATATTAATTAATTATAACTCTGCTGAAATAATTTCCTCCTTCCTCCCATTTATACATTCTGCCACTTATTTTTATCATCACAAACTTACTGATATTTATATTATAAAATATAATTGATTACTGTTACTTATTTTTTTATTCAAATTGTCCCAGACCTGGTCATTGAGAATCACTTCATGTTAGTTTTTGTGCATTTCCGACAATTCCTCAATTTTTTTTTTTTTTTTTTTTGAGACGGAGTTTCGCTCTTGTTACCCAGGCTGGAGTGCAATGGCGTGATCTCGGCTCACCACAACCTCCGCCTCCTGGGTTCAGGCAATTCTCCTGCCTCAGCCTCCTGAGTAGCTGGGATTACAGGCACGCACCACCATACCCAGCTAATTTTTTGTATTTTTAGTAGAGACGGGGTTTCACCATGTTGACCAGGATGGTCTCGATCTCTTGACTTTGTGATCCACCCGCCTCGGCCTCTCAAAGTGCTGGGATTACAGGCTTGAGCCACCGCGCCCGGCCCAACTCCTCAATTTTTTTGTGTACTTCCTTACTTTTTGGCATCACAAAGTGTTCCATGTTCAGCATATACTTTCCTTATCCCTGCTCAACAATCAGCCACTTCTCCAGAGAACCATGATAAATTTTACTGGAGAATCATATTTAGATAAAAAGACCTGAGTTCAAGGTGCTTATTACTTTTAGGCTCAAGAAATGACCTTTAAATGCAAATACACAGATAAATTGAAAATAAACATATGAAAAAATAATCAGGTATACAGTAAGTATAAGTGGCCATAATATCAGACAAATTAGATTTCATGATGAGGAGTACTGCCACGAATAAAAAGAAACATTTCATAATAATAAAGAGATCAATTCATAAAATATTACTATAAGTCAACAATATGAATCAATAATAAACAGAAAAACGATCCAATTAAAATGGGCATAAGACTTGAACAGATATTTCAAACAAGAAGATAAATGAATGGTAAATGTTATATGAAAGGATGTTTATCACTATTAGTCATCAGGGAAATGCAAATTAAAATCACAATGCAGTACCAATTCAAACCCCCTGGAACACCTAAAATAAAAAAAATCTGACAATAACAAATTTGGGTCAGGATGTGGAGCAATAACAAGTCTCTTATAAAGTTAAACATGCACCAGTACATGACTAAGAAATTCTACTCCTTGTATTTTCTTGAGAATAAAAACAAATGTCCTCTAAAATACTTCTTCAAAAAGTTTACAGAATTTCATTCATAATAGCATACACTGGAAATAACTCAAATGTCCTTTGAAAGATGTAACTGTGGTATATGCAAGCAATATAATTAGCAATGAAATGAAATAAACTTACATACAAAATAAGCTAGATAAATCTCAAGAAAAGTTGTTTTTTTTTTTTTTTTTTGAGACGGAGTTTCACTTGTTGCTCAAGCTGGAGTGCAATTTTGGCTCACTGCAGCCTCCGCCTCCTGGGTTCACACGATTCTCCTGCCTCAGCCTCCTGAGTAGCTGAGATTACAGGCATGTGCCACCACACCCAGCTAAGTTGTTGGTATATTAGTAGAGAGGAGGTTTCACCATGTTGGGCAGGCTAGTCTTGACCTCCTGACCTCAGGTAAGCCACCTGCCTGGGCCTCCCAAAGTGCTGGGATTATAGGTGTGACCATGCTGGCCAGTAAAGTTTGACTGTAAAAAGAAGATACAAAAGAGTACCTGCTGTCCTATTTAATTTACATGAACTGTAAAGAAAACAAAAATGGAAGACTGGAAGAGTAGATGACAGCAAAGCGAGAAGTGAGATAAGTGAACGTCCTAATACCAAACAGTAAGTATCTCCCCAACTTTTTTCTTTGTTTCACTTGGCTTCTAGAATACTGGCAGACAAATGTGTATACTTCTCAGGAAAGAAAATTCCTCTCTGGAACAACTAAGCAACTCAATGAGACAGATTTACAGATATTAAAACCTGGAAGTCTTTCAATAAAATGACTGATTCTCTCTGCTCACCCTAAAGTGAAGTCCGCTAGTCAGTAGATGCCCATGAACAAAACCCTTCCAGTAAATACTGGAATCTTATACATTATGGACAGCTAAGGACTACTAAATATTTGGGGAAAGTTTATAACATGAAACACATAAAACACATAGACCTAAATCAAAGAAGTGAGTCTGATGAATAAGAATCAGTCAAATTGCAAGAAAAATAATTCAGAAAAAACATAATATTCCCAGAGATAAGAGAAGGTGAACCATCTGTCAAACAAAATAGGAGGCTGCAAAAAAGAAGCAAATAGAGGACAAGAAATATCTCTTAGAAATCAAAAATATAACAAATAAAAACTTCAAGATAGAGTTAGAATACAAAGTTAAAAAAATTCTCAGAAAGTAGAACTAAAAGACAAAATAATAAACTATAGCAGCCTACAAATAAGGAAATGACAAGAGAAAATTTAAAAGTCAATATTGAAATAATAGGCATTCCAGAAAGAAAAGAGGAAAGGGAGGAAATTATCAAAAAAGCATTGTAAGTAACTTTGCTTGAACTCAAGGAAGAGAATATTAAGGATAAAAGGGTCCCGTGAATATTAAGTAAAGTGCATGAAAGAAGAAAAAGAGCTGCTGCAAGGCACATCATTGTGATATTTCAGAGTACCAAGATAAAGAAATTCTAAAAGCTTGGAGACTAACAAAGTAGAAAATACACAAACCTGAAAGATAAAAGAGTAATTCCTCCAAAATAATGAGAGAAAAATATTTCTTAAGTAGAATTCTATACTCAGAAAAACTATCTTTTTCAATTATGATGGTAGAATAAAGACACTTTCAGATACTGGTATTTTCATTTCAGATACTGGTAATGGAGGATATGCTTCACCAAATGAGGGAGTGTGGCATAATATGGAAGATGCAGGGAATTCAAGACAGGAGAGAAGCAAAGAGGAATCTCAGAAAGACAGGGAAAGGAAGTCTCAGAAGAACAGTTATATAAGACCTAGAAAGCAACCAGTGCATAATGGAGTAGGAAGACAGTTACAAGAGACATGTTTCCTAGAACAAGGATAATCATATCTACTAATAGGGTTTTGTGAGAATTAAATAGAATACAAGCAAAGTGCTTTACATAATATCCAGCACATAATAAGTAGTATATGTCAGCAAAGTATTTAAAAAACTGTAGTATATCATGAAATCCCTGCTCCCCTTTTCCTAGGCCAGTTTGTGGACATTTCAAAGATGTATATACTAGAAAAGGAGTATGACTGGAAACTAAGGCCTAACAGATTAGCTTAGTTTAACACCATATTCCTACTTCAGGACATGAGTTGATAATTTTTGAAATGGGCAAGTTAGCTTTTAATGACGTTTTCAAAGCTATAATGTAGTATGTCTCTTTTCTTTTTTTCTTTTTCTTTTTTTGAGATGGAGTTTCATTCTTTGTCCAGGCTGGAGTGCAGTAGTGTGATCTCAGCTCACTGCAAACTCCGCCTACTGGGTTCAAGTGATTCTCCTATCTCAGGCTCCTGAGTAGCTGGGATTACAGGTGCATGCCACCAAGCCTGGCTAATTTTGTACTTTTAGTAGAGAGAGGGTTTCACCATGTTGATCGGGGTGGTCTGGAACTCCTGACCTCCAGTAATCCACCCACCTTGCCCTCCCAAATGCTGGGATTACAGGCATGAGCCACGGTGCCCAGCTGGTATGTTTCTTTATTCCTGTTTTTATCACAGGTAGATGCTATACTTCATAAGTCTGACCTTTAAAAAGTTATAAGTGAATAAGTAAAATATAACAAAAATAGTAAAATCTCAACCAGGGGCCAGTGTGGTGGCTGTTTGTAATCCCAGCACTTTGAGAGGCCAAGGCAGGAGGATCACCTGAGGTCGGGAGTTTGAGACCAGCCGGACCAACATGAGGAAACACCATTTCTACTAAAAATACAAAACTGGCTGGGCATGGTGGCACATGCCTGTAATCCCAGCTACTCAGGAGACTGAGGCAGGAGAATTGCTTGAACCCAGGAGGCAGAGGTTGAGGTGAGCGCTGAGATTGGCCACTGCATTCCAGCCTAGGTAACAAGAGCGAAACTTGGTCTCAAAAAAAAAAAAAACAAAAACAAACAAACAAACAAAAAACCTGAACCGGGATGACTGAGGAATAAAATAAATAAAATATTTGAGTCATTTAATTATCTGGTTAACTTAGGTTTGGGTTTAACCAGAGTTAAAAAAGAAAATATTTTTCTTGGTTCAGTGTTATTAAATAGTCTTGTCTTGAGTAAACAGAATACGCTGAGCATCTGTATGTTTAATGATTTGTGACCTTGCAGTGCTTAAAAAACATAGCTGTGATCAACTGTCACTAGAGTAATACAGGCACAGAACAGGGTTTCTCACCTTGGGCACATCTGACAATTCGAGCCAGATAATTTTGTTGTTGTGGGGGCTGTCTTGTGCATTGAAGGATATTTAGCAACATTCCTGGCCTCTACCCACTGTGTGTCAATAGTACCCACCCTCAAGTTATAACCACCAAAAACATTTTCTGGCTTTACCAAAGTCCCCTGGGTGGCAACATCATACTGCTACAGACTAAGACCGAATGTTCCAACAAACGTGCAAAAGTCTGTCCCTAATTTTGGTTCTTAAAAGTAACAGCTTTAGGTAGGAAGTGGAGCAACATGACCAAATACAAGCCTCCACTGATCATCCTCCCTGTGCAAACACAAAAATTTAAAACTACACAAGGCCGGGCGCGGTGGCTCAAGCCTGTAATCCCAGCACTTTGGGAGGCCGAGGTGGGTGGATCACGAGGTCAAGAGATCGAGTCCATCCTGGTCAACATGGTGAAACCCCGTCTCTACTAAAATACAAAAAGTTAGCTGGGCATGGTGGCACATGCCTGTAATCCCAGCTACTCAGGAGGCTGAAACAGGAGAATTGCCTGACCCCAAGAGGCGGAGGTTGCGTTGAGCCGAGATCGCGCCATTGCACTCCAGCCTGGGTAACAAGAGCGAAACTCCGTCTCAAAAAAAAAAAAAAAAACTACACGAAAAAGCACCTTCATAAAAACCAAAAATCAGGTGAGCAATCACAGTATCTAGTTTTAACTTCACATCACTGAAAGAGGCACTGAAAAAGGTAGGAAAGACAGTCTTCAATTGCTGACACCCACCCCCTCCACCCCTGGCAGTGGCTGCATGGCATGGAGAATCTCTGCACTTGGGGTTGGGAGAGCTGAGTGAAACTTTGCATTGGAACTCAGTGCTGCATTGTCACAATGGAAAGCAACACCAGGTAGAACTCAGCCAGGGTCCATGAATGTAGCATTTAGACCAGCCAGAGCCAATGGAGAAATGTCCATCCTAGTGGTTGGAACTTCAGTTCAGGTAAGCCTCACCACTGTGAGCTAAAGCACTCTGGGGTTCTAAATAAATAGGAGAGATAGTTTATGCCCCAAGACCTGCAACTCCTAGGCAAGTTCTGGTGTTGTGCTGGGCTTGGAGCCAGTGGACTTGGGGGGCAGGTGATCTAGTGAGCCACCAGGTGGAGTGACCGAGGGAGTGCGTGTGCCACCCCTACTCCAACCCCAGGCACTGCAGCATGCAGCTCTGAAAGAAACTCCTTCCTTTTGCTTGAGTAAAGAGGAGTCTGTCCTACAACCTGGATACCAGCTCAGCCATGGTAGGCTAGGACACCTGCAGATGAAAGAGCCTTGGGCCCTGAATAATCAGCAGCAGTAGCCAGATGCATACATTGTAGGCCTCAGGTGAGACTCTGAGACACAGGTTTCAAGTGAAACCCAGCACATTCTCAGTTGTGTTGGCTATAAGGAGAGACTCCTTCTGCTTGAGAAGAGTAGAGGAAGAGTAAAGAGGACTTGGTATTAAAGTTTAGGTACCAGCTTGGCCACAGTCCGGTAAAGTACCAAGCAGGCTCTTGGGGTCCCTGATGCCAAGGCGTGGTCCTTAGATGGCATTTCTGGACCTTCCCTGGGACAGAGGGGAGAACATTTCCCAGAAGGCTGAATTCCAGGCTTGGCAGAATTCACCACAAGCTGACTGTAGAGCCCTGGGGCTTTGAGCGAACACTGGTAGGGGTCTGGCAGTACTCCCCTCAGCCCTGTGGCAGGAGTGGCCATGGGGAAACTGCGTGAGGAAAGAGAAGGGAAGAGTGGGAAGGACTTTGTCTTGTGGTTTGGGTGTCCACTTGGCTACAGCAGAATAGAGTACCAGGTAGATTCCCAAGCTTTCTGACTCCAGGCCCTGACTTCCAGATGGCATCTCTGAATGCGTCCTGGGCCCAGGGTAACTTGCTACCCTGAAGGGAAGGTCACAAGCCTGGCTGCCTTCACCTGATTATAGAGCCCTAGGGCCTTGGAGCAAACAGAGTTGGCAGCCAGCGAATAGTTACAGCAGGCCTTGGGTGAGACCCAGTGCTGTGCTGGCTGCAGGTCAGACCCAGTGCAGCCCCAACGGTGGTGACCACAGTGATGCTTGTGTCACTCCTCCCTAGTAGCCTCCGAGTAGCTGGGATTACAGGTGCCTGCCACCACATTCAGCTAATGTTTGCACTTTTAGTAGAGACTGGGTTTCACCATGTTGGCCAGGCTGGTCTTGAACTCCTGACCTCAAGTGATCTACCCACCCTGGCCTCCCAAAGTGCTGGGATTACAGGCATGAGCACATGCCTGGCCCCAAGTGGGTACTTCTATGAGTGCAAGAGCCATGGCATTACTGGGCTTGGAGTCCCCTAACACACATATGGCCGCAGCAACCAAAACTTAGTTCACAACACCCAAGTCCCTTTGAATACCTGGAAAGCCTTCCCAAGAAGTATGGGTAAAAATAAGCACAGACTATAATAAATACCTAACTTTTCAATGTCCAGACATTGGCAAACATCCATAAGCATCAAGACCATCTAGGAAAATATGACCCCACCAAATGTGCTAAATAAAGCACCAGGGACTCATCCCAGAGAGGGAGATGTGACCTTTCAGACAGATAATTCAAAAGAGCTGTTTTGAGGAAACCCAGTGGAATTCAAGATACACAGAAAAAGAATTCAGAATCCTATAAGATAAATTTAACAAAAGATATTGGGAGAATCAAGCAGAAATTCTGGAGCTGAAAAAAGCAACTGACATATTGAATAATGCATCAGAGTCTGTTAATAGCAGAATTGGTCAAGCAGAAGAAAGAATAGTGAGTTTTATGACAGGCTATTTGAAAATTCACAGTAAGAGGAGACAAAAGAAAAAGAATAAACAACAATGCAGCACACCTATAAGATCTAGAAAATAGCCTCAAACAGGCAAATCTAAGCGTTATTGTCCCTAAAGAAGAGGTAGAGACAGAGATTGAGGTAGAAAGTTTATGCAAAGGGAGAATAACAAAGAACTTTCCAAACCTAGAGAAAGATATCAATATTCGAGTACAAGAAGGTTATAGAACACCAAGCAGGTATGACTCAAGTAAGACTCCACAAGATATTTATTAACCAAACTCCCACAGGTTAGGGGTAAAAAAATGGATCCTAAAAGCAGCAAGAGAAAAGAAACAAGTAACACATAATGGAGTTCCAATACATCAGGCAGAGGACTTTTCAGTGGAAACCTTATTACCTAGGAGATAATGGCATGACATTTGAAAAGCACTGAAGGAAAAACGGTTTACCCTACAATAGTATATCTGGCGAAAATGTCCTTCAAATGTGAAGGAGAAATAAAGACTTTCATAGACCAATGAAAGCCGGGGGATTTTATCAACACCAGACCTATGCTACAAGAAATGCTAAAGGTAGTTCTTCAGTCTGAAAGAAAATGATATTAATGAGCAATAGGAAATTGCTTGAATGTACAAATTTTACTGGTAACAGTAAGAACACATAAAGACACAGAATATTATAATACTGTAATTGTGGTGTGTAAACTACTCACACGTTAAGTAGAGAAACTAAAAGATGAACTAATTAAAAATAGTAACTACAACAACTTTTTTAAGACAGTACAATAAGATATAAATGGAAACAACAAAAATTAAAAAGCAAGGGGACAAAGTTAAAGTATGGAGTTTTTATTAGTTTTCTCTTGGCTTGTTACTTTGTTTATGCAATCAGTGTTAAGTTGTCATCACTTTAAAATAATAATTTATAAAATATTTGCAAGCCTCTTGGTAACCTCAAAAAAAACATACAAAGGATACACAAAAAATTAAAAGAAAGAAATTAAAACATAGCACCAGATAAAATCACCTTCACTATAAGGAAGACAGGAAGAAAAGAAGGAAGAGAAGACTACAAAACAACCAGAGAACAAATAATAACATTGCAAAAGTAAGTCCTTACTGAACAATAATAACACTGAATATAAACAGTCTAAACTCTCTAATCAAAAGACGTACAGTGGCTGCATAGATTAAAAAAAAAACCAAGACCCAACAATCAATCTGCTGCCTACCAGAAACACATTTCACCTGTAAAGATATAAAGACTAAAAATAAAGGGATGGAAAAAAGATATTCCATTAAAATGGAAATCAAAAAAGGGCATGAGTAGCTATAATTCTATCAGATAAAATAGACTTCAAGACAAAAACTAGAAAAAGACAAAGGAGGTCATTATATAATAATAACTGGGTCAATTCAATAACAGGATGTAACAATTATAAATCTATATGTACCCAACACTGGAGGAACACCTAGATATAAAAAGCAAATATTTTTAAAGATAAAGAGATAGACCCCAATACAGTAATAGCTTGAGAATTCAACATCCCACTTTGAGCATGGACAGATCATCCAGACAGAAAATCAACAAAGAAACATCAGACTTCATGTGCACTATAGACTAAATGGACCTAATAGATATTTATAGAACACTTTATTCAACTGCTTCAGATTACACATTATTCTTAGTGCATGGATCATTCTCAAGGATAGACCATGTGTTAGGCCACAAAATAAGCCTTAAAACATTTTAAAAAACCAAAATAATTTCAACTATCTTCTCTGACTACAAAGGAGTAAAACTAGAAATAAGTAACAAAAGGAATTTTGGAAATGATACAAAAACATGAAAATTAACTAGTATGCTCCTGAATGAATGACCAGTGGGTTGATGAAGGAATTAAGAAATATATTAAAAATTTTCTTGAAACAAATGATAACAGAAACAACATACCAAAACCTCTGGAATACAGCAAAAGTAGTACTCGGGAAAGTTTATAGCTAAAAGTGCCTACGCCAAAAAAGAAAAAAAAAACAAACAAAACTTCAAATAAACAGCTTAATAAGTACATCTTAAAACTAGAAAAGCAAGAACTAGAAAGCAAGAGCAAACCAAACCCAAAATTTGTAGAAAAAAAGATATAATAAAGATCAGAGCAGAAATAAATGAAATTGAAATGAAGAAAACAACACAAAAGATCAACAAAATAAAAAGTCAGTTTTTAAAAAAAGATAAACAAAATTAACAAACCTTTGGCTAGACTAAGAAAAAAAGAGAGAAAACCACCCAAATAAATAAAATCAGAGATGAAAATGGAGACATTACAACTGATACCAAAATTCAAAGGATCATTAGAGACTATGAGCAAGTAAATAAAATAAATTGGAAAATCTAGAAGAAGTGGATAAATTCCTAGACATATACAACCTATTAAGATTGGACCATGAAGAAATCCAAAACAGGACAGACCAATAACAAGTAATGAGATTGAAGCTGTAATAAAATGTCAGCAAGGCAAAGTCCAGCACCCAATGGCCTCACTGATGAATTTTACCAAACATTTAAAGAACTAATACCAATACTACTCAAACAATTGTGAAAAACAGAGGAAGAGGGAATACTTCCAAACTCATCATATGAAGCCAGTATTACCCTGAGACCAAAACAAAACAAAGACACATCCAAAAAAGAAAACTACAGGGCCACATCTCTGAGAAGTGTTGATACAAAAATCCTCAACAAAATACTAGCAAACAAAATTCAATGACCTGTTAAAAAGATCATTCATCATGACCAAGTGGATTCATTACAGGGATGCAAGGATGGTTCAAGATATGCAAATTAATCAATGTGATACATCGTATCAACAGAATGAAGTACTGATCATAAACAGAATGATCATTTCAATTGAGGCTGAAAAAGTATTTGATAAATTTCAACATCATTTCACAATAAAAACCCTACAAAAATGGGTATGGAAGGAATACAGCTCAACATAACAAAAGCCATATATGACAGCCCCATAGCGAGTATCATACTGAATGGAAAAAAAACTAAAAGCCTTTCCTCTAACATCTGGAACATGGCAGGAGTGTCCACTTTCACTACTGTTATTCAATGTAGTAAGGGACATCTGAGCTACAGCAATCAGGCAAGAGAAAGAAATAAGGGTCATCCAAATTGAAAAGGAATAAGTCATATTATCCTTGTTTGCAGATGATATAATCTCATATTTGGAAAAACCTAAAGACTGTACCAAAAAACCATTAGAACTGATAAATAAATTCAGTAAAGTTGTATGATACATAATCAATACACAAATATCAGTAGCATTTCTATAGGCCAACAGTAAACCATTTGTAAAAGCAATCAAGAAGGCAATCCCATTTACAATAACTACAAATAAACAATTTAGGAATTAACCAAAGAAGTGAAATATCTCTACAATTAAAACTATCAAACACTGATGAAAGAAATTGAAGAGGACACAAAAAATGGAAAGATATTTCATGTTCATGGATCAGAAGAATCAATATTGTTAAAATGTCCATACTACCCAAAGCAATCTACAGATTCAGTGCAATCCCTATCAAAATACAAATGACATTCTTCACAGAAATAGAAAACACAATCCTGAAATTTATATGGAGCTACAAAATACCCAGAATAGCCAGAGGCATCCTAAGCAAAAAGAACAAAACTGGAGAAATCACATTACCTGACTTCAAATTATGTTATAAAGCTATTGTAACCAAAATGGCATGGTACTGGCATAAAAACAGACACAGAGACCAATGGAACAGAACAGAGAACCCAGAAACAAATCCATTCATTTACAGTGAATTCATATTGGATAAAGGTGCCAAGAACATCCACTGGGGAAAGGACAGTCTCTTCAGTAACTGGTGCTGGGAAAACTGGATATCCACATGCAAAAGAATCAAACTAGACGCCTGCTTCTCATCTTATACAAAAATCAAATCAAAATGGATTAAAGACTTAAATCTAACACCTCAAACTATGAAAGTAATAAAAGAAAACTTTAGAGAAACTCTGCAGACATTGAAGTGGGCAAAGATTTCTTCAGTAACACTCCACAGGCACAGGCAACCAGATCAAAATGTACAAATGGGGATCACATCAGCTTAAAAAGCTTCTGCACAGCCCACAATAAATAATCAACAAAGTGAGGAGACAGCTCACAGATTAGGAGAAAATAGTACTACCATATAGTTTAGCCATCTCATTACCACATATTGAAGAGATATGTGCACTTCAGTGCCGAAGAGATGTTTCAGCACAGTTTACAAAAGCCAAGATTTGGAAGCAACCAAAGTGTCCGTCAACAGATGTATTGATAAAAAATGATACATATACACATTGGAGTACTATTTAGCTGTAAAAAGAATGAGATCTGGTTATTTGCAACAACATGGATGGACATGAAGGTCATTATTATTATTATTATTATAAAGACAGGGTTTCACCATGTTGGTCAGGCTGGTCTTGAACTCCCCACCTCAGATGATCTGCCCGCCTTGGCCTCCAAAGTGCTTGGATTACAGGCGTGAGCCACCATGCCTGGCCGAAGGTCATTATGTTAAGTGAAGTAAGCCAGGCACAGAAAGACACACTTCATATGTTCTCACTTATTTGTGGGGGCTAAAAATTAAAACAATTTATCTCACTGAGATAGAGAGTAGAATGAGGTTACCAGAGGCTGGGAAGGGTGGTGGGGTAGGGGGAAGTAGAGATGATTAATGGGTATAAAAAATGGAATAAATAAGATCTAGTATTTGATAGCACAATAGGTTAACTATAGTCAAAAATAATTTAGTTGTACTTTTTTTTTTGGAGACAAAGTCTTGCTCTGTCACCCAGGCTGGAGTGCAGTGGTGTGATCTCAGCTAACTGCAACCTCTGCCTCCTGGGTTCGAGCAATTCTTGTGCCTCAGCCTCCAGGAGTAGCTGGGATTACAGGCATATGCCACCATGCCAAACTAATTGCACGTATTTTTCAGTAGAGATTGGGTTTCACTGTGTTCTCTGGTCTTGAACTCCTGAGCTGGGAATCTGCCCACCCTGGCCACTCCAAGTCTGGTCTTGAACTCCTGAGCTCAGGCAATCTGCCCATATTGGCCTTCCAAAGTGCTGGGATTACAGGAATGAGCCACCACACCCAGACTAATTGTACATTTAAAAATAACTAAAAGAGCATAATTCTACTGTTTGTAACAGAAAGGATAAATGCTTGAAAGGATGGATACTCCATTTACTCTGATGTGATTTTTACGCATTGTATGTCTATATCAAAATATCTCATGTACCCCATAAATACATATGCCTCATATGTACCTACAAAAATTAAAAATTTTAAGAAATTTATCAAGATATAATTCACATGCCATACAATTCACCTAAAGTGTACAATTCAATGTTTTTTAGTATTTTCACAGTTGTACAACCATTAGATAATCAATTTGAGAACATTTTCATCACCCACAAAGAAAACCCATACATGTCAGCACTCACTCCCCATTTCCCCACCCCTCCTTTAGTCCTAGGCAACCACCAGCCACTTTCTGTCTTTATGGATTTGCCTACTCTATATATTTCACATAAGTGGAATTATAGAATACGTGGGTCCTTTATGACTCACTTATTTTACTTAGCATGTTTTCAAGATTCATTCACACTGTAGCATTTCTTTTTTTATTGCTGAATATTACATTTTATGGATATAACACATTTTATTTATCCATTTTTCAATTATTGACATTTGGGTTGTTTCAACTGTTTGGTTATTATAAATAATGCTGCTATGAACATTTGAGTAACACCTTTTGTATCAACATATGTTTTCATTTCTCTTGGACAGGTACTGAGGAATAGAATTTGTTAAAAATCTGCCAGACTGTTTTCCAAAGTTGTTTCACCATTTTACATTTCTATCATCAGGACAAGAAGATTTCAGTTTCAATTTCTCCTCATCCTTACCAACAATGGCCTGTCTTTATGACAATATCCTTCTTACTGGGTGTAAAGTAGTAAGTCATTGAGGTTTTTTGCATTTCCTAGGCAGCAAATGAGGTTGGGCATCTTTTCAGGTGCTTATTGTGCTTACTTCCTAAAATCTCTTATACATCCTCCCTACAGCTTTCATCTCCATTGGAGAGGCAGTGCCTGGTCACCGAGGGACACAAATAAACTCATCCCCTCCCATCTCCCTAAAAAAAAAAAATCACCTGTTTTTACTGCTCCATATTCCTTGTTCACTGATTGTCTTTGTAAGCAAAAGAACAAAATCCCACATAATGAGAATGTTTTTGTCTCATGTTTCAAATATTTTAAATATTTCTGGCAACAGTGTCTTTTTAATTTAAAGCCAATGATCTGAAATAGGCTTCTTCACGTTTACATAAAATGAAATGATCCCAAATACTGTATTTCCAATATTTGAAGAATGAAAAAATTTTCCAAACTAAAAGTCAAGATGCATAGTCTCAGAAGGAGATGGAGAATCTGAAACTGGGAACTACCCTGGAAAGTCTGGGACATATGGTTGCTATAAATATAGGACAATTAGAGGTTCTTTTTCCACTTACAAAGGGAAAGTAATAGTTTTAAATTCATTCCTATGAAGGCAAGTCAGTCTGTGATGTTCATTAATATTTCCCTAGCCAACCAATTGTCCCAAATTCTGACTATCAAGCATTTCTTTGCAAGAGTTATTTCCTATATCTGAAGTACATGCAGCCGACTTCATAAAAGAAATTTGCATTTGGTAAAATATGAGTAATTTAAGAATGTCTATAAATCTGAAAAAGAATTTAGAACACCGGGTAATTTTAAACAGGACCATCTGTAGTGGGCACAGTTTAGTAAGTAAATAATACCTTTTCTAATATTATAATGACATGAATTTCAGTTTCTTAAAACAATTTTTAGAACATAAAAAGAAAAAAATCCAAATTGCTGTTTTTGTTAAAACTTTGTTTAGAACTAAAGATGCTCTAATTTTAGAAGGACAAATGTTATTAACTTTATTTAATAATAATAAATAGTGGTTGAATGTTATGCTTTAAGAGAATCCAATGTAATAAAAAATCAGAATTTAAAAAACAGTCAAGTTAAAGTGTCACAACTTTTAAGAATACTTTGCTTTAAAAAGAGTTTCTATTAAATATGATTTATAGACCAGGCGCAGTGGCTCACGCCTGTAATCCTAGCACTTTGGGAGGCTGAGGTCAGGAGTTTAAGACCAGCCTGGCCAAAGTGGACAAACCCCGTCTCTACTAAAAATTCAAAAATTAGCCAGGCGTGGTGGTGGGCACCTATAATCTCAGCTACTTGGGAGGCTGAGGCAAGAGAATTGCTTGAACCCAGCGGGTGGAGGTTGCAGTGGGCCAAGATTGCACCACTTCTCTCCAGCCTGCGCAAAAGAGTGAAACTCTGTCTCTAAATAAATAAATAAATAAGAATTATAAATAATTTTCCAGGGCAAATCTACTGTAAAAAGCAAAGGATTATAGAAAGAATAATTTCTTCAGAGCCAGAGGCCAACAAGATAGCCAAGGTTTTCTGCTGTAATATCAAACTTTTTGTTTCAATCATGCTTCTTAATCAGTAAAAATAAATTTTATACCTGAACATGAGATATAGCATAGTTTATGGTTTTTCAGTTTTCAGACTTAGTTATCAGCACTTTTCTTTCAAGATCATTTTTTAAAAGTAATTTTAAAATGTAAGTAACACATATACCAAGTACAAAATCAAAAAGAAAATGAAAGGGCTCCTACCCTCCAGCTATCGATTTCTACCCTGTGTCCTTGCAAAAGGTGACAGCTGTTTTATTTTTGTGCCTGAGTATCCCTTTAGAGTTTTCTCTGACATAGTGTTATGCATCTCACATTCCCCCACTTCAACATTATCACCCATACTTTGTTCACATATTAACATATATAGAGATGCTTTATCTTTTTGGTGGTTGTATGGGATGCCATTATATGGAATACCAAAATTTACTTAACTAGTTCCCTACTGACAATTAGATTGTCAGTCTAAATTGAGATTAGACTGACAATCTAAATGATTTCAAATCTTCTGCTATCACAAACAGTGCCTCAACTGATATGTCATTTTGCATATATACCTAAAATAATTTTTATTTTGTGTAATAATAAAGACTACAGTAAACTAATTTGAAATCAAAACAGATCTTAGTGATGCATTGGATGCTACAGAAGGAAATATTTTTCTGAGTGAGCCAAGAAGCATCTGTAAATTTAAACTACCTTTCTTCAAAGATAAGATCAAGATCAAAGATTTAAGATCAAGAGGCTTACATTTATATTAATATCTTAATCATTGCCAATAACAACTGTCTTCACAGAGCTGGGTTATAATCCTGTATGTGCAAATGTCATGATTCCTGTGTATAGATCATATAATTCCAAAAAATAGAATTGGGGCAGGCAGTAAGAAAAGAAATTGAATTTATAGCCATAAAAATGTTAAATCCATTATTAATCATATTATTTAAATTAAGATAAGAGATTAAGAAATACTTGAGAGATCACAGAATACCAGAATAGAATTAAAAACTGTGAAGCTGAAACAGTAAAAGTGAAATTATCTGAGAACTTCTTTGTTAAAAGTGCAGTTTAAATTTCCATTCTATTTATGATATTAAATTTTTTATTCGAACACATAAAAAGTGGGCATTTTGACATAGATGATACTCACACATGAATCTCTCAGAAAAATAAACAGAACTTATATGAATGGACCATGTATAGTATTTTAAAAATAAGAAACCATATTTTTCTGCTTGCTGAATAGTATTTTTAAAATAAGGAACCATTCTGCTGATATTTTTCTGTTTGCTGAATAAAAACTGTTATTTAAAATCAACACCCTTCTTCTCAAAATCCATACTATATGGATTCATATTACATACTAGATATAGATAGAAAAAAGGCTCATAAAAATCACTGTAAATTTAACTTAACTGTTTTCTAAGATGAACCAGTCTTACTAAATAAAATTGCATTTGTATAGCTTCTTCTTTCCTACTTCCTTATAGACTGTGCTTTATACTATAATCTGCTTATTTAAAACATTTTCCTAAGAAGTTCAAGATTTATTGAGTCAATCTTTTTAGTATGTCAAGGAGGAAATGGAGTTAGATAAACAATTTAATCTGTGCTATAAAATCACAGTGCTTTGGAAACTGGATATCCTTGCATAGAGCAAGCATTTACATGTCTTAAGTTTGTGATTTGCTCGGCCTCTAGCCTATCTGGTAGATCTGACTGTAAGACAAAAGCTGCATAGTCATCTATCTGTGGATTCAATCAATCCAGGATCAAAAATATTTGAAAAGAAAAAAATAACACAACAATAAAAACTAATACAAATTAAAAAACAATACAAGTATTTACACAGCATTTACATTGTATTAGGTATTATAAGTAATCTAGAGATGACAAAGTGTATGGGAGGAAGTGTATAGGTTACATCCAAATTTTATACCATTTTATTTAAGGAACTTGAGTATCTGATCATTTTGGTGTCTGTGGGGGTCCTGGAGCCAATTCCCCTGCAAATACCAAGAGATACCTGTACTTCATTCTTTGATAATAGCTTCACACTACTTGAAATTCTACAGCCCTTAGAAACCATCGTATCTTTAAAAGGGACTTTTGCCTTATAGATTGGGGTGAGGTGGAAGTCAGGAGAAACCACTTTCTAAATCGGTTTCAGTTTGAGTTACTGTCCTTTGAATTTTAGTTTCTTTGGAGTTCTCTATTTTCTGATTATCACAGACTTGTGAAAACATGATTTACCCTGCCAAGTTTATCTTTACATGCTTTAAAGTTTCATTTGTAATTTATTGTGAGGATTAAAAAACACAAACCATTTTTTAATATGCTACAGGAAAGAAGGAATCTGAAGCAGACAAGACATAACAGGAATCAGAGGTTGTGTCCATATAAAATATAAATAGGATTTTATAATTATTTCCAAACTTAATATATTTCCAGCACTTTCAGAGGCAATTTATACTGTGTGCTCCTAAACTAGATGACTTCTAAAGATGAGAAAAAGGTTTTGCATTTATTTCAACTTTCTTTCCACCTCTAAAAAAGGGAAGGGCTCATCCCATTGTTTCAAATTTATATTTCTGAACAAAGGAAAATAACAAGAGGACTAAGTGGATAAAGTTATAATTTAGTCAGGAAATACCCAGAGCTAGGTTACTGCTAACATGGATAAAGCTCTTCCTCCCCAAAAGAAAAGTATTCATTTTTGACTGAAAATAGAGATTCACACTTCTGAGCACCAATAAATTATGGTATTAATTTTTTTCTTTTTAGAAATGTCTGCCAAGCTACTAGGGAAAGAAAAAGATAACTTTCGAAGAGACGGAAGCTAATATTCTCTGGAGAATTATCTCTGCAGTTTAAATGAGAAATGAAATTAGCAGACGGCTGCTATTACTAAAGATATAGTGCCTTCAATTCTAAGAAACCAAGGAGCTGAGCTGTGTACGATCTCGGATATTCAATTCAAAAACAAGTAAGTGTGAGAAGCTAAACTTTAAAACAGATAAACAGGAAACCATCGCTTTAAAATGGATAAAAGGAAGCTGTGGTAGCTGAGGAAAGCTGGAGGCTCTGCATCCAACCTAATCTAGAGTTTCAAGATTCAGACTGAATTTCAGTGCGTATTAGAATCACCTGATAGGCTTTTAAAAGGCAGATTGCTGGGCTATACCCCCAGAATTTCTGATTCTGCTGATCTGGGATGATGTGTGAGAATTTGCAGTTCTCAGGTTTTACTAACGCATCTGGCCAGCAATACACTTTGAGAAACACATCTCTATTTAATGTTTGGAGAAGCAATGATTGTTAACACCTGAAGATAAATTAGCAGGCCATCTAGTGCTGGTCATATAATTGGGATACATTTGGTTAAAACAAGTTCAAAAGCTTATGTCCTACGGAACTCTAGGAATGTAGATTTATTAGTGTGCATCATGGTATTCCAAGATATAACATGTGGCATTATACAAACTTATCTGCCAATGGGATAGGTTTTATATGAGGCATCTTACAGACTGGTGAGGACCATATTTCAAAAATACTGGTCCAGAGGAAAAACTAAATTCCTTGGTGTGGGATTCTTGTTTGTTTTTTCCAATCTGCCTTGCAGCCTTCTATTCTTCTGTTAACAAGAGCCCTCCAGTAGCTGCAATGATCCTATATTTTGCCCTCTCAAGCTCACTTGGAACCCTCTTTTTGGAAAGTTTATTTTTCATCTCCGCCTGTGTAAATCTTTATCTACTTGTAAGATCCAGCTCAATACCATTTTATTTTTGGTTTTATTTTTATTTGTTTATTTGAGACAGATTCTCACTCTGTTGCCCAGGCTGGAGTGCAGTGGCATGATCTTGGCTCATTGCAACCTTCCCTTCCTGGGTTCAAGTGATTCCCCTGCCTCAGCTTCCCCAAGTAGCTGGCATTACAGGCATACACCACCATGCCTAGCTAATTTTTGTATTTCTTTTAAAGGGGTTTTGCCATTTTGGTTAGGCTGGTTTCAAACTCCTGGCCTCAAGTGATTCACCTGCCTCGGCCTCTCAAAATGCTGGGATTACAGGGTGAGGGACTGTGCCTGGCCTCAATGTCATTTTAATACAAATTTACCTGATGAGACTAAATTGCTAATTTCCTCCTCTGTAATTCTACTTCACCTTGTATCGATTTTTAACATCTGTATTATAGTACTCTTGCACTCCAACCAGACTGTAAATTCCCTGAGATCAACAAATATTAGTGACCAGCTTTTAGCGTCAGACTCCAGGTTAACTGCAGGAAGGTATTTCTGGTATCATGGAGCCTCCAGTCTTGCATGGCTGACAAACATACATATAACTAAAACCTATGTAAAAACTGTAAAGTATACAATTCTATTCATGTACATAGAAATGTTAAGGAAACCTTTTCATATTTATGAATATAAGAGTCATAAAAATTATCACGTGAAACATGATTGATATGGCATGGCTTAATGGAAAACTTTGCTGTATTATCTTCGTCTCACTTAATCACTCCTCTGTAAACACTAGCTATTTGGACCTGAGGAAGTGCTCTAGGATGTGGAGGGAATTTTCCAAGAAGGAAGCAGGGATAGTTCTGGCATTATAAAACCACATCAGGAGTTGTGATAGGAACATCAAAAGAAGATGGTATCCAATTTTCTTTGACTTTTCAGGCACTAGATTCTTGAAGTCCCACTTTGCCCATTTCAAAAGGGTATGTTCAATCTGGAGCAATAACCGTGAGGGTTAAATGACCTGCCCAACTCCCTGCAGTCTGTCTTCTTCAACCTGGCCTTGAATTTAGCTTTCTGCCAGCTGTTTGACAGCCTGGTAATGTTTGGGCTCCAGACTGGTTTATTAATTCCCTGCCCACGTGTCCTCCCGGCTTTGACTGTGGCTTATGTTCCTGCATCGTTTTTTGGCTTTCCTGCCCCAGTCACTGAATTGTGTTTCCTTCAAGTTGTGGGAAGTTGTCTTCTTTATGAAGGGGTGATCCACGCTTTCCCCTAGCTTTTTCCCAGCTTTCCACATCCGGTTCCTGACCTTTCCTGCCCTCTAGTGGCCATGAGCCACACTCCCATCCTCAGCTGTGGAATCTGCATAGTAAGGTTTCACAGGTTAGAATATTTTATGTGAATTTCTATTATTCAAATGCCATGATATTATAACCCTGGTCTTCTACTGACATTACCCCACAAATAATAAACACATCCAAGAGAGGTGAAATCCACAATTCAAGTGGACTTAAGACTCAGATAAAACGACCCCATTTAATAGTTTAAGTATAATCTAAGAATGTTTACATGGTGTTTCAAAGGAAGGTTAAAAATAATTCCTAAGTTTTTCCATATAGTGTAAGGTCTGCCAACACACTGCACATAGATGGAAGTCACTATTTAGCTCATCATTTGGTTGTTTTATTTATTGCACCAGATTCCGGTTACAATCATTTTCAAAGGTAACTGAATCTAAAAGTTATTAACAACTGAACTTCATATTCAATTTTTTTTTTGTATTAAACAAGATTAGCATTAGTGGGCCTGAAAAACACTGCTAGTGACTCAGGCTTTCTGAAGGTTTTCAGTCTATAGACTTTACTGAGGTTATCCTCCTGCAAACTTCCTTAAATCATGGCAAGCAGCCTTGAAGCTTACAATCATTTCAACTCTCTGATCCTTCTTTAATAATTTCAAAACATCTTATATATGTACTTTGGCTTCTGTGCCTAGACTGCCCCATCAGAAGTTGGGATAAGGTCTTCTACTCTTTTGTATTTCACAACAAAGAACTTTTCTTTTTGAGACAAGGTCTTACTCTGTTGCCCAGGCTAAATACAGTGGCACAATCGCAGCTCACTGCAACTTGAACTCCTGGGTTCCAGTGATTCTCCCACTTCATCCCCTGAGTAGCTGGGACTATAGGCAAGCACCACCACACCTAGATAATTAAAATTATTATTTTTTAATTTTTAATTTTTTTATAGCGACAGGGGTGTCACTCTGTTGTCCAGGATGGTCTTGAATGCTAACATGATCCTCCAACCTCAGTCTCTTAAATGCTGGGCTTACAGGCGTGAGCCACTGTGCCTGGCCAGCAAAAGACCTTTAAAAAGCAAAATCTGTTTGTTAGATTTTTAGCAGTCTTTTCCCTAATAAACAAATAGTATTAAGTACAAATGATGGACACTGGTAAGTGAAAACAAAGATTTATTCTCAGTACAATAAACACATTGCAAGAAGTATGTGTAAAGATTGTACATATGGCCAGAGAATATTTCCAAAAACCAAACAAAATAATTTTCTTCTTCTTCTCATAATTCTATTTCTTTTTCAAACCTTGATACAAGACTACATTATGCAGTGGCAGAATAAAATGTTTTTTATAAAATGTTTTACTTTTTGAAATGAATAACCTTTTCTTAGTTTTTAAAAATATATTTCAGAAGTAGAAACTGATTATTCTTATAATCTGATTACCTGGTTATCTGAAGAAATGTAAGTTTAGCTGATCTATAAACAGTTTTTAAGATTTTTCCCAGGATTGAAAACTCATGTAATTTTTACTGAAGACTACAACATATCAATGAAAACAGGAAAAAAGGGGATGTGGGTTACTGTTGCTTATGAAAATAACTCAACGAATCCCTTTAAAACCGATTTTTTCTTGCTTAAACATTAGGGTGGGTACCAGTAGAGAAAAATAAGGCCATTGGAATGGGGCTCCACTCCTTCAGCCATAACCACCTAGTTCTACAGCTTTAGGCGCCTTCCTCAATACACTGGATCATTGTGAAAGTACAGGGGTATCAATGTCTTGCAGCTTGAGACCTAATGTTCTAGGGGAACCCTGTCCAACAGAACTTTCTGCACTGATGGAAATGTTCAGTACTACCACTGTCCAATGCAGGAGCCAGTAATTACATGCGGCTATGGAGCACTTGAAATGTGAGCTTCTGAATTTTAAATCCGATTTAATTTAAGCTAATTTAAATCTCAATAGCCACACGTGGCTACTGGCTACTATACTGGACTGTGGAAATTTTTAGTAAGAAAGTACTTTCTGGCTTTAAGGTCTTCTTTTGAGTTCTTGCTATCTCTAAGATTCAGACACGTCCTCAAAGCTGAATGATGCCCCACCACACTGCATACAGAATCATGACTCCACTTTTTTAAAAAAACTAGTTTGGCTCATCTAAGAGAAGGCTGAGAAAAGCTTTTTTAGGATGCTTCTGGACAAGAACTCATCGTAAGGAAAGGAGGAGGAACCAGGGTCCAGTGGGACACAGCAGGACTCCAAAGTGACAACAGGTGTGCTGCATATGCCTGGAAATACTGCTCCACAGGACTGGATTTGTTCAAGAGTGCATGGGAGCCGTCCCTGGGAACCCCAGAAATACCGAAGAGCACTTTATTGCTGCTTGAGATCTCTCTTGAGTAGAAGAGAAGGGCAGTGAAATTTTGCTTATAATTGTTATTTTTTAGCTACTGGTCCCTGCAGGCTGGTAAAGTTTGGAAAACAGATTATATATAGTAAATAAAACAGATTTGACTAGCTTGCTCCAAAATTATGGTATCAGTATATTTCAGCATTTTTACCACCTGTTGCTAATATTTATAAATAACGTGCCAGGGTCATACCCAAATTAACTTTAGAAGGTTAAAAAATATCCTAAGAGCCAAATACATAATTACTTCCAGTAAAGGGAGAGGCAATTATAAGAGCTTTACAAAAGCCCTGACAGACTGACAAAATTGAGTTGCTTATATGAATCATATAAAATTGAATTTTTATATATGTCTCAAAGAGTAGCTATATAAATGTAAAATTATAATAGCTGAATTACTTTGCTTTTACCCTGTCAACAACTGCCAATTAAACATTTTAATATGAAGATAAATCGACACACTAGGATATAATTCCCATTGCAAATGAATTAATAATATTTTGTCAAAAACATGAGGCAAAAAAACTTTGATGATACCTAGAAGATAATCTGATTCCTAAAGATCAACAGTAAGATAAAAACCAAGTTATAATAGTGGTTTTTACAAAATAAGATGTTTATTTCAATGTTTTCACATATAATAAACTCACTTAAATAAAAACAATGCTATTAGTAAAAACTGGTATCTTAACTTTTTAAAATTTTTGTGGGTACATGGTAGGTATACACATTTATGGGGTACATGAGATATTTTGATATAGGGATGAAATGCATAATAATCACATCATGGAAGATGGGGTACCCATCCCCTCAAGCATTTATCCTTTGTAGTATCTTAACTCTTGAGAGCTCTGGAAATTCTTTAGTTTAAAAACTGAAGAAAAAGAAGTCTACCATTTTATATTTAGAAATTCACTCTATCAATGGGATGAGATCATCTCTGTAAGTCAAAATTTTCAGTGAGGAATTAAAGAAACAAAAGAGTGGGCCGGGTGCGGTGGCTCAAGCCTGTGATCTCAGCACTTTGGGAGGCCGAGGTGGGTGGATCACGAGGTCAAGAGATCGAGACCCTCCTGGTCAACATGGTAAAACCCTGTCTCTACTAAAAATACAAAAAATTAGCTGGGCATGGTGGCGTGTGCTTGTAATCCCAGCTACTCAGGAGGCGGAGGCAGGAGAATTGCCTGAACTCAGGAGGCGGAGGTTGCGGTGAGCCGAGATGGCGCCATTGCACTCCAGCCTGGGTAACAAGAGCGAAACTCAGTCTCAAAAAAAAAAAAAAAGAAACAAAAGAGTTAGCTTTAGAACTACCAATTATTGGATATAGGATGTGGGTCTTGTGGCCAACAGGACTTTCTAGCTGCTCATTATTTACTCCTGTGAATTTGCTGTATAATTCTTATTTTTGTCCTTCTTCAGTACATCTAGTGTTGACACTGTCCCTAGGAATATATATAATCAAAATGTGTGAGTATAAGTAAAAAGAATTGTGGCTTAATTTAGCAATCCTGCAGTCCTTTGAAACAGACTTTGATCTTTGATTTGGTTTCTTATGAAGAAGTGCTTTCCAGATTTGTGGTTTGTGTATTTTTGCATGACTTTTCAATAATGTGTTCTTTTCATGCATTTCCCATTACTTAACTGTTCATATGGATTCATAATTACCTATATGATTCTGTTTGTACATATATAAAACAATTATTATCATGTGTTACATATCATGGCACTTACATTTTACAGTGTGCCTTCAGATACTCTCAATAATATGATAAGGTAGATAATGAGAGCTACTCTTTATAGAGCATCAAGTATTTGCCAAAAATATAAAATTTCCAGTACTTAAAACACTGCTGCAATGTTTTACACATTTCATATTACATAAATATAAAAATCAGGATTTGGAAAAGCTATAATAGGAATTAATATAGTTACTTCAACAGAGAGTACATTTTCACCACTGCCCAGGAATGAGTAAGGTAGCTATTCTAGATGTTTGAACCCTAAATACAGTGTGGAAATTAAGGGTGAGATAAGATGTGGTTAGATGATAAATTCCAAATCTGAACTCTAACCTCTTGGTTTTAGGTTCCAAAGGAAGGTCTCAATTATATTGGAAACATATATAATATTATCAAAAGTTAACTGATTAAAGAAACAGAAAATCCCATGGTAAATAACCGACATGCTCCATCCCAAAGAGAGGTAAATATAAGAAAACAAATAAATTAGACAGACACAAGTCAAAGAAGATGTATGCATCTTGAACTTTGTCAGTACTAGAATGACATATTGACTTAGAGATCTATCCAGCCAAAACAGTTTAGAATTAATGTTAATTCTGTTAACATTAACTTTGTCATGATTGCATGGTGGTTTTATATATATGAAAAGTTCCTAAACATCATAGATGCATTTCAACGTGTTTATGGTAGAATATCACATATTTTTAAAAAAGATTCTAGAAAAAAGAAGCGAGGAGAAGATGGATAATGTAATCAACAAAATGTTCATGTATTTTAGAACTGGATGAGGCAAACATGGGGGTTCATTGCAATATTCTTTCTACTTTTGTGTTTGAAATTTTCCCTAATAAAAAGTTTTAAAATATTAGGGAAAAAACTAGTTTATAATAATGGTAGTTTACAAAAAGGTAGTTTATAACATTTATTAAATAAAAAGAATATAATGCTGAAATTCATAAACAATGTTATAGGAGGCAGAACACAAAGTATGTGTTAATAAAAGTAATAAAAAAAAACCAAAGTAATTATAAATCACAAGTTGGAAGAAAAGGAAAGAAATATTTGAGAGAAATTAGCCAGGCATGGTGGCATGCGCCTGTAATCCCAGCTACTTGGGAGGTTCAAGAAGAATCTCTTGAACTCAGGAGGCGGAGGTTGCAGTGAACCGAGATCATGCCATTGTACTCCAGCCTGGGTGACAGAGTGAGACTCCATCTCAGGGAAAAAAAAAAAAAAAAAAAAAAAAAAGGAAAAGAACAAAATATTTGCAAGAGAAACTGATTCTCTAGTAATGTTTAATAATAATTCCTAAACTTTGTTTTCACTCCACAATGGCGATAGGAAAACAGTTGATCAGGATTATATGTCCTTCAGAGTGTAAAAGTTATTCATCAGATGGTAGTCAGCCCAAACGGAATTTTTCCTTTACACAACTCTTTTTATTCTTTCTGATGCTATTTTTACCAGTCTTTTCCAAGCAGCTTTATCCTGTAGGAATCTCCCCGTGCCTCATGAAAGTCCTTTTGGCTAGTGGTAGTAGAAAGGTGCTTTAAAATACATAATCGAGTTGAGTTTTGGTTGAAGTATGACATTTACTAGATTTGTGATTTTCAGCAAGTCACTTAAAAATTTCTGGGCCTTTCTACCTATTTCTAATATGGAGATAATCACTATCTCAGATAGTTTTCTAAAATGTGGCATATGAAATACACTGCTGTTTTAAACTTTTACAAATATAAGGCTAAGAGCTTCATAAAGAATATATTGTCTGGGCATGGTAGCTCACGTCTGTAATCCCAACACTTTGGGAGGCCAAGGTGGGTGGACCACTTGAGGTCAGGAGTTCGAGACCAGCCTGGCCAACATGGTGAAACCCCATCTCTACTAAAAGTACAAAAATTAGCCAGGTGTGGTGGCATATACCTGTAATTCTAGCTGCTCGGGAGGCCAAGGCAGGAGAATCACTTGAACCTGGGAGCCAGAGGTTGCAGTGAGCCAAGATCATGGCACTGCACTCCAGCCTGGGCGACACAGACTGTCTCAAAAAAATGAATAAATGAATAAAAAATAAATGAAAATTTAAAATTAAAGAAAGGGAGAAACTTGGAAGAAATCATTCAAGAAGTAGATTAAGGAGGCAAAGAAACAGAAAACAGGAGAGAAAAGAAAACTTTAAGTTCAATCCAGAAGTACAAACTTTGAGTAACAGGAATTCTAGGAAGACAGAACACAGAGAAAAAGACAGAAAATGTTCAAAGAAATAATATCTGACTTTTAAAATAGGCATGTGTTACCTTGATAAAAGGTAAAAATTAATTAAAAACAATACAGGCAGTCAAATAGCTCAATGTCTAGTTGTTCAGCTGTCTGAAGTAGGTATATACATATTATTATATGTTATACTATATTGTTGTACAGTTGTTTTCTATGGATTACGCCGTTTTCTCATTTCAGTTATAACCTATTCAAATCCAGGAAGAATATCTGCCACGTATGGCAGGCACATATTCTATTTCTGATAAATACTTGCTAACCTCGTCTGCTTTGAAGACGACTTGAGTTGCCAGTAAGCTCTGCGACTCTTTAAGAAGGTTCAGTCTTTCAGCCTTGTTACAAAAGTAAAGGTCATTCTCAGCTGAAACAGTTACTTAAAACCCCAGCAACTACTCTGAGAATCCCAGCTCTTACATCAACTCTAGAGGAAAGTCATTTTATAAAACAATGATAAACTGAAAGCTGGTCAAACAGCCTTTGTCTGAATACCCTTAAAGATCTCTGTCCATTCAGTCCTCTTTTTAGAAAACTTAATCTGAGCCTCTATCCAGACACATAGTTACACGGTACCAGTTAGTGGAATATGTAGGCTATGAATCAGACTCCACTGTGGAAACGAATCCTTGAGTCACGATCATAATATTCCACTGGCACTCACCCAAGGGACAAGGTATTCATTTAAGAGTGCTACTCTTCCATGCAAAGGATGAAGCTTCAAGTAGCTCCCACTCATGATCACAGTCATCCCTCAAATATCCCAGTTTGGTTATCTGTTTGTGCAAGGCCGTGTGGTCACCCTCGCCCATCAGGATTCTGCAGTCATCTCTACCCCATTCCAAAGGGTCCCTAGCTTTATTCATTAATTTAATAAATACTTATTGAGTGTCTATTTTGAGCTAGTCATTTTTCTCTATTCGAGGGAGATAGCAGTGAAGAAGACAAAAAGTCCCTAATTCAGGGAACCGTATTCTAGTAAATTCGAACCCAGAAAAAAATTTGCTTAATCTATTCTCCAGAATCCTTCTCTAATCAATTCTAGTGAATTCGCATTTGCCTGCCTGTCTGCCTACCTATTGCCATATCTCCATCTTTAACTTTTTTTCCTGCTGCACATGCACTTGGTATCTGAAGTATTATTGATATTTTCAGTGAATTACTCATAATAATGGCCGTAATAATGGCATTTCAGGGACTGAATGGGTTCTTCAACTTTGAACTGTATTACTGTTCTCATCAAAGAATGGCCTTAAGACTTACTTCTCAAAGTGTGTTTGGGGAATAAGCAGCATTGGTATGATCTATTAGAAATACAGAAATCTCAGGCCCCCACTGAGACCTACTAAACCAAAATCAGAATCTGCATTTTAATAAGATCGCCATGTTATTTACATGCATGTGAGAATTTGAAAATCACTGGTCCAGCTGACATCTTAATGTAGCCATTCCCTAATTCCTTAATAAAGCATTAGAGGCGGGGCGCGGTGGCTCAAGCCTGTAATCCCAGCACTTTGGGAGGCCGAGGTGGGTGTATCACGAGGTCAAGAGATCGAGACCATCCTGGTCAATATGGTGAAACCCCGTCTCTACTAAATATAGAAAAAATTAGCTGGGCATGGTGGCATGTGTCTGTAATCCCAGCTACTCAGGAGGCTGAGGCAGGAGAATTGCCTGAACCCAGGAGGTGGAGGTTGTGGTGAGCTGAGATCATGCCATTGCACTCCAGCCTGGGTAACAAGGGCGAAACTCCGTCTCAAAAAAAAAAAAAAATAAATAAATAAATAAAAATAAAGCATTAGAGGGCAGCCTACAAGTCAGACACAGCAGTGCTCCTGTAGTCCCAGCTACACGGGAAGCTGAGGCAAAAGGATCGATCGCTTTTGCCCAGGAGTTCAAATCCAGCTTGTGCAACATAATGAGACCTCAATATAAAAAAAAAAATTGAGAGAAAGGAAGCAATCCTGGATAATACTATTTTAGGTATATCTGTACTTAACTTCAGGTATAACTATACTAAACTTAGTTAAAACTGAATTCAAAGACATTGTGTACTATCCTATCAACATCTTGCTTGGGTAATGTATTTTTCTACTAAGGTTATCAAAACTGTTTCATAGTTTTGTGATTTTATAACACCTCTAAGTCAAGAGAAGGCCTACTCTCTTTTCCCCCAACAGACATCCTACAGCCTAACTAGAAATGCCATAAATTTACTTACTTGTTCAAGGTGTTCTTTATTATCACTTGCCCATAAATCAAGCTACAAGGTACACATACCCACTAGCTGGTTGCTCTTCTAAGCCCTCAGGTCTGCTGCTCTTGTTCTATTCTAACAGTTTACTTCAATCTTAGTGTGGGTAAAAATTGCTTTTCAAAAATTGCTCCCATGTTGAGAGTCCTTCTCAAAACATCTCATTGACCTGGGACAAAGCTGCTCACCCCTTGTTTTGAAATTCTTATATCTCTAAGTAATCTGTCTTTATCTGACCATAGTCTTCCAATTTTATACAAGGAACAAAGGATATTGACCCGGATGTGTGAGCAAAACTTCGTGTATTTCCAGGATATGCTGGCAAGACAATTGGTTCTCTTTCTCAGCACTCACTTGCTCCTTCGAACCACCTTGCTGACCTCAGAACACTGCCTGGCCTCACCCAGAGACTCTGCCAAGCCCCTTCTGCCTACACAGACTCTTGTCCTGGCGTCTCCTGGTCTGTCTTGCTTTCCTGTCACCTGTGATGTAAAGGGACAGTGGATACAGAGGGTGAGGCCTCAAAACAGCTAGCACATGGTAGGCTCCACAGCCTGGAAGAAGGCATTGACATAAATAGAGTTGCCTATTCTCCAAGCAGTTTCTGGGAATAGGCCTTAAAACCTTGACTTATTTTCTGCATGGAAGCTCGATTTTGTTTTGTCTGTTTTTGGTGGTAGAGAGGGGACTGAGAAAGTTAAGACTAATGCTGTCCAAAATGAGTTATGAATATTCATAAGTGATTTCAGGTATTCACTTGTAATTTTCTGTTTCCTTCATTTGATTTTGCTGAATCTCCATTTCAGTTTTTACTGACAATACTCACTTATTCTATAGTTCCAAGGTGAAAGAACAAAAGACTGTAATGTTTTTTTTTTTCCTCCAGGAAAAAGAGACTGTACTCTCCCTGTAGAGAGGGAGTTTGTCTTATATGTCTTATATCCAGTTCACATGTGCCTTCTGCATAACAATCACTAAATATTCCTTGCCTATGCTATCTCGTGCTTATTTTGTAACACCGAGCAAGCAACCTAGGCTGGCTGTTTCTGCTTCCTTACCTGTTTCGTTCTTTCTTCAATCTAGCTTTCAACCCTGCACTCTCCTGAGCCTACTCATGCTAACGGACCTCCTGTCTGCCACATCCAGTGGATATGTATGTAGGCTGTCCTCCTTTCCTTGTGCTTCACCCATGCCTCCATGTCTCCATGCTTCCATGCTCTCTTGGCCTCTGTAGTGGCTCTTCCTTAGTCTCCTCTTTATCCCTTCTTCTTCCACCTCACCAAAGTTGGTGGTCCCCAGAATTATAATTTATCCTCCCTTCCCATCTCACTGTATGTTTTCCTTATCTGACGCTTCAATCTGTATGTGTTCATTCTTATCTGAGGCTTTGACCATATGCCTAACTCACAATCAACATTTCCAACTCTCACTTCTCTCCTAAGCCTTGGTCCTGTATCTCCAACTGCCCTACTTGAAAGCAGCACTACTAGGGCAGCCTCTGAGGGACATAAACTTATTATGTGATTTCTTCTTCACCCTCCCAGTCTAGCCCCTCTCCTGAATTCTCCATCTTAGTTCATGACATCACTGTTAACCAAGTCATCCAAGTTAGGAAAACGTTAATTCATTCATAATCCATGACACCATGAAAAATTATCTTCTAAAAACCTGAAAGAGAGCACTTCACACTCTCAAAGGAAGACTTCCCTTGCCCCACTACTATCAGCAGAAGACCAGCTTCCTTGTCTTCAGCATGAAGCACCAGGCCTAATGGGACTCTAGCCCACTTCTGGCAGATCACCTCCTCCGGCATCCCCAGGTCACCCTATGCTTGAGCCCCACTGGACTATTTATAGTGTCAGAATCTTTCAAATCTCTAGCCTAGCACATGCTGCTGCTGCCTATAGCAGTGATTCTCAACAGGGGACAATTTTGTCCCTAGAGGACATGTGGCAATGTCTGGAGACACTTTTTGACTGTCACACTGGGAGAAAGGAGTGTTACCAGCATTTAGTGGATGGAGGCCAGGATGCTGTTAAATATCCTGTAGTGCACAGGATAGCCCCCACTACGAAAGCGTCCAGTCCAAAATAATAATGCTGAGATGGAGAATCCCTGCCCTAGAATCTCTTTGATTTCTCTGCTGATGAAGTCCAGCTCACCTATCAAGACTCAGTTCAAAAGTCACCTCCTCTAGGAAACCTTCCTCTGCCAACCAGGTTCTCTCTCCAGAAAACAATGTCACATCTTTCTACTTTCTCAAATACAACTCTATTTAGTACATCACATATTAGACTGAAAATTTTTATGTTTACCAGCATGTCCCTATTACTAGAATGGGAGCTCCCCTAAATAGAGACTGTATTTTACTCATCTTTTATTCTCAGTGCTTGGGACAGTGCCTGGCACTCAAATGTGTATTGGATGAATTAATTAAACAAGGCACATCTACAGAGAATACAAAATATTTTCAGGCAAACATTTCAGCATTCTGAACCTCTCTGAAACGAACAATTCCTCCATTCTAAGAAACATACATGTACAAATATACATTTTTCACCAACTTTCTAAAACTGTCATTAACATTGTTCCATCACATTTTAGAATATTTATAAATTACGCTGTTTTTTGTAAGTGCTGCTCAAAATAAATTTAACAACATCTCTCCAAATATTCTGCTAAACTTAGTAAAATGGGGATTGGAAAATAATGGAGCATTAAAATAAGCATACATTTAAAACACCTATTTTAGAAAGAACAATTAAATAAGAAAATATTGAAATGTATAATCTTGAGATTAATGTTAAAGGCTTTGAAATAATTGAGACATAAGTTTATTATGGTTCTACTATACTAGGTGTAAGCAATTTACCTATTTAGAATTAAGTTGCAGGTAATAAACAAAAACTTTTATAACAAAAAGAAAAAAACGTAAAAATATTTCTCATAAAAATATGCATATAAGCAAAGAATGGAAGACATTTACACTTGGGCAAAACTCTAATGCACATTAAAAAGAGGGTACTGAAATCTCTGAGCATCCTGACAACATAACACAGGAGATTCAGAACCCAACAGATGGGGAAAAATAAAATAACAGTAGAGAAAACTAACTACAGGTTTAGAAATCTGAAGAGCAATAATTTTTATAACTGTATACGAGGTACCTTAGCTCCTTAACCTGCTTCTTGATTGAACTGACAAACTATTACACATACTGTTAAAATATTAAATATTTATTTTCAGATCAAAAGTCATTATATAGTCTTTACAAAAGTAATACTGTATTTCAAAAAGCATATATAATAAACATATGCCAGTTACTGTTAACCCTGTTTGCTATGCCTGAAATAAACATTATTATGCAGACAGACTACAAAGTCTCATCTTCACTCTAAGCTGTAAACACAGAATGCAGCCAGTGTCTCAGATACAGGTAAAGTTCTCACTAGATTTAAAAAAATAGTCATTAATGAGCTGTTGATTATAGAAAGCTAGAAACTCAATTTTATACTGCTAGAGACTGGGAGCTAAACATATAAGAAAAGAATTTGTAGACTCTCAGTGATTTTGAAACCAGGGTCTCTGACCAAAGCAGTGATTTAATTTCACGGCTGCTCAGTACAGATAGCTGACATTACTAAATGCTACTCTAATATCAACTTGTTAAATGTGAATCCAGACTCAGCATATTAGAATACTAACCCAGACTAACTGGAGTCATGGGAAATATTTTGGGAGCTGTTTATTTATAAATGAGTTACAATATACCACTATAATTAGATTAATATATAATTATTGATAAACACAGGATTATTTCTAAAACCCATTATTGTTGCCACTGCTATATTTAGAAAAAGCAACACTAGAATCTTCTTCATAAAATAAGCCCTTAATTTATCAATTAGATCTATTTAGATCTAGCAAAAAATAAATTTAACTGACACTATATTGTTTACAATGCTTTTATAAAGAGACATATAATAAATATTAAAAGAGGGGACAATTTAAAGCTTCAGCAAACTGCACACTTCTGAACTATTTTATAATCCAATAGTCTACCAAAAGATAGAATCTGCACAAAGTTATACATTTTATTGTCACAAAAAATATTTAAATTAGCTTACCTAAGTATAACTAAAATCAATAAAAATATGTTTTTAACAATGCAAAAGGCATTTGATCCACATTTCATTAAAAAACACATTTAAAATACTCTTTTCAAAAGCATCCACAACAAACTATAATTATTACTACAAAATAAACTATTTCAAGATATTTCTGTAAATATTTTGACATGAATTATTCCTTTCAGATTATTTGATTAAGTGTAAAATAGATTTATAAGTAGCATTAATTCGATTAGCAAACTATTAATATATTTCTTCTCGGTGCCACTTCTTTTTTCTTTTAGGAGGGAAAGCAATTGAATGGATTACAATCTTCTAAAAGCTGGTTTTAGAAAAGTGTCCTAAATGGAATTTAAAATTCTAAAATATAGATCAGAATTTGAAATCTGATATTTTTTTATCCTCAGTAAAGTAGTGGCTTACATTAACATCTGGGCATTGGTAACAATTACTGTATTTACCAGATTTCAGAAGAGAGAAAATAAACTAGCAGTTACCGTATTATTCACCTAAATCTATCTATCCAGAAGTTTTTTTTAAAAAAATGTTTAATATACATATTGTTACAAAAACACAGATAAACAGATATGGTTCCCCCCCGCCACCGCCCCGCCAAACTATTATGTACTGTCATGTAGAATCACTTTAGTTAGAAAAATTTTTAAATTTCCTGGAATCTGGTAAAACATTCCAAACACAGAAATGTAAAAAATCTATTTCAGTTCAAACCATTTTAAATACTTTGAAAAGGCCAAATTACATAAAGAACTCTTGGCAAAGATTCATGAGTTAAATTATTAATAAAATAAAGCTGAATTGTCAAAAAAAAACAAATAAAAAGGTAAATGGAAAATTATGGGAAATGCCTAGCAATTTAAACAAAGCTCAAAAAGATTAAAACTTAGAATTCAATATTGTTGAAAGAGTGAGTTACATTTTAGAAGGCAGTATTAACTCGTGGCTAAAGAAAAAATAGGGTGGAAACAGAATTCCTGTGGCTAAGGGTATATACAAACGCAAATGCCATTTATTTTTCCTCTGCTTTAAACATGCAGCATAATAGTTTTTATGAATGATCTTAGAAATACATGTAGTTTAGAGATATAGTTCCTCTATGACCATTTAAAACAAGATCTTCATACTTTAATATGGGTTTTTGTTTAATATTTTAAATAAGCATTCTAAATTTTACTCTTTCATAATGATCAAGAAGGGGAGAAAACAAAATGATCATTTTGAAAATAGGAATAAAATACTGAGCTACACAATAGAATACTACACCATTTAAAGAAAAAATATGCCAAGATAAAATGTTGTAAAATAGATTGTTACTCAGAGTTTGGTTTTATGTTACAGAAAAGTTTTACAGCTTAAATCACTTAGGAAGATTTTTTAAAATACACATTTTGTACATTGGTAAAATAACAGAGTAAAAAACTACACATAGGGTTCTTCAGATTTACAAATATAAAATTAATGACTACAAAGTATATGCTAACTAAGGACTGGGAAAATATATAAAACTGCTTAGTTGTAATAAATTTTATCCAAATATTTCATTAAGTTATTCTCATATAAATTAACATTTACCAAGACCAAAGGAAACTTACCTTACAAGAATTAGACAGTTCATTTGTGCAATCTCTGTTGCTGTCTCTTGATAAATTATCAACTTTACCTTCATTTCCAGATGCAAACTTTATGAGTAACTGAGATGGTCCCCCTTTAGAACAATTGTGCTTAAGGCTGGATAGGCAGGAAATATTTGGATAAGCTCCTCCCAATGAAATACTTCTTTGTAAAATACCATGACTTTTGTTCATCTGTGAATCTGGTCTTTCCAATTCTCCACTGATATTTATTTCATAATCAATGTTTTGGGAGGATGGCAAACATGCAGATGTCTTATGCATGAGCTTAATATACTCGGAATCAGAATTCAGCTTAATTTCTGACATTTCTGGTTTACAATCGCCATTTGTTGTTCCACAATCTAATGTAGTTGCTTTTTGTTGGGTGAAATGCACTGAAACACAAGAATATCCTTCAGATGACTTTTCACAGGCAGTCTGTTTGGGAGTATTATTCGAAATAACAATTTTCTTTTGTAATAAGCCCTTTCTGTGAAGCGGCCGTATGTCTCTTCCTTCTCCGGGGGTATAAACTGTTTTAGATAACCGAAGTCCATTGACAGCTGTTGAAAGAAATCCTTTAGCACCAGTGCCATCCTCATTATGTGCAATTTCATTAGAAGAAATAATAAACTGGTGTGAAGTTTGATAGGATCCTTTGCTCAGAAGAGTACATGGACTTGTTGGAGAAGTTGGTGGGGTATTTGAAGGACTCCTAGGAAAAATGACTAAGGAGGAGCAACGTTTTAGAGGAATTTTTGTGTTCCTGCTCACTGGCAATTTCATAATCTCTAATCCATGTTCCAAGTCATCCTGGACAAAAGGATCTGTACTCGTACTTCTTGAAAAAATTTCACATGGAGTAGTATTCCTGTTTGGCACACTTCTATTGGAGGTGCTGTCAGAAGATAAATTTCCACCCAAAAATGTATCATCACTTGGTGGAAAAGTGTAACTACTACTGTCACTGATGACACTGTTTGTGTATGAACCTCCACTTGTGATACTTGTACATGACCCAAAATCACTACCATTGCTGCTGTAAGACCCATTATCACTGGCTGAAAAGTTACTAAGGCTACCACTACAAATGGCAGGACTGCTTAAAAGGTTACTATCATTCACAGCATTCAATTCATTATCAGTCACAACACTGCTGTAAACACCATCCTTCAAGATACAAGTAAATGAAGCATCATCACCATCAGCTAAGACATTGCTAGACTGAAGACATCCACTGTACCTTGTGGGCTGTAGTGAAATCTGCAGACAGCTGCTCTTTTTATTAACATTTTCAGATGAAGGAACGGATGATCTTTCTTGAGACTGAACGTTTCCCTTTATTAACGGAGCTAGTGCAGTCTGTCTGGGAGTCAGCTTCATTTGAACAATGTTAGACGCTGAAATCCGTGTTGGTCTTTTGAAGCACATGTGAACACGGCTATCCAAGTCATCTTCGGAGGTTTCTGACAAAGGGTAAGTATTGCTTCTTCTGGCTGCAAAGTGCAATCGTAAGCTCTGTGCCATTTGTTCTCATTTCCAAACATGTTAAAGGCTGAAAGTCATAACAAATATCTCTGTCTGTAGACAGGCTAGAAGCAGCTGCACTGCATCAAAAGAAAAAAATCATTTGTGGTGCCTAAAAGAGCTATTAAGTAGTAGTCTTTATCCTACGTAAAACATTAGATACCAGATATCATAGAAAGAAAAAGACGGTCCATTCCTGAGACTGACGTTTCCAAAATGTCTTGAATCGCTTGTAGTCAAAATGCCTTCACTTACAAAGCACTTGATTTCCAGCGACCTTTAAGCTGAGCTCAGCTGCAGCACACTGACTCAAACACAGCCAACCTTGTTTCAATTATACCTTCTCCAATTTGCATGAATGAGTAACACAAGAACAACAATCTTCTAACATTTCAAGTTGAAGCAGTATTTTTTCACCCTAGCTTTACTAAATGAACATTTAACTATGTGAATCGCAGTGCCTATACTTTCTCCAGCCGAATTTGACCACTAATATTTTTACCCATAGGTATAGAATTACAGGAAGTTGGTAGGAACAGAACCCCATGTAATTAAGCATCAAATCAAAGATTGAATTTCCAAATAGTAACCATACTAGGAATTTAGTCAAGTTATAGAGACTGTTAATTTTTTTTTTTTAATCAGTGAATTCAAACGGTTGTGTAAATTTGGAAATACTAAAACTTTGGGATGAATTAAAACTTTAGCACTACATCAAACAGATAGACATTTTAGCTTCCAAAGTGCTAGTTATATAAAATGTGAAAGCTAAAGGACAGAACTACAAAATTAGCCTAGTAATACTATTGCAAAAATGAAGCATAGGTTCAAGAAAAAAAAGTTAAGAGAAGCTGTCACTAGGCATTTTCTTCTGTAATTTTAAGGCCTTTTCCAGCCAAGTAGAACAGTCTTTAAATGATGCCATTTATATTTTGACTATTAAAACTCTGCCAAGAAATAGCCTAAGCAAACACTTCATTAAAAATATATGCAGATTAGAAAAAAAAAAACTATACCCCAAGATAGTTTGAATACACAGGATATTTTATTCCACTGTCTCTGCAATTCATTCACTTAAGAGAGTGTGGAGTTATGTAAAGAAGTCAAAAAAGGATTTAACACATCAAATAAACATATTTCAATGCCAATTCTGTTCTGAAAAACTCTAAGAGCTCTTTGCTGGCCCCTGCTGGTGCTCTGAAACAATCCATTTAGCTGTTTGATATCTACAAAGAAATACAAACCATGCTGCACATTTCTTTATATAAACAAAGTACATACTTGTTTACATTTTTGAGAACTTGCCCTGCCCTGGAGGTGGAATTACTTACCAGTGCTGATAAAGCTCCCACAGTAGAGAACAGTGGACTGTTTGTCCTTTTAGAGGTTGTGATTTTGTATATATATATTTTATGCTTTGTGTTTATTTAACCTTTACTTTATTTTCAGTTTACTAGGCAATAAAAGTTTAATATTTTAATTTCTCTCCCAAATGTCATAGACCAAGGTTGGTATTCTATTTGAAAGAAATAAATTTATTTTTAAATAATACTCCAGGGTATATTTAAACCCCTTACATAAATTTTATAGCTGGAACTCCAGTAATAAATATATACTGGCTCATTCATAAGAAAGTAAAAGGTAAAATAGTTCAGTTGTTTATACCACATGGTACTACACCCAAGTTGTATTTTTCTAAGTAAGATTGTTTTCCTTAGTAAAAGCAAATATGTAAAACATACACTCATACTTTGTTAAAAAAATTGCTTAAGAGAGATCTGTTTTCAATCAGAATTTTCTCAACAGATTTTTAATCAATTAAGACACAACAAAATAGAAATATTTGGCCAATAATCCTAAGCAAACATGCCATTAAAAATATATGCAGATTAGAAAAAAAAAAGTCTACCCCAAGATAGTCTGAATTTGAATTTATTGAATTACATTGGACTTGAATGAACTAGCACTGTGTTTTAGGATGTATATAATAGTTGGAACTTAGTAATTCAATTATTATGTTATTTTGGTTTTGTATAACTTATCTTCTTTATGATTTTACAGACTTCAGTCAATATTCCATTAACTTCTGTTTTAAATAAGAAGTCCTGCTTTACTCTGCCTTCAAATGGCTTCTTCTTTCTGGGATTAAGTGAGGGTCTAACAACTCAAAGAATGAGTATCTTCTAATATGCTAATCAATAAGATCTAATTATTCATGCCTGTAGCCTAAAACTTCCAGGAAATAAGAAAAGCTCCTCTGATTACTAACATATAAAACAATAAACTCCAAGTATTTGGCCAGATAAATGTCCTCTCTTTGGTAAGGCTTCACTACAAGCATCAGTTCCCCGTCCTCTAACTAGATTTTACCTTTCCAGAGTGCATGGACCATAACTACACATTTCTTGTGATCCTCCTGAGCTTGTCCTGGGCACAAAGTAAGCACCAAAAGACACCAGATAGAAGGCTGGATGGATAGATGGATGGTGTCACCACAGTCACTCTGAATGCCTAATACTTTCTTTCAGGATTGTTGTTGTTGTTGAAGTTGATCCAGCTGCCACTTCTAAAGAAATATCAAAAAGTACTGCAGGTGGACAAGAAGGAATGACGTGTGAAAAATTTACAGAAAGCGTTTCAGCCAAGGAAAAGTGCGGTAAGAGGATCACATGCACTTCCTAGCACTCTAGTCTGCGTTTAAATTCTAGGGAGACTGAACAGTTTGCATTGCTGGCTGAGGTCTGAAATTGCATAGGATCCATACTGCTATTACAGCAGTTGCATGGGAAATCAGGGAATCTGCTATAAAATGCAGTCCCTCAGTCCAGCAAATACCAAAACAGGATTATAACCCTAACCTTAAGTCTGGAAGAACTGGAGGGATGTGGCAGCCCTCATCTGGAAAGAATCCATCCAAGTCCTGCATAGAATTTCATATTCTGGAATGAAACAGATAATGTCTTAGGATTGAAGCTAAGAACCTCACCATTCTGAGCTGTTGGTTACTGATCATCTCCACAGAAAATAAACAGATTATCTACATGGTATGGATCGGTTCTGGGTAACCTTAATCACTGACTGAACTTAGAAGGTCAAAGTCTGCTGTGGAGGTTAATTGTATTTATCAACTTTGATAGGTTATGGTACCCAGTTGTTTGGTCAAACACCAGTATAGATATTGCCATGAAGACATTTAGACATGATTAGCATTTATATTAGTAGATTTTAAGGACAGCACACTACCCTCCACAATGTGTGTGGGTCTCATCCAATCAGTTGAAGACTTTAAGAGCAAACACAGGTTTTTTTTTTAAGAAGAAACAATTCTGCCTCAAAACTACAATGTAGAAACCCTGCCTAAGTTCTCAGCTTCCTGGTCTGCCCTGCAGATTTCAGACTTAAGTCTTATATATATATATATATATATATATATATACACACACACACACATACATACATACACATAATGTGGAAATATATATATTCATATATTACACATAATTTCACATATAAAATACACGAAAAATAAGTAATACGTAAAATACATAATATAATCTATTGTTTCAGTTTCTCTTGGAGAACTTTGACTAGCACAACTGCTAAACGCAAGAAGCACAGGGTCTCCACCCAGAATATAGGTGGCTCCTAAAACCAGTGGCTGAATGTGTACAGGTGTATGTCTTAGACTGGTGACACAGTGCTAACTTTTGCATTGGTGGGTAGAATTATTTTTTAGGGCACATCATTCTGAAATGTTCTGTCATTATTGCCACCACCACCACCACCATGACCATAATGAAATGACCATTTTATAACCTTCAAGTCTTAAAATTGGCTGGAAAGAAAGTGACATAAGCCTACTCTTTCTTGAAAGCAAATATCACTTATATTGGAAACGTTTTCCAGATGACCTAAGTTGTTCCTGCTTAATATTTTACTTGTGTTCTTCACCCTGCATTTTCAAAGAGAATTTGCTAGGAAAATGGTACATTTTAAATTTAGTTGTGAGTGCCTTAGCAGAATAAAGATGGGATGACATTTACAACACAGATCACTTGTTGCTATGCAATCAAGTCTGTTTCTCCACCAATGGCTAAAGTTTCTATAACATCTCAGGTCACAGCTATACCTCTGTTACCTGCTAAGACTAGCAACAAATCAGAGGGCGAGAATGGTGGCGTGTCTACACCACCCTGTTCTAATTATCTATGGCTCTTTGTTTTGCTGGTAAACCGAGTATTTCCCATGCACAGAAGAGCATCTAATAAAGTAGATATACTAAATGTTATGTCTTAGCTAACAAAAGATATACCATATCAGAGAGCTAAAAACACATTAAGTCTGTGAATGTTAAGTAACACTTTATATTTGTATCATGATAAAGAATTTTCCAAGTATTTTCATAGTCATTGTCTCATTTTATCCCACAATATGCTTATGAGGTAGGAAGGGCAAATATTGTTGCCCTCATTTTATAAACATGAGAAGGTACTTTTTAGAAGGATTGGATAATTTGTTTAGGGTTACAAACTAATGCCCCAAATGAGAGGCATTATAATAGAATTTCTGAGTCCTTGGTGTGGGAATTTATAATATCTTTCTTTTCCCACTGAGATGGAGTCTCATTCTGTTGCCCAGGCTGGAATCTCAGCTCACTGCAACCTCCACCTCCTGGGCTCAAGCAATTCTCATGCCTCACCCTGCAGAGTAGCTGGGACTACAGGTGTGTGCCACCACGCATGGCTAATTTTTGTATTTTTAGTAGATATGGGGTTTCACCATGTTGGCCAGGCTGGTCTCGAACTCCTGACCTCAGGAGTTCACTTGACCTCAGGAATACCTCCTGATGCACCTGCCTCAGCCTGTCAAAGTGCTGAGATTACAGGCGTTACAATATCTTGATTAATGTATTGTTTTTTCCTTTAATTAAAAGTTTTAAAAATTTTGTCATAGTTACCCATCTATAAATATCTAACTGTTAATATCAAAGGCAATGCTTTTTTCTTCCAACCTATCATGACATACTTTATAGTATTATATACACAGTAAATGCTCAAGGAATGTTAATTCACTGATCAGTGTTTGACAAACAGCAATTCTGGCAATTAAGAAGGAGTCACACCAATACTAAAGTCACTGGCAAAGTGAACCAGACAATTAAGCATGGTGGAAAGCACAAATGTGTGCTCTCCTTCCTTGTGGACAACATGCAAATAATGCAAAAAAAATACTTCACCAGTAATACACCCAATCATCAGGCAGAATTCACACTGGTATCAGTAGCAACAAGAAAAATAACAGTAAGAACATGATCCAGCAATTTAATTCCAAAACACAGCTCTCAGATACACTCAGACACGTATGTAAGGAGACATAAAAATGTTTATCAACTGGTAACAGCAAAATACTGGAAGTGACACTAATATCAATTAAGGAGGATAAATACATAAATTATAGCATTATGACATTTGCAGAGGATAGAAAACTATGCATCATTGAAATGTGTCATCACAGATCTCACAAATATAACGTTAAGAAAAAATGCACATCAGAGGAATCCCTATAGAGAAATGCTATTTTTATAAATTAAAAAATATGCAAAATAAACTGTTTTTTGTTTGTTTGTTTGTTTGTTTTGAGAAAGAGTTTTGCTCTTGTTGCCCAGGCTGGAGTACAATCGCATGATCTTGGCTCACTGCAACCTCCGCCTCCTGGGTTCGAGCAATTCTCCCACCTCAGCCTCCCAAATAGTTGGGACTACAGGCACCTGCCATCACAGCCAACTAATCCTTGTATTTTTGGTCAAGATGGAATTTCACCATGTTGGCCAGACTGGTCTTGAACTCCTGACCTCAGGTGATCCATGTGCCTCAGCCACCCAAAGTTCTGGGATTACAGGCATGAGCCACCACACCTGGCCAACAATGTGTTTTTTTGGCATATATGTATATGTGATAAAAAGTATTTTAAAAAGCAAAGAATGATAAATACAAAATTGAGGACAGTGGCTACTACTTGTGGAGGAAGAAAAGATGCTACTAAGGAAGGATTTAGGGAGGGCTTCAAAGATTTTGGTAATGTTCAAGGTTTTTTTTTTTTTTTTTTTTTTTTTTGAGACAGAGTTTCGCTCGTTACCCAGGCTGGAGTGCAATGGCGCGATCTCGGCTCACCGCAACCTCCGCCTCCTGGGTTCAGGCAATTCTCCTGCCTCAGCCTCCTGAGTAGCTGGTATTACAGGCACGTGCCACCATGCCCAGCTAATTTTTTGTATTTTTAGTAGAGACGAGGTTTCACTATGTTGACCAGGATGGTCTCGATCTCTTGACCTCATGATCCACCCGCCTCGGCCTCCCAAAGTGCTGGGATTACAGGCTTGAGCCACCGCGCCCGGCCGATTGTTCTAGTTTTTAAGCTGAGTATAGTGTATACATATTTGTCTTATTATTTAAAATATTTATACTATGTGGGCTTTCATGATATAAAAACAAAATACACACAAAAACTCCAGTTCTTAAGCTGAGGAATGCATATACATATTTGTCTTATTATTTAAAACATTTATACAACCCCATTCAAAAGTGGGCAAAGGATATGAACAGACACTTTTCAAAAGAAGATATATATGATGCCAACAAACATATGAAGAAAATGCTCATCACTGGTCATTAGAGAAATGCAAATCAAAACCACATTGAGATACCATCTCATCCCAGTTAGAATGGTGATCATTAAAAAAATCTGGAGACAACAGATGCTGGAGAGGATGTGGAGAAATAGGAACACTCTTACACTGTTGGTGGGAGTGTAAATTAGTTCAACCATTGTGGAAGACAGTGTAGCGATTTCTCAAGGATCTAGAAATAGAAATTCCATTTGACCCAGCAATCTCATTACTGGGTATATACCCAAAGAACTATAAATTGTTATACTATAAAGACACATGTACACATATGTTCATTGCAGTCCTGTGTACAATAGCAAAGACCTGGAACCAACCCAAATGCCCATCAATGATAGACTGGACAAAGAAAATGTGGTACATACACACCATGGACTACTATGCAGCCGTAAAAAACGATGAGTTCGTGTCCTTTGTAGGGACTTGGATGAATCTGTAAACTATCATTCTCAGCAAAGTGACACAAGAACAGAAAGCCAAACTCCGCATGTTCTCACTCATAGGTGGGTGTTGAATAATGAGAACATGTGGACTCAGGGAGAGGAGCATCACACACTGGGGACAGTTGAGGGGGGTAGGGGAAAGACAGTAGTGGGGTGGGGAGGGATAACATGGGGAGAAATGTCAGATATAGTATACACCTCAAGTAAAATAAAAATAAAAATTAAAATAAAAAAGCATATTATGTGGGCTTTTATGTATGTATATTTCATGATTTAGAAACAAAACACACACACAAACTCCACCAATACAAAGTATAATTTGTTTCCATCCAGAAGGAACCAGTCTAGCCTACATGGTGAAACCCCGTCTCTACTAAAAACACAAAAATTATCTGAGTGTGGTGGCGGGTGCCTGCAATCCCAGCTACTCGGAAGGCCGAGGCAGGAGAATTGCTTGAACCCGGGAGGCAGAGGTTGCAGTGAGCCGAGATTGCGCCACTGCACTGCAGCCTGGACAACAGACTCAGACTCTGTCAAAAAAAAAAAAAAAAAAAAAGAAAGAAAGAAAAAAAACCCAGATCTATAGAGACAGAGGGGAAAAAAATGGAAAACATTTTACATTCTTTAAACATAGATAGAAAACAAATAGCTTGGTAACTAACCATATTTGATAATCAAATCAGAAACATCTGTCACTCAGCCTTAATAATTAGATTGCTAGTTGGTGATAGTCTACTTTGGCAGCAAAAATGTATTTTTGCTTATTATGATGCTTATTAAGGATTTCATTGGCAATATCTTCAGTTACTAGTATAATGATCATTTCTTGAGGGCAAAAAAATATGAATGTAGTTTAACAATAAAAACAGGCTTTTTAAAAAAAAGTTTGTTAGCTAAAAAATGAACAAAACTGTTTAATTTTTCTGTTGCTTGTAACTGATAAGCTTTGCACACAAAACATTGTTTCTCTACTTAACCTGTTCAAATCTCACAGGTCTAAAATAAAAATGTAAGATGCAGAGAAAAGGGTTTGAGATTGGATCCTCAGAGACAAAATTAGGAAAAGGCTAGGACTTCAAGATAGTCTTTAGGAATTCGGAAATCAGAACGATCATTTTATAAAAAGAACATCAGGTTTAAGTTTGCTTTTTGCCTCTGTAAAAGCTGGCCATCCTTGAGAGGACTTTATTTGCCCATTCCTTATCTGTGTAAAGAGGACAGATTTCCTCTGTAGAAAATTGGAGATAAGAAAGTAGATAGGGTGTCCACTAGAGACAGATAACCCTAAGAAAGGCCACTATAGTGAGGAGGCGCAACTGAAGGATATCTTCCTGGCAAAGGTTTCCAGAGCCATGGACCAGGAACCAGGGGTCATGGGTGAATGAGAGGGAGGGCAGGACAAAGGGTTGGGCTTTCTGTCCTCTCCTGCCACAAGAGGTCTTGAGTAACCTTATAGTATGTTGACAATCAGAAGTGCTTGGGAGGAGAACAGAAGGGTAGCAAGTAGCACCAGGAGGAAAAAAACAAATTCCATCTCCCTTGCCATCTTGCCCAGAGTCTCCATAACCACCCCCAGCCCATCTCACAAATCCCAGACTGCTTACTCACTTCCCCTGGCTGCTCTCCTTAAACGTACCCTTACTTCGTATTTCACACAAGCACAGTATAACTTACCAATCGATTTTCGTCAAATACTTCAAAAAGAAGCCGGTGCTGCTGAGGATGGACCTAAGTAAGAAAAACACAGTCTTTATTTAAAAACAAGTAAACATCAACCCATAGATACTGAGAAATAAATGCTTAAAGATGTTGCCATTTGACCAGGCACGGTGGCTCACGCCTGTAATCCCAGCACTTTGGGAGGCCAAAGTGGGTAGATCAACTAAAGTCAGGACTTTGAGACCAGCTGGCCATCATGGTGAAACCCCATGTCTACTAAAAATACAAAAATTAGCCAGGTGTGGTGGTGGGCACCTGTAATCCCAGCTTCTCAGGAGGCTGACACAGGAGAATCGCTTAAACCTGAGAGGTGGTGACTGCAGTGAGTCAAGATCATGCCATTTCATTCCAGCCTGGGTGACAGAGCGAGACTCCAACTCAAGAAAAACAACACAAAACAGACAAACCAAAAGATGTTGCCATTTGCAAATTCCTATTATATGGAATGTATTTTAAATTACATGAAATAAGAGCAGACTAGTCATGTGTCACTCATTTTCTAGTAGTTTCACAATAACAACAAAGTGGATTTGGTTATTTTTCAGATTTTTCTAGTAGAACAAAAGGAAGTAAAAGAAAATTTCAGAAGATTATTTAGATGTTTGCAAATGCTTAGAAATACAGACTGGATTTTGACATCTTATGATTAGTTTTATTTACTTGCTTTTTATTTATCAGTTAGAGCAACCCAAAGTAGACATTTATTTTTTAGCAACTAGTATTCTTAATCCTTTTATTATTGACTTAATAAAATCACGTTGCTTCTACTATATAAAGTACATAGCAGTCAAAAGTATACACTGAGTTTTCACTTAATGTTTAGATTTTGTAGCACATGAATAAAAATTACATGTAATATTTTTCTTTTTTTTTTTTGAGACGGAGTTTCACTCTTGTTACCCAGGCTGGAGTGCAATGGCGCAATCTCGGCTCACCGCAACCTCCGCCTCCTGGGCTCAGGCAATTCTCCTGCCTCAGCCTCCTGAGTAGCTGGGATTACAGGCACGCGCCACCATGCCCAGCTAATTTTTTGCACTTTTAGTAGAGACGGGGTTTCACCATGTTGACCAGGATGGTCTCGATCTCTCGACCTTGTGATCCACCCGCCTCGGCCTCCCAAAGTGCTGGGATTACAGGCTTGAGCCACCGCACCCGGCCCATGTAATATTTTTCAAAGCCAATGCTTTCATTTTTGTAGGAACGTTTTGATATCAAAATAAAAATCTAACATCAAACACAATCTTTAATACTTTTTTTGTACCAGAGTTTAAAATGATGTACAAAAACATATTCATGTTTATGTTGATTTTTCCCCTACAATACATATATTATATTGAACACCATGATTATCTTAAAACGCTGGTGTACATGTCAAGAGTATTGACAGAAAAAAGTCCTACACATGTGACAAAGATATCTAGATAGCTAATTCAGTTCTACTTTTCCTTCTGAGAACATAATCCTAGTTTTACGTAGGGCCACATTCCCAGGCTTACCACACTGTACACCTATTGAGGAAACCATTAATTTTTGAAAACTGAACTATAACCACATATTCACTGAAGTATAAAGTATACTAACCTCATGGTGGAGAAGAAAAAAAAGTATACTAATCTTAATTATACAGCTTGATAACTTCTTACATATGTATACTGTGTCATCAAAACCCAGATAAAGATATTGCATGCTCTGTTCTATTCTATATATTGTTTTGTGTGTGTGTGTGTGTGTGTGAATGGTACCCTCTGGAATTGTTTAACATGGAGATCCTGAATATGTGTATCTAGAAATTTATCCCTTGTACCTAGAGCGACCAATGAGGCCAACCTAGAACCAGTCACTCCTCGGGAGATCTTTTCAGAGGTGGGTGACTCAGCTCCAAGAGATGTCCCTTTTGGTGCTTGCATTTATCTTTCCTGTCTGGAATGTGATTAGGATAGCTGGCAATCCTGCAGCCATATTGCAACCATAGGGTAACCAAGGACAGACATGCCAAACATAAAGCCAGACATCGTGGGGATGGAAAAACAGTGTTAAGATGGCCAGGTGTGGTGGCTTACATCTGTAATCCCAGCATTTTGGGAGGCTGAGATGGGAGGATAACTTGAGGCCCAGGAGTTCGGAAACCAGCCTGGGAAACAGGGAGACCTGTCTCTACAAAAAAATACAATAATTAGCTGGGCATGGTGATGTGAGCCTATACTCCTAGCTCCTTGGGTGAGGTAGGAGGACTGCATGAACCCAGGAGGCAGAGGCAGAGGTTGCAGTGAGCCCAGATCGTGCCACTGCACTTCAGCCTGGACAACAGAGCGAGAACCTGTCTCAAAAAAAAAAAGGGCCAGGTGTGGTGCCTCACACCTGTAATCTCAGTACTTAAGGAGGCCACAACAGGCAGATCACCTGAGGTAAGGAGTTCAGAAACCAGCCTGGCCAACATGGTAAAACCCTGTCTCTACTAAAAATTCAAAACTCAGCGGGGCGTGATGGCATGTGCCTGTAATCTCAGCTAGCTGGGAGGCTGGGGGACAGAGGTTCAGTGAGCCGAGATCGCGCCATCGCACTCCAGCCTGGGCAACAGAGCAAGAGTATACCTCAAAAACGAAAAAAGAAAAGAAAAACAGACTAAGACAATTTTTTTCAAAGATGATGCAGAAGAACTTCTGAGAAGATGTAACTGAGCTGAGATTTGAAAGATGGATAGAATTTAAATGAGAAGATATAGGGAACACACATAGCAAGGTCATGTGAGAAAAGAAGGCGGGGGCCGAATGACCATGTTCTAAGGAGATGAGACTGATAAGATTCTTTTTTTTTTTTCTTTTTTTTTTGAGATAAAAAGTCTCACTCTGTCACCTAGGCTGGAGTGCAGTGGCACCGTCACAGCTCAGTGCAACAGGTTCAAGCAATCCTCCCACCTCAGCCTCCTGAGGGTCTACAGGTATGCACCACCATGCTCAGCTAATTTAAAAAAATTTATTGTAGAAACGAGGTTTTACTGTGTTGCTTAGGCTCATCTTGAACTCCTGCTTTCAAGTGATCCTTCCCTCTTGGACTCACAAGAATATTTTTGTATTAGAGACTGGTAAGAAAAGTTCGGTTAGTTAGGGTAGAGTCAGGGTGGGGCACTGAAATACAGAAGAAGAGTTAAGACTTGATTGATAGGGGGAATCAAAGCAGTTTTAAAAGGAGAAATGACATGATTTAGGTCACATCTGAAGATTATTTTCTCAGTGGTACACAAAATGAATTGGACTGGAGAGAGACCATGGTGTCCACAGAAGCTGCAGCCCTAGTAACTCAGGCATGAAGTCAGCAGAGCTTTGCTCAGGATGGCCCCAGTGGGTGTTGGGAGGGAGACAGGGCTACAGAAAACATTTTGAGGAAAAACCTCCAAACTACCAATGACTATCAAAGTACCTAGCTGACACTGCAGATGTTTAATTAGTATTACTAAGAAAATAATCTGCTGTCCCGGTTCAGACTCTAATATCTGGAAACAGAATTCACTACCTCAACTATATATATATATATGTATTTTTTTCCTCACTCTGTCACCCTGGCTGGAGTGCAGTGGTGCAATCTTGGCTCACTGCAACCTATTTCTCCCGGGTTCAAGCGATTCTCCTGCCTCTACTTCCCAAGTAGCTGAAATTACAGGCGCTTGACACCACGCCCAGCTAATTTTTTTTTTTTTTTTTTTTTTTTAGCAGAGATGGGGTTTTACCATGTTTGTCAGGCTGGTCTCAAAACCCTGACCTCAGTAGATCCACCTGCCTCAGCCTCCCAAAGTGCTGGGATTACAGGCATGAGCCACTGCGCCTGGCCTATCTTATCTTTTTAATCTATATTTCCTACTTTCCTATCTTTTTAATCTATCTTTCCTACTCCTACTTGGAGTCACTTACCTAGAAGACATTTAGGCCATCTTTATACCATACTTGAAAGTTGTCCCCAGTGGTCTAAATAAAATGATCCTTCATGATCTGAGTCCAATTTGCCTTTCTGGGATCGTGTCATAAAATTGTACTCCTGCCCAACCAAATATACATCTACTCTATAGTCTAATCACACTGTAAACTCACAACTAACTGTTCCTTCCATTTTCTGATTTGTACTTCTGTGCATGTCAAGGTCTATCCACTTGCAACACCTTCTCCACTCTACATGTCTACGCTGTGCACATCATTCAAGCCCAGCTGAAATGCCAACCTCTCCCTACAGCCTGACCTCCCCATTCACTCCTACTCCTCTGTTTTCAAAGTAGTTGATCATGACTTACTACATTCTACCCTTTTTAAAGTTAATTGGGCATATGTGTGATATCTCCCTAGTGAATTATAAACACCACAGAAGGCTTATTCATATTGCCTTTTGTATTTCAGAAGCACATACTAAATGCAAAAATGCAGTTTACAATGTATAGTGAGGATACTAATTAAAAATTAGCAACCTGAACATACAACAGTTATCTTCTCTCTTGAGAGATTCTATTTAAATCATAGGCAAGAAGTTTGTAAAAGATATAAAACTATTACAGCAAAGAAGATGAGAGAGCCATCAGCAGCTGAGCAATTTCAAGCTTCCTAGCAGACATATGAAGCGGGGTTGGAAGTGATGATGGAGGGCAGAGGAAGCTGAAAACCATCAAAAGAACAGAGTGTCAAAGCAAAAGGGGCAACTGCCCTAATGACACAATGTTTCAAATACCACCTTAGCTTCAAGATGGCACATGCACACACACACATGCGTGCACACCTACACTCCCCCCCGTTATTAGAGATTTTCTTTATGTCTGATTTCAAGAGGAGATTTAATGAAAATACAAGCATCAGGTTTTTCCCTTAAAAAAAATTTCATTTTAGTTTTGGGAGTACATGTACGAGTTGGTTCTATAGATAAACTGTGTGCTGTGGGGGTTTGTTGTACATATTATTTCATCACCCAAGTAATAAGCATAGCACCCAACAGGTAGTTTTTCTATCCTCACCCTCCTCCTGTCCTCTCCCCTCAAGTAGGCCCCAGTGTCTATTGTTCCCTTCTTTGTATCCATGTGTACTCAATGTTTAGTTTCTACTTACGAGTGAGAATGTGGTGGTTGGTTTTCTGTTCCTGTAAGCATCAGTTTTAATATGTAAAATATAAAGGGTAACTAAAACTGTAACATGTAATTGTTAAATGTTTATGCATTTTACCCAGAAAAACAACAGATGATTTTTCTATTTTATCACTGTTAAGTATGACTACATTACCAGAGATCACAGACATACAAATAGAAAAACTGTCCTCAAAGAAAAAAGAGGTAATTTAGGAAACAAAAGAAAACAGTTTTAAAAACTATAGGCAGTATTCCTAGAAATATTTAGGAATGTCTTGCATCCATAAAACAGAAACAAGATACTAAAAAAGAGAACTGGAAAACCAAAAAAAAAGGCGTGGGAATAAAAAATGAATGAATTAAAATAGAAGCACTTTTTAAAAAATTTGTGGAAATCTCCCCAAAGGTAAAATAAAAAGCTAAGTTGAAGGGAAATGAGTGAAAATAAAAAAGAGGATTTTTTTTAAAAACAGATTCAGTGAAAGAATTAACCTCTAATGCTCTAAAACAGAGGTTGGGCAAATTACGTCTTGTGTACCAAATCCAGCCAGCCATCTGCTTTTTAATATAATGGCCCACAAGACAAGAATATTTTTTTGTATTTTCTAAATGGTTACATTTCAGATAGATATATAAATACCTACACCATAGCCTTGATTTTGCCTCCCAAACAACCCACACTACCTAAAATATTTACTATCTGGCCCTTTAAGAAAAAGTTCACTGATCCTTGTCCTAGGCAGTCACTGTACGCTATCTATTAATTTCTCTCATGTATCTAGAATAGTACTGGTTAAGACTAGCCTTGAAACATGTGAGAAAATAGTTACTCAAACCATTTTCTGATTCTGTGGTTCACATAAGGAATTTTGACTGAGAAGAACAGAAAATCACTCTAGGTGACCTTCCATCCAACTAGTTGGGAGTCCCCAGAGGGAAGAAAATTATTAAAGAAATTAAGCCGGGCGCAGTGGCTCAAGCCTGTAATCCCAGCACTTTGGAAGGCCGAGGCGGGTGGATCACGAGGTCAAGAGATCGAGACCATCCTGGTCAGCATGGTGAAACCCCATCTCTATTAAAAATACAAAAATTAGCTGGGCATGGTGGCGTGTGCCTGTAATCCCAGCTACTCGGGAGGCTGAGGCAGGAGAATTGCCTGAACCCAGGAGACGGAGGTTGCGGTGAGCCGAGATCGCGCCATTGCACTCCAGCCTGGGTAACAAGAGTGAAACTCCGTCTCAAAAAAAAAAAAGAAATTATTCACATGATTTCCAGAGGCGAAGAGAAACAGTATTCTCAGATTGAAATGCTCACTGATATGGTTGGGCTGATATGATTTGGGCCCCACCCAAATTTCACCTGAATTCTAATAATCACCATGTCTCAATGGCAGGGCCAGGTAGAGATAACTAAATCATGGGGTGGTTTCCCCCACAGTATTCTTGTGGTAGTGAATAAGTTTCATGAGATCTGATGGTTTTCAAAATGGGAGTTCCCCTGCACAAGCTCTCTTGCCTGCTACCATGTGTAATGTGCCTTTGCTTCTCCTTTTCCTTCCCACGATTGTGAGGCCTCCCTAGCCATGTGGATCTGTGGGTCTGTTAAACCTCTTTCCTTTATAAAGTAGCCAGTCTTGGGTATGTCTTTACTAGCAGCATGAGAACAGACTAATCTACTTACCAAAGGCCTAACTTAATGGATTGATAAACTGTACATACAAGGCATATCACCGAAATTTTAAAATAATGGGGTAAAGATAATTATTAAATTTTTTTCAGAGAAAGAGAAGGAGAGAGAAAAAAGAAACAAGTATCCTATCTTTCAACAGCAATACAAAATACAACTGTAAAAGATGATAAAGCAAGTTTCTAAGGAAAAACTATGTTCACCCAAGAATCCTATGAATGGCCAAACATAAGCTGGCTATTTATTCATCTCTCATAGTTAGAAATCAACTTGGAACATGCATGCATGAACTTTTAAAAAATATGGGGAAAATGATCAAGGCAACAAACAGAAACTGTTAAAAAGTGGGTAGCAGGATAGGAGGGAGGACAGAGCACCAGAATCTGTTGCTTTTCATTATAAGCCTTTTCATACTATCTCATTTTAAAACTATGTGCAAATTCTTTCAAAAGTTTTTTTTTTAGTTTATTAAAAATAGAAGCAAAACTATGATCACAAAAAATAGAGTTTACAAGATGATATTTTAAGGAAAGGCAAAAGCAGAATAAAAATAAAAATACCAGTGATAGACTTATTAAAAAAAGGTAACTATGTTAGTCTATACATACATAAAATAACAGAGGAAAAAAATTGCCAGAAGAGTATTCAATTTTCTAAAAAGAACAAAGGTGTTGATCAGTATATGATTCTACAGTGTTCATAAAGGACCTCAAGCAACGTTGCCAAAAATTCTGCCAGTGGCTATAGGAACAAACAATACAGGTACATCTTTAAAACAGCTTTACTGGGTATAATGTACATAGTGTACACTGACCCCTTTAAAGTATACAATTCAATGGTTTATAATATGTTCATAGAATGTACAACCATCACCACAATTTTGGACCATTTTTACCATTACAAAAGGAAACCTTGTGTTATTCAACAGACGCTCCTCATTTTCCCTCAACCTTCCCAGGCAACCACTAATGTACTTTGTCTCCGTAGATTTGTCTATTCTGGACATTTCATGTAAGTGGAATCATACAATATGAAGTCTTTTGTAATTGGCTTCTGATTTGGTTTGACTGGGTCTCCACCCAAATCTCATCTTGAATTGTAGTTCCCATAATCTCCACGTGTAATGGGAGGAATCTGGTGGGAGGTAATTGAATCATGGGGGTGGTTACCCTTATGCTGTTCTCAAGATAGTGAGTTCTCATGAGATCTGATGGCTTTAGAAGGGGCTTTTCCACTGTTTTCTTGGCACTTCTCCTTGCTGTTGCCATGTGAAGAGGGATGTATTTGCTTCCCCTTTGCCATGATTATAAGTTTTTTGAGGCCTCCCCAGCCATTCTGAATTGTGAGTCAATTAAACCTTTGTCCTTTATAAATCACCGAGTCTCGGCTGGGCTCAATGGCATTCATGCCTGTTATCTCAGCACTTTGGGAGGCTGAGGCGGGCAAATCACCTAAGGTCAGGAGTTCAAGACCAGCCTGACCAACATGGTGAAACCCCGTCTCTACTAAAAATACATTAGCTGGGCTTGGTGGTGCATGCCTGTAATCCAAGTTTCTTGGGAGGCTGAGGCTGGAGAATTGCTTGAACCTGGGAAATGGAGGTTGCAGTGAGCTGAAATTGCGCCACTGCACTCCCACCTGAGCAACAAGAGCGAAACTCTGTCTCAGTAATAATAATTAAAATAATAAATTACCCACTCTTAGGCATGTCTTTATGAGCAGCGTGCGAAGAGACTAATACAGCTTCTTTCACTTAGCACATTATTTCCAAGGTTGATCCATGTTGTAGCCTGTATCAAAACTTCATTCCTTTTTATTGATGAACAGTATTTCAGTATGTGTGCATACCTTATTTTGTTATCAGTTGATGGACATTTGTGCAGTTTCTAATTTTTGACTATTATGAATAATGCTGCTATGAACACTGATGCACAAGTTTTGTGTGGATATGTTTTAAGAATGCTTTAAAATAAAAGTAGCATTAAAAAAATTCAATGAATGAGACAACTGTTTTTACAAGCACAAAACAATATATGAATAGAAAGTATTCCAGCATTTAAATTTAAATGTTCCGGCATTTAAATTTAAATGTTTTATGTCTTTCCACTTTATTTCTCTATGAAGATTGTTATTTCAAATCAACAAATATAAAAATAAATTGTAGATATATGGGCATAGAGAAAAAAACCCAAACAGTAAAAAAGGATATATAATAAATTATAAATCTCTGTCTTCTTTATCCCATTCCCAGAGCAAATACTATAAACAGTTTCTTAGGTCCTTCTAAAATTATTTTCTACAAATACCAGCATATAAGAAAGCATTTAAACATTTTTCTGGTTTTACACAAACAGTATAATCCTATATACAATGTTCTGCATTTTTCTTTTCCTTTCTTTTTTTTTTTTGAAACAGAGTCTCACTCTATTGCCCAGGCTGGAGTGCAGTGGTATGATCTCTGCTCACTGCAATCTCTGCCTCCCTGGTTCAAGCGATTCTCCTGCCTCAGCCTCCTGAGTAGGTGAGATTACAGGTGCCTGCCACCATACTCAGCTAATTTTTGTATATTTAGTAGAGGTCAGGTTTCACCTTGTTGGCCAGGATGGTCTCGCTCTCCTGACCTTGTGATCCACCCATCTCGGCCTCCCAAAGTGCTCGGATTATATGCGTGAGCCACCAGCCCTGGCTGGTTCTTCACTTTTTATAAGAGATACTCAGCAAAAAGCTTTCCCGTTTAACCTTTGGTCATTATCGTGTCTTTGGAAATGCTATAAATATCTGTGACCACAGAGAGAAAGCCAAGAGAATCCCAGAGAAGCTGGGTCAAGCATGACTTCCTTCACCTGCTGCAATGACCAACCTTCTTTTATTCTTCTTATGATTAGAGATAACCAGTGTGCTTATTGTGTAAGGCAGTTTTAATTGTTACCGCGTCTGTAACTTGAAGCTGAAAGCATCCTAAACGATACAGTTTGTCACAGGATTCCCTCCTAAACCTTCTAGAGTAAGTGATCCCCCATCCCTGTATTCACTCTCCGGTACCCTGTTTTCTCTTCCATAAAGTTCAGCACACTGGTAATAATTTTGAGAATGACTATCCAAGCAGATTCAACCAATAGTCCCAGTTGCCTGCTGGTTCTTGGATGCAAGGAGTCCAGGGTGATCTGGCAGACACTGTAGGCTGTGGTTCCATGGGACCTTGCTGCGTACCCTGGAAAGAGTTTGCTTCCTTTGGGTCTTGAACCTCTAAACCTGTAGAGCTCAGAGTTGCAGGAATGGGAAGCACAAAGTCCTCCAGTGGATCACTGGAAAACTGTAAACTGAGCTATTACTACTCCCCTTTTGTTCCTCAATCCCTGTGTACTTCCTGTTGGGAACACAGCCTCATATTGAGGTCTCCAATTCAATGAGTAAACTGTATCCCAAAAAGCAGCACCTATCATTGCAGAGTATTGCCTCCAAATGGTACTATAGCTGTGGCTTTAGTAGGCCATTCCAGTACTCTATGAGGCTTCTTGCTCCTGGATGGTGTGGTAGGTAATGTGATCAATGGATCCCATCACGGGTTTACTCATGCACCTCCTTCTCTATGAACTGCAGCCCCTGGAAAAATAAGTAACTGTGTGGATTTCTATCCCTACAAATCTTGCATTCTGTAAGCCTCCGCGTAGTTGTGCTGGCTGAGGTTCTGTGGACTGGAAGGGCAAGCACAGAGCCAGAAGAGGTATCTGTCCATGAGGACACATGACTAGTCCTTGGGATGGGGCCCAATATAGTGAACTTACCATAAGGTGGCTATGGTCCTGAGAATTAAGGATCTGCTGTTTAATTTTCTTATAAAGTCTCTTTATGGCTTTGATATTGGGGTAATGCTGCCCTCATGAATAAAATGGGACATTTCCCTCCTCTTCTATTTTTGGTAAGGCATTGTGTAGAAATGGAATTATTTACTCCTTAAATATGTGATAGAATTCAACAGCAAGTTATCTAGGCCTGAGGTTTTCTTTGTTGGAAGGGTTTTAACTTAAAATTCAATTTCTTTAAGAGATGTAAGACTATTTAGGTAACCTATTTCTACTTAAGTGAGTTTTGGTAGTATGTGTCTTTAAAGAAACTGTTGCATTTTATCTAAGTTATTGAATGTATAGGCAAAAAGCTGTTCACAATATCCATTATCTACTTAAAATCTGTACGTTCCGCAGTGATGCTACTTTCTAGTTTCTTAAGGTGGACGCTTAATGATACAAGGCCTTTCTTTTTTTCTAATATAAGCATTTAATGCTACATATTTCCTTTTAAGCAATATGTTACCGACAATCTACATATTTTGAAGTATTTTTGTTTCATTCTCTTAAAATATTTTCTAATTTCCCTTGAGAATTTTTATGTGACCCACGAGCTATTAGGACATGTTTAACTTCCAAATATTTGGGGATTTTCTACATACCTTCCTGTTATTAAAACTTGCTTTCATTCCATTGTAGCCAGAAACCAAAATTTTCATGATTTCTTTTAAAACTGTTAGGGTTTGGGCTTTGGCCCAGATTACTCAGTAACTATTCTACGCGTACTTGAAAAGACTACATATTCTCGTACTGTTGAAGTAGAGAGTCTACAGATGTCAATTAGGTAAAATCAATTTGATAGTGTTCTTCCGGACTTCAGTATCATTACTAAATTTTTTTTTGTCTACATATTCCACCAGTTACTGAGAGAAAGAAGAGCGCTAAATTATCCATATAGGATAATATATTTGCCTATTTTTCCTTTCAGGTCTATCATTTATTGCTTTGGGTATTCTAGCGCTTTGTCATTAGGTGCATACACAATTAGAATTCTTCTGGCTTCTTCAAGAATTTCTCTTTTTTATCATCATGTAATGGTTCTTTTATCCCTAGTTAACTGTCCTTATTCTAAGGTCTACCTTGTCTGACATTAATATGGCTACCTCAGTTTCTTTTGATTACTTTTGCATGGCATGTCCTTTTTCATCTTTCAAATTTTAACCATCTATTTCACCATATCTAAGTAGATTTTTTCTATTTTCCAGTTTTCTTGAGTTATAATTGACAACTAAAAATTGTACATATTCAAGGTACAAGTGATTTGATTTATGTATACTTTGTGAAATAATTACCACATCAAATTAATTAACACATCTGTCACCACACATAGTTACTTACCACTGTGTGTATAATGAGGCCACTTAAAATCTACTCTCTTAGTACATTTCAAGTGTACAATATAGTATTATTAACTATAGTCACCATGCTTCACATTAGATCCCAGAATTTACCCAGCTTACTACTAAAAGTCTGTACCTTTTGACCAGCATCTCCCCATTTCTCCCATTCCCCCAGCTTCATGGTTGTTTACACATCCGGTTAAGCCTAACATCCTATTACTGTATCATGGCTCAAATCGGAAGTATCAATATGTTTTTTTAACTCTTAAAAAAATAGCAATATTGCCGGGCACGGTGGCTCAAGCCTGTAATCCCAGCACTTTGGGAGGCTGAGGCAGGTGGATCACGAGGTCAAGAGATCGAGGCCATCCTGGTCAACATGGTGAAACCCCGTCTCTACTAAAAATACAAAAAAAAAATTAGCTGGGCATGGTGGCTCGTGCCTGTAATCCTAGCTACTCAGGAGGCTGAGGCAGGAGAATTGCCTGAACCCAGGAGGCGGAGGTTGCGGTGAGCTGAGATCGCGCCATTGCACTCTAGCCTGGGTAACAAGGGCGAAACTCTGTCTCAAAAAAAAAAAAAAAAAAAAAAAGCAATAGCTGAATACCTCTTTAATATGATAAATAATAAAAAGCTATCCATGTTGGAGACATGCTAGATACATTCCCACTAAAATTGAAAACAAGACAAATATACATCCATTGTTATCATGACTAAACATTATTAAACATGGGCAAGCCAATAATATTAGAAAAAAGAGATAGAAAGCTTTGAAATATGTTGAAAATACATGATTCTAAGAAAAATATAACAAAATAAGTAAAATAAAAGTATAAATAAATAAATAACAACTTGGGAATTTAAAAACTCACTCCTAAGCAACACTTGTGCCAAAAAAGCAATCAAAACCAGACATTATCAAGTCTGGAATTTATTCTGGTGAAATAGTAAAAACAGATATTTAGCTTCATTTTTCTGCATGTGACTATCCAATTTATTCAATACCATTTCTTCAAGAATCCAAAATTTCCAAACCGATTTAAAATGTTGTTTTTATGTCATACTAGATAGAGTGGGGAAAATCTTTCTTCAAACCAAAAAACCAGAGGCAACTTAATTGGTGCTGTTGGCTGGATCTTTGCAGCAACAGCTGCCTTGCCCTTAGTGTCAGCAATTTCTTTCCTTCAAATTCACCTTATCAAAATTGAACAAAACAAAACAGACAAAAATCTTTAAATATGAAGTACAGAAGAAGGGCTTCTGCTTTCCTTACTGAAATCAAGTATGGTACCAAGAAGCCCCCAGAGAGGCTGGCGTTTTGGGAATGATCTGTCATGTCAAATGCTGCGAAGAGCATGAGTAAGATGAGATGAGATGAACCTGGCAGCAGGGAAGTCATTGGTGACCTAAATAATAGCAGTTTCATCTGAGTGACAGGGGTATGAGTTAGAGTAGAGTAGAGTAGAATGGGTTAATGAGCATCCTGGAGAAGCAAAATGATGAGGGCAGACAACTCTCCCATGAATGTTCCATATTCAGGTGAACAGAGAAACGAGTCAATAGCTAAAGGGGAATATGAGGTCAAGGAAGGAGATTTTAAGGATGATAAAAGTGGGAATAATCCAGAGGGGAAATTCCTGAAATGCATCTCTATCACAGCTGTGGTAGGGTTTCGATTCTGGCAACAGAAAGGACTCTGATACTAAATAGGTACAAGGAGACACTGCCAGTTTCAGGGCCCTGCTGAGGGACCAGGAAATAACTGCTGACTGGAGTTTGCTCTGATGGTAAAGGAGGCAGATGGGGTGGAAAGGCAGCAATGTAAGTGACGTGTGCATAAAAAGAAATGTATTCACTTGAAAAACCCTCAGTGTGTTTAGTAATAAATGACTAGGGAGACATAAATATAATTTGCATCATTTTTATGAGAAAACACTGAATCTGCTCAACTGGAATCATACTATTGTACAGTCGCTAAATCAGTTTTACTAGAATGAGATAATTCCAGCCTTTAATCTCTCCATTTTCTTATATTTATGTTTTTCATAAAATAAATGATTTTAGGACCATGTCACCCCCAATTTCAATTCCTTTCACATTTTCACAACTTTGGGCAAATCCTGAGATACAACTTCAAATATCATAAACGAGAATTTATTGTTCTAACCTCCTGAAAAAAACCTTACTTTTTCCACCTTAGTAAAATAAAATACATACTTACTCGGAATAGTATTTCTTCATTCCACTTTGGATTCAAACTCTAAAAAATAATAAACATAGAATAACGTTTTTGTAATGTAAAAATAAAGTACATTTAAAACTTTTGGAATATTGCTAAATCTAACCTTTTTAATGGTTTTTGTTTGCACACTTGTAAGAACTCCATTCACTGGGTCATACAATGTCACTCTCACATAAGGATCACTGTTAAAAAAAAAAAGAAAGAAAAATTTTAATTATTGCTTACCCCAACTGCAGATTACCCAAACTATAAAATTCACAGTTTTCCTTGTTAATTATATCTACAATGATTTCTTAAATTTAAAAGTCAGGTAAGCAATTAAAGTAATTTCTGTATCTCATTAAAAACCTGAAGTACCACGTTAGCAAAAGACACAAACAATTAGAAAGAAAACCTTTTAATCACAGGCCTAATGATTATAACCTTTCTAGATTTTTAAAATTTGCTTGATTTTTTAATTACATTCTTTCTTCTTTTGAGTTAAGATGGTTAATTCAATGATTCCAAGACTGGTTTTGTAAGACTTCAGGTAGTTCTAAGTTATCTCATGGGTGTAAACTCTTCTCATAAATTAAAGGCAAACTGCTTTCACTTAAAAAAAGTAACTGTGGGCAGAGCACAGTGGCTGACGCCTGTAATACCAGCACTTAGGGAGGCTGAGGCAGGTGAATCACAAGGTCAAGAGATCAAGACTACCCGGCCAACATGGTGAAATCCTGTCTCTACTAAAAGCACAAAAATTAGCTGGGTGTAGTGGCACTTGCTTGTAGTTCCAGCTACTCAGGAGGCTGAGGCAGAATTACTTGAACCCGGGAGGTGGAGGCTGCAGTAAGCCAAGATCGCACCACTGCACTCCAGCCTAGCTACAGAGCAAGACTCCTTCACAAAAACAAAGAGTATGTTATATATACCACTCCTACAAGGAGACATGGAGAAAGAAGATCTTGTGATACATAGGTTTGTACATCACAAGACTTTGAACACTACTTGTCCATGGTTAAATTTCTATTTCCCTTGGGTATCCCAAGTACTCACCATTCTCCACCAAATTCCCTCCAAACTAAGCCAAACTATCCTTTCCCCAACTCCATTTCCTCATACTATGTTACCAGACCACTTCCAACATACTGGTATTTAACAGAACCCATCCCTACCCCTAACCTAGTGAGTCAGGAGTCCTCTGGTTTTCAGTCTAATCCCCCTTGTTCAGTTCTCTCCCACCTCCTCTGGAACCTTGCATCATCTGCTCTCACTGCTCTCTTGAGACCTTTGGCTTTTTCTTTGATCTAGGCATAGAAATGTTTTAAAACTCCTCTTCCCCTTGACTTTCCCTCCCTTCTCCAGGAAACGAAAACATATCTTTTTCTTCCATTCACATTCAAATTATTTAAGAGAATAATCTGTAATAACAAAAACAAGAACACTTACATAGCAATTACTCTGTGACAGACACTGCCGTAAGCAGGTTTTGTATATTAATTCCTTGAATCCTTATAACCGCCTATGAGGTAGGTACTATTCCTTTCTTCATTTCATACAGATAGAGCTAGTAAGCAGATGGCCAGGATTGAAACTCCAGCACCAGGCTCCAGAGGCCATACTTTTTTTTTTTTTTTTTTTGAGACAGAGCCTCACTCTGTAACCCAGGATAGAATGCAATGGCATGATCTTGGCTCACTGTAGCTTCCGCCTCCCAGATTCAAGCTATTCTCCTGCCTCAGCCTCCCAAGTAGCTCAATACAGGTGTGCCCCACCCTACCCAGCTAATTTTTGTATTTTTAGTAGAGATGGGGTTCTACCATGTTGGTCAGGCTCGTCTTGAACTCCTGATCTTAGATGAAGTGCTGGGATTACAGGTGTGAGCCACCATGCCCGGCCTATACTCTTAACCACTATAGCATACCACCTCCTTTTCTTCATTTCCTTAATTCCAGTTACTCTTCAAAACCCTAAGGTCTGTTTTCTGTCTCTTCTCTTCAGACTCACTCCTCTGAAAAGGCTCTTGAAAACTCACCAATCTTGTTAAAGCAATCAACATTTTCCAGATATATATATATATATATTTTTTGGCTCTCTTTATGTTATTAGATACTACTGACCATTTTATCTTTGAAACACTCATCTCATTTCACTTCTACGACACACCTCTTCCAGTTCTCCTCATACCACTCTGCTTCTTCGGTGGCTTACTTAGGCTCCTCTTCTACCATCTGCCAGTTAAATACTGATGTTCCCTAAAGTACTGCGCCAGCCCTCTGTTCTCTCTACATTTTCCCTTTCCAATCTTATCCATGGTTTTTTACAACTATATATTATTAAATATAAATATAAAATGTAAATGTAATTATATATCTATCCCTAATCTCACCATCCAGCTAGACAAATAGACTTGGCTAATCCACAGACATTGTCTATTCAAGAACTTTACCCTTTTTTTTCCTTTCTTTTTTTTTTTTGTTTTTTGAGATGGAGTTTCACTCTTGTTGCCCTGGCTGGAGTGCAATGGCATAATCTCAGCTCACTGCAACCTCTGCCTCCTGGGTTGAAGTGATACTCCTGCCTCAGCCTCCCGAGTAGCTGGTATTACAGGCATGCGCCACCAAGCCTGGCTAATTTTGTATTTTTAGGGTTTCTCCATGCTGGTCAGGGTGGTCTTAAACTACCAACCTCAGGTGATTCGCCCACCTCGGCTTCCCAAGTAGCTGGGACTAGAGGCACATATCACCATGCCTGACTTATTATGTTTTTTTTTTTCTTTTTTCTTTTTTGGTAGAAACAGGGTTTCACCATGTTGCCGGAGCTGGTCTCAAACTCATGGGCTCAAGCAATCTACCTGTCTCAGCCTCCCAAAGTGGTGGGATTACAGGCATCAGCCACTGCACTTGGCAACTCAACTCTCTTAAATTTTTAATTGTACATACGTAAAGTTAACTTTAGGCACAACATTGTACAGCAGATCTCTAGAGCTTATTCTTTCTGCTTGACTGAAGTTTAATGCCTGTTAATTAGTAACTTCCATTCCTACTCTTTACCCCAACACACCAACCAGCATTCCCCTCTTTGATTCTATCAATTTGACTATCTTAGACATCTCATACAAATGGAAACATGCAATATTTGTCCTTCTGTGACTGACTTATTCCAGGTAGCATGATATCCTAATAGTTAATCTGTATTGTCACATATTGTAGAATTTCCTTCTTTTTAAAGGCTGAATGTTAAACACCGTATGTATATACTACATTTCTTTTTTTTTCATGTGAGACTGGTAATCTGCCCATGTTGTAACAAGCTTCAAGGGTGGCGCATCTTACACATGCGAGTGAACATCCCGTCATGACACTTATAAACTACAAAATGACCAAAACTACATTTTTTTTTTTGAGACAGGGTCTCGCTTTGTCACCCATGCTGGAGTGAGGTGGCACAAACATGACTCACTGCACCCTCAATTTCCTGGGCTTAAGTGATCCTCCCACCTCAGGCTCCTGAACAGCCGGGACCAGAGGCATGCATCAGCACACCTAGCTAATTTAAAAAAAATTAAAAAAAAATTTTTTTTAAAGCAATTGCTTGTTCGTAAAGGATTTTATTTCCCCTTCGCTTATGAAGCTTAGTTTGGCTGGATATGAAATTATAGGTTGAAAGTACTTTTCTTTAAGGATGTTGAATATTGGTCCCCACTCTCTTCTAGCTTGTAGGGTTTCTGCCAAGAGATCCACTATGAGTCTCATGGGCTTCCCTTTGTGGGTAACCTGACTTTTCTCTCTAGCTGTCCTTTGTATTTTTTCCTTCATTTCAACCCTGGTGAATCAGACGATTATGTGCCTTGGGGTTGCTCTTCTTGAGAAACATCATTGTGCTGTTCTCTGTTATTTCCTGGACTTGAATGTTGGCCTGCCTTGCTAGGTTGGGGAAGTTCTCCTGGATAATATTCTGAAGAGTGTTTTCCAGCTTGGATTCATTCTCTCCATCACATTCAGGTACACCTATCAAATATAGATCAGGTCTTTTCACATAATTCCATATTTCTTGGAGGCTTTGTTCATTTCTTTTCACGCTTCTCTAATCTTTCCTTCTCATTTTATTTCATTGAGTTGATCTTCAATCTTGATATCCTTTCTTCGGCTTGGTTGATTTGGCTACTGAAATTTGTGTATGCTTTGTGAAGTTCCTGTGTTATGTTTTTCAGCTCCATCAATTCATTTATATTTTTCCCTAAGCTGTTTATTCTCATCAGCATTTCGTCAAACCTTTTTTCAAGGTTCTTATGTTCTTTGCATTGGGTTAGAACATGTTCTTTTAGCTCAGAAAAGTTTGTTATTACCCACCCTCTGAAGCCTGTTTCTGTCAATGCATCAGACTCATTCTCCATACAGCTTTGTTCCCTGGCTGGTGAGGAGTTGTGATCCCTTAGAGGAGAAGTATTCTGGTTTTGGGTGTTTTCATCCTTTTTGAGCTGGTTTCTTCCAATCTTTGTGGATTTCTACCTGTGGTCTTTGTAGTTGGTGACTTTTGTATGGGGTCTTTGAGAGGACATCTTTTTTGATGTAGTTCTTTCTTTCCGTTTTTTAGTTTTCCTTCTAACAGTCAGGCCCCTCTGCTGTAGGACTGCTGGAGGTCCACTCCAGACCCTGCTTATCTGGGGATCACCCGAAGGGGCTGCAGAACAGTAATGGTTGCTGCCAGTTTCTTCTGCTATCTTTGTCCCAGAACTGTACCTGCTAGATGTTGGCCTGAGCTCTCCTTTATGAGGTGTCTCTTTGGGTATACGGGGGTCGGGGAGCTGCTTGAGGAGACAGTCTGTCCCTCATAGGAGCTCAAGTCCTGAGCTGGGAGCTCCGCTGTTCTGCTCAGAGCTGCTGGGCAGGTACATTTAAGTCTGCTGCAGCGGAACTCATAACCACCTTTCTTCCCAGGTGCTCTGTCCTGGGAAGGTGGGGCTTTATTTATAAGTTCCTGACATGCTGCTACCTTTTTTCAGAGATGCCCTGCCCAGCAAGGAGGTAGCCTAGTCACAGTCTGCCAGCAGAGGTGTTGAGCTGCCATGGGCTCTGCCCAGCTGCTGTGTGAACTTCCTTGTGGTTTTGTTTACAGAGGTATAGTTAGAACTGCCTCAGTAATGGCAGACTACCTCAGTAGAGGTGGATTGCCTCAGTAATGGCAGAATGCCCCAGTAATGGCAGACTGCCTTGGTAATGGCGGACTGCCTCAGTAGTTGTGGACTGCCTTGGTAATGGCTGATGCCCTTCCCTCGATCGAGCTGGACTCTCCTGGGTCCAGCTGCACTTGCTGTGAAATTCTCAATCCAGAGCATTTCAGATTGCTCGTCTTTGTTGGGATGGGACCTGCTAAGCCAGATCACCTGGCTTCCTGTTTCAGCCCCCTTTTTTTCAGTGGAATGGGTAGCTCTGTTTCCCAGGCATTCCAGGTGCCAGTTGAAACAGCCGCCCAGATTTGTGAGTTGTTGTGCGGAGACCCACGGTGCCAGCTGAAACAGCCATGCTGGAGACTCATGGCACTTTTCAGCCAGAGAATCTTCTGGTCTGTGGGCAGTAAAAACTTATTTGGAAATGCAGTGATCATTCACACTCTGCATTGTTCCCTCTGGGAACTGCACTCCAGAGCTGTTCCTATTCAGCCATCTTGGATACACCTCTCCCATTTTCTCTTTATTGATTTTGGCCCTTATTTTTATTATTTCTTCCTTTTACTTACTTTGGAATTAATTCACTCTTCGTTTAATTTATTAAGGTCAGAACTCAAAACATTCATTTATATCTTGCTCCTTTTCTAAGTTAAGCATTTTAAAGATATAAATATCCCTCTGAATATAACTTTAGCTACATCACACAATTGTGATACTGCTGTATTTTCATTTTCATTCAGTTCAAAATGTTTTCTTCTTTGACATATAGATTATTTAGAAGCATACTGATTAAATTTCAAATATTTGCAGTTTTTCTAGATCTTAATATTATTGGTTTCCAATTTAATTTCATTGTTCTCAAAGAACATCTTGTGTATATTTCAATTTTTTGAAAATTTCTGAGACTTGTCTTATGGACCCACACATGGTCTATGTTGGTGAATGTACCACATGCATTTCAAAAGAATGTGGTTTATTGTTTTATGGCCCAAAATACTGGGGCAGACAGACACTGGGGTAGCTTCTATTATCCCCACCTCCTAATGTTCATGCTCTTTGTGTTCCTCTCCTCTTAAGCATGGGAAAAATCTATATATTCTAACCAATAGATTATGGCAAAGGGAAAAAAGTATGTGATTACATTATACATAAGATTGTACCCCATCTTGCTAGGAGACTCTTTTGCTAGCTTTGAAGAAGCAACCTGACAGCTTGTGAACTGCTGAATGGCAAGGAGCTGAGATGGCCTCCAGCTGACAGCAAGAAATGGAAATGCTCAAACTGGGAACCTGCAAGTAACTGAATGCCATGAGCAACCACATTATCTTGGAAGTGAGTCCTTCCCCAGGCAACTCTCGGATAAGACTACAGCCCTACTAATACCTTAATGACAGCTGAAGTGAATTCCTATCATTTCATATTGCATCAGCACTCAAATGTTAAGTTGGACATTTTTATACCAGAAGCAGGTCTTAGTCACCCTTAGCATAGTTTCCAGTTCTCTACCTCCTCTCAGCTCCTCAGTGTGGTCAATTCAGATAACTACCTTACACAGTTGCCTCCTGGTAACCAACTCCCTAAGGAACAAGTAGATACAAGCCACTTGACTTGCTCCACCAACCCCACAAACCCAAGGACTGAATAAATAAGCCACAGTAACCACCTCTCTGTGATGGTTAATACTGAGTGTCAACTGGATTAGACTGAAGGATGCAGAGTATCATTCCTAGGTATGTCTGTGAGAGTATCGACAAAGGAGATTAATATTTCAATCAGTGAGATGGGAGAGGCAAACTCATCCTCAATCTGGGTGGGCACCATCTAATCAGCTGCCAGGGCAGCTAGAATAAAGCAGGCAGAAGAATGTGCAAGGACTTGAGTTGCTGAGTCTTCCAGTCTTCAACTTTCTCCAGTGCTAGATGCTTCCTGCCCTCAAACATCAGACTCCAAGTTCTTCAGGTTTTGGACTCTTAGACTTATATCAGTGATATACCAGGGGCTTTTGTACCTTTGGCCGTAGACTGAAGGCTGTACTGTCGGCTTCCCTACTTTTGAGGTTTTGGGATTTGGACTGGCTTCCTTATTCCTCAGGTTGCAGACAGGCTATTGTGGGACTTCACCTTGTCTATTAAGGAGTATTGATCATGTGAGTCAATACTCCTTAATAAACTCCCCCTCATATATACATCTATCCTATTAATTCTGTCCCCCTAGAGAACCCCAATACAGATTTCTCAGACACAGCATGACTCCATGAAGTTTGTGCCTGCTTACTCTAAACCCACCAAACACAACTCCCTGAGGGAAACGTGCCTGAAGAATGCCCTGGCCCCCAATAAAAGCCTCAGCCCACAGGTCCCCCTTGCACTCTTTCTCCTGTCCCCCATCCTCTCTAGTTGAATGTGCAAGTCGAGATGGCTCCCCACTCCCTGTCAGTCCTGGGAGGCATGCTGCCCTCTTCTTTCTGGCATCTGTAAGTAATAAACTGCTGTTATTTCATGTGCTTTGTTGAGTTACCACTTGTGTCTCACCTGACTGATAAACTCAACCCTAACTTCTTTGTCAGGATTCTCCTAGAGAGTGGCTATCTGCTATCTCAGTAGAAATAAACTGAACACAGGTCAGACAAGAGCCATAAGGGCATCTGCCAGGATATGCAAGTTATATGACAGGAACACCTGGACATGAGTCAGGCACTTAGACGTGAGGGCACCTGCCAGGATAAAGACATACTGTGAAAGGCACACTGTAAACATCTACATCCAAATTCTTAGTCTCATCAGGGCAGGGCTAGAGTTTACAGCCACTCTCATGGAAGAGACTTCAAGACCAAACTAGAAAAAAAAAAAAATACAACAGCAGCTTTTCAAGACCCAGTAACAGAGGACCCTGTAGGTGAGGACCCTGTAGGAGAGGACCCACCCAACAATTTTAACTTCAAATACCATATGTTTTAATTCTAGAATTTTCTTTTTTTTTTTATGGTTTCCATTTCATTTCCTATTTTTTAAAATTTATTGTAGGCATATTTTATTTTCTCTACTGAAAAATGCCTTCTATTTTCCTAGTTCTTTTTAGATAAGTAATTTTGCATTATATCCTGGACATACATTATAAATGTTAAGTTTTGGAGACTGAATTTTGCTGTTTGTGTGTGTGCGTATGTATGTGTGTGTGTGTGTTTGCCTCTTTTATCATTGCAATGGTTTGGATATTTGTACCCTGAATGCATGAACTCTGAACCACGGAAATCATGAGAAAATAAACGTATGTTCTTTTAAGCAACTATGTTTGTGGTAATATTATTATGCAGTAATAAACGAATACAGCCAATATATGGTCTATGCTGGTGAATGTACCATGTACACTTGATAAGAAAGTTGTTAGAAATAGTGTTCTTAGGTAAAAGTTGTTCCTAATATTGTTCAAATGTATGTTTTTGTTGATTTTTTAAAAAATTTAGTTGTTTTATCAACTGCTCAAAGAGAAGTGTTAATGCCTCCAACTATGACTGTCGGATTTTTTTAAATCTCCCCTTTAATTCTGTCAAATTTTGATTCATATTTTTCTAAGTTCTTTTAGCAGGAACACACACATTTACGATTGCTATATATTCCTGATTGAGTTCATTTTTATCATCATGAAATGTTTGAATATTTTTGCATTGAAATCTGTTTTATCATATCCAATTCAGTCTATTTATGCTCACTGTTTGCATGGCGTATCTTTTTGTGTCCACTTTCTTTCAACTTAGCTATGTCTTTATATTTTAAGCATATCTTGTAAGACAGTATATAGTTAGGTCTTTTTAAAAAAATTTATCCTAACAATTCCTGCCTCCTATTTATTTTAATCCATTAATGTTTCATGTAATTATTGATATAACTGGATTTACGTTTACCAGGTTTATTGTTTATTTTCCATGGCCCTGCCCTTTCCTTTTTTATTTTTGAGACAGAGTTTTGCTCTTGTCACCCAGGCTGGAGTGCAGTGGCATGATGTTGGCTTACTGCAGCCTCCACCTCCTGGGTTCAAGTGATTCTCCTGCCTCAGCTTTCCAAGTAGCTGGGATTACAGGTGCCTGCCACCAAGCCCAGCTAATTTTTGTACTTTCAGTAGAGATGGGGTTTCACAAAGTTGGCCAGGCCACTTTTGAACTCCTGACCTCAAATAATAGCCTGGCTTTGCCTCCCAAAGTGCTGAGATTACAGGTGTGAGCCACTGCACCCAGCCTCTTTTACTTTTTTTGATAATTTGTTCCTCCTTTTCTGGCTTCTTTCTTTAATGGAGTTTTGGTCTTTTGCCCAGGCTACAGTGCAATGGTGTGATCTTGGCTCAATGCAAACTCTGCCTCCTGGGTTAAAGTGATTCTCCTGCCTCAGCCTCCTGAGAGGCTGGGATTAAAGGCATGAGCCACCACACTTGGCTAATTTTGAATTTTTAGTAGAGATCAGGGTTCACTATGTTGGCCAGGCTGGTCTCAAACTCCTGACCTCAGGTGATCCATCTGCCTCAGCCTCCCAAAGTGCTGGGATTACAGGTGTGAACCATCAGGCCTGGCCTCTACGTTTTCTTGATCATTTTTTCCTCCTTTTGTGTTTTTTTTTTAACTTTTAAATTTTTTTTTTTTTTTTTTTTTTGAGACAGGGTCTCACTCTGTCACCTAGGCTGGAAGTCAGTGGCATAATCACAGCTCATTGCACCCTTGATCTTCTGGGTTCAAGTGATCCTCCCACCTCAGTGTCCTATGTAGCTAGGACCACAGGTGCCTACAACCATACCTGGCTAATTTTTTGACTTTTTGTAGAGATGGTGTCCCACTTTGTTGCCCAGGCTGGTCTTGAACCCCTGGGCTCAAGTTCCTGACTTTTTAATTTAGTTTTTCAAGAATTTCATTTTAAAATCTACTGTTTTTATCTGTAATTCTTTGCATTTTTTATTGGTTTCTCTGGATATTACAATATACATCATTAATTTTTTATTCCACTTATACTTAGTATTGTACCATTCTACCAAATAGGTCCATAACTCATACCGGTTCCATCCTTTATGATATAGTTGTTATATGTATTCCATTAACATATAACATAAATCTTACAAAACAATGTTGTTAGCTAGGATTTCAACAGCCATATAAAAAAAGATTTTGTATATTCCCAGATATTTACTATTTTTGATGTTCTTCATTCCTGAGGACCTGAGTGTCCATCTGGTTTCAATTTTCTTCAGATGAAAGAACTATAAGATATCTTACAAAGAAGGTCTGCCAACAATGAATTCTCTAGTTGTCTTTATTTAGAAAATGTTGTCATTTTGTCATCTTCCTTAAAAAAATATTTTCACAGAATATAACATTATGGATTGATGGTTGCTATTTTATTGTTCCATTTTTTTCCTGTCTTCATAGTTTTGGGTAAGAAGTCAGTAATTAATTGAATTGCAGTTCCCCCATGTGTAAAGTGTCATATTTTCCTCTTTTGTCAAGATTTTTCTCTTTATTCTTGGCTTTCAACAGTTTGACTATTATGCTACCTCACTGTGTTCCTAGCATTTATCCTGCTTGGCATTTTTAAAATACTATATCCTGCTTGGCATTTTTAAAATACATTTTTAAAATACTATTTAACCAAATTTGAAAAAAAAAAAAAAAACTTGGCCGTTTTTTTCTTGAAAATATATTTTGCCTTCTTCTTTCCCTCCCCTTTCTGACTGTAAGATATTATCTAATGATACCCATGTTAGACTGTTAGATATTATCTAACAAATTCCCAAGGCTCTGTTCTTTTGTTTGTTTTTTTCTTTTCTTTACTCCAATCTTTGTCTTTCTCCTCTCTCTCATCTTCTAGCTAGGTGACAATTTCTACTGATCTATCTTTAAGTTCAGTTTTAATCTTTCCTCTTCTCCATTTGGCCAATAAATCCACCCAACAATTTTAACTTCAAATGCTCCATATTTCAATTCTAGAATTTTCATTTTTTTATGGTTTCCATTTCACTTCCTACATTTTAAAATTTATTGTAGGCATATTTTATTTTCTCTACTGAAAAATGCCTTCTATTTTCCTGCTTCTTTTTAGATAAGTAATTTTGCATTATATCCTGGACATACATTATAAATGTTAAGTTTTGGAGATTCAATTTTGCTGTTTGTGTGTGTGTGTGTGTGTGTGTGTGTATGTATGTGTATGTGTGTTTGCTTCTTTTATCATTGTAATGGTTTGGATATTTGTACCCTCCAAAGTGCATTTTGAATTTTGATTCCCAATGTGGGAATATTGAAAGATGGGTCTTGGTTGGAGGAATCTGGGTCATAATCCCTCCTGAATAGGTTAATGACCTCCCTTGGGAGTGAGCGAGTTCTCATTCTATTTGTTCCTCTCTATTTGTCAAAAAGAGGCTGGCACACCTTCCCCTTACTTCCTCTCTTGCCATGTGATTTCTTTGCGTATGCAAAGTCCCCTTCCGCTTTCTGCCATGACTTTAAGCAGCCTGAGGCCCTCACTAGATGCAAAACCCCAATCTTAAACTTTCCACTCACCAAATCCACCTCTTTTCTTTACAAACTATGCAGTCTGAGGAATTCTGTTACAGCAACACTAAACAGACTAAGACAATCATGCAATTAATTATCTTGTTTGGGCAAGAGCCACAAATCCTGTTTTTGTTTGTCTTTTTGAGACAGGGTCTCACTTTGTCACCCAGACTGGAGTACAGTAGCACAATCTTGGCTCACTGCAGCCTCAACCACCCAGGCTCAAGCAATCTTCCTCAGTCCCCCAAGTAGCAGGAAGTATAGGTATACACCACCATGCCCAGCTGACTTTTTTATTTTTTGTAGGGATGAGGTTTCATCATATTGCCCAGGCTGGTCTCAAACTCCTGAGCTCAAGCAATCCATCTGCCTCAGTCTCCCAAATCCTGTTTTTCAGGCTTTGTTCAGAGCTTTTGCCTTCAGCTGAGTTGCTGAGCTCTTCAGCTCTCTCCCTTCCAGAATCCTTACCATTGCCATGCTTTCTTCAGATTCAGAGATTCAGCAAATCACCAATTGGAAATACTATTATTCTACTTTCCACAACAATTTGCTAATGCTATTTGATATTATTTATTTATTTTCTTGAGATGGAGGCTCATTCTGTTGTCCAGGCTGGAATGCAGTGGCACGATCTTGGCTCAGTGCAACCTCCGCCTCCTGGATTCAAGTGATTTCTGGCTAATTTTTGTATTTTTAGTAGAGACAGGGTTTCATCATGTTGGCCAGGCTGGCCTGGAACTCCTGACCTCAAGTGACCCACCTCCCTCAGCCTCCCAAAGTGCTGGGATTACAGGCGTGAGACACCACACCCAGGCCTATTTGATTTTTAATTGAATCAAAGTTTGGATTCTGCTACTTTCCCAGGCCAGAAGACTCCAATTTTTCCACATTCTGATTCTACCTGCCCTCAGACCTATTTATAGTATCAGGAACTCAGTACCATTCCCTTCTTCCAAACACGAACTTCCCACCAGAATCTGCCTGCTCTGTTCGCTTTCCACTGCCTTCAGGTTGCTGCTTTTTGTACTAAGTCCAGAGTTTATGGCTGTCATCTGCTAAAGAATTAGTCTGTTAGAATTTTACAAATTTCTGGAAGCAGAGTTCAATAGTGTAATATATAATCATTGCTATCATTTGTACTTCTGCCTAATTTCACAAATTTAGTAATTCAGACACCAAGAGATTTAATAAACCACCAATTGGAAATATTACTGTTATAATTTCCACAACAATTTACTAACACTATTTGATTTTTAATTTAACTAAAGTTTAGAAAAAATTAATTAACAAATGCAAAGTTTTAAAATTATAAGCCACATTGATATACTTACCTAGCTCCCAATATATCCTTCTTGGCAAGGCCTACTCCAGCTATAACTTTTATTCTCACAATTCGTGAATTTTCCTAAAATAAGAAAATTTAGATTTAATATACTTATAAGTTAACTTAATATATTTATAAGTTATTTAATGTACTTATAAGTTAACTAAGACACAATCTTCTAAAAATATTTATCACATAAAGTAATTAGGATATTAAAATTAATTGAAGAATTTTTCAATAATTTGGTTAAAAGTTACATAGGAAAAAAGACAATTATTTGTAGATGACCTGATTATTTACAAAGATAAGCAAAAACTTGAGTCAAATTATTATAATAAGAATTTATCACTGTGTCCAAGAAAATCTAAAGCTAAAGTATTGCAACTAATATGAATTTCTAATTATTGCTATACACATACACAAAAGTGAAAGTTCATCATCATTTGGTTTTTGCGTTTTTTTGTGTTTTTTTTGAGACAGAGTCTCATTCTGTTGCACAGGCTGAAGTGCACTGGTGTGATCTTGGCTCACTACAACCTCTGACTCCTGAGTTCAAGTGATTCTCATGCCTCAGCCTCCCAAGTAGCTGGGATTACAGGCATGCACCACCATTCCTGGCTAATTTATCTATTTTTAGTAGAGACAGACTTTCACCATCAGTTTAGCTGGTCTTAAACTCCTGTCCTCAGGTGATCTGCCTGCTTCAGCCTCCCAAAGTATTGGGATTACAGGCATGAGACACTGCACCCAGCCCATAATTATTTGTAATAACTACTTAGAAAAGGTTATTTTAAAAATCCCATTCAATAGACAACAGAGTATATAACAATGTGTGGATATTATAATGCATCAAATATTAAATATCTTTGATATGATGGCATGGAAGTTTTATAAAGAGGGTCTTAAATTTAAGAGATACAGACTGAAGTGTTTAGGGATAAAGTAGCACAAAGTTTGCAACTTACTTTCAAATTACTTAGCAAATAAAAAAAACTGAACGTGACCATGCTGTGTCGATGTGTGTACTAATACAAATAAAGAAGAATAAGCAAAATGTTACCAATTTGTGGATTTAGTTCTTGAGTATTCAGGTGTATACTGTACTACTTATACTACTCTTTTAACTGTTCTGTAGGTTTAAAATTGTTCAATATAAAAAGATAAGAAAAAATTATAAAACATTATGCATACTTTTTTTAAAAATTCACATTATGAAACTGTTAGAACAGAAATAAAATAAGAAATACAAAAACCTTCATAGATAACATTATAAAATATTGCCAGGCATGGTGACACGCACCTATAATCACAGCACTTTGGGAGGTCAAGGTGAGAGACTCACTTGAACCCAGAAGTTTGAGACCAGTCTGGGCAATATAACAAGACCCCATCCCTCCAAAAAATTAAGCTAGCCATGGTGACTTGTGTCTGTAATCTCAGCTACTAGGGAAGTTGAGGCAGGAGAATTGCCTGAGCCTAGGAGTTTGAGTTTATAGTGAGCTATGAATACCACTGCACTCCAGCATGGGTGACAGAGCAAGATCCCATAAAAAAATTTATAAAATATTGAAGAACATAAACAAGACCACAATAAATGGAGAAATCCACTGTGTTTATGTGTGAAAATATTTAATATTGTATTTTTTCTCCAAAGTAATCTATAAATTTAATACAATTCCAACTGAATTCACATTTTTTCATGGATATTTACAAATAATTCCAAAATTCATATGGAAGAGTCAAAATGAGTAAAGAAGTAAACGATAACATTCCATCACTCTCTTATACTAAAACATAAAACCAAATTCCATGTAAAATCTAAAAGTGAAAGCTTTTTAAAACATTCATTTAAAATTTTAGAGTAGTTCTATATCATTTGGAACCATTAAAAAAATATGAACACTAACAGCAAAAATTATTAAATTCCACAATAATATAATTATATACCTTTAGTATGAGAAAAAATATGTGCAAAATGAAAAAAATAAGGGGATAATTTAGATACTTCTTCCTGTAGACATATCCAAAATATATACAGGAGGGTCAATCCAAGATGGCCGTTTAGGAACGGCTCAGAGTTGCAGCTCCCAGTAAAAGCGCAGAGGGTGAGCGGACGCTGCATTTTTATTGCCCACGGACCAGGAGATTACCAGGCGGAGGAGCCCCATGGGTCGCCAGCACGGCTGTTTTGGCCGGTGTGGTTCTTTTGGTCAGCGCGGCTGCTTTGTTGGTGACCCGGCCAGCAGTTCTCCATACAAAATACACTGGTCCAGGTGCCCTTTCAGTTGGCAATTGGAGCCCTGGGAAGTTGCCCATTCATCTGATTAAAGAGGGGACTGAACAGGGAGCCAGGCCAGGAGATTCCTGGGCAAAAAAAGCACCATGAATCTCAGCGCTGCTGCTGGCACAGTGAGTCGCCACAAAGGAAATCACACAGATCCTGGTGCCATTTCAACAGGCGACTGAAACACCTGGGATAGAGTTGACTGTTCAACTAAAAAAGGAAAAAAAGGCTCTGAGGCAGGGAGCCAGGTGATCAGGCTCGGCTGGTCCCACCCCCACAAAAGAACAGCAATCAGAAACTCTCTGTATTGAGAGTTTCACAGCAAGGGCAGCTGAACCTGGGACGGTTCAGCTCTGTGGCGGAGGGGTGTCCACCAATACCGAGGCATTCCACCACTACAGAGGTAGTCTGTCATTGCTGAGGCAGCCTGCCATTGCCGAGGCAACCCGCCATTGCTGAGGCGGGCTGCCATTGCCAAGGCAACCCACCATTGCCAAGGCAACCTGCCATTACAGAGATAGTCCGCCAATACAGAAGTAGGCCACCATTGCTGAGGCAGTTCTAACTACACCCATATAAACAGGACTGCAGAGAAGTTCACACGGCAGCTGGGCGGAGCCCACAGCAGCTCAGCAAAGCCTCTACAGGCAGACAGTGACTAGGCTGCCTCCTTGCTGGGCAGGACACCCCTAAAAAAAAAAGGCAGCAGCACAACGGAAACTCATAAATAAAGCCCTAACTCCCTGGGACACAGCACCTGGGAACAAAAAGCAGTTTATGAGTTCTGCTGCAGCAGACCTAAATGTACCCACCCAGCAGCTCAGCACTTGAGCTCCTATAAAGGAAAGACTGTCACCTCAAGCAGCTCCCTGACCCCTGTATACCCAAAGAGTCACCTCATAAAGGAGAGATCAGACTGACATTTGGTGGGTATCCTTCAGGGACAGGTAGCAGAAGAAGGAACTGGTAGCAACCCTTACTGTTCTGCAGCTGCTGCAGGCGATCCCCAGGCAAGCAGGGCCTGGAATGGACCTCAGCAGTCCTACAGCAGAGGGGCCAGACTGTTAGAAGGAAAAATAAGAAACATAAATAACTTCATCATCAACAAACAAAACATCCACTCAGAGACCCAATCTGAAAGGCAGCAACTACAAAGACGACAGGTAGATAAATCCATAAAGATGGGAAGAAACCAGCACAAAAAGAATGAAAACACCCGAAACCAGAACACCTCTCCTCCTACAAGGGATCACAACTCCTCACCAGCAAGGGAACAAGGCTGGATGGAGAATGAGTGTGATGAAATAACAGAATAAGACTTCAGAAGGTGGGTAGTAAGAAACTTCTGTGAGCTAAAAGAACATGTTCTAACCCAATGCAAAGAAACTAAAGACCTTGAAAAAAGATTTGATGAAATGCTAACGAGAATGGACAACTTAGAAGGGAATATAAATGAATTGATGGAGCTGAAAAACACAACACGAGAACTTCGCGAAGCATGCACAAGTTTCAACAGCTGAATTGGCCAAGCAGAAGAAAGGATATCAGAGGTCGAAGATCAACTCAAAGAAATAAAATGAGAAGGTATGATTAAAGAAAAAACGGTAAAAAGGAATGAACAAAGTCTCCAAGAAATGTGGTACTATGTGAAAAGACCTAATCTACGTTTGATAGGTGTGCCTGAATGCAGCGAAGAGAAGGAATCCAAGCTGGAAAATACTCTTCAGGACATTATCCAGGAAAACTTCCACAACCTAGCAAGGCAGGCCAATATTGAAGTCCAGGAAATACGGAGAACACCACAAAAATATTCCTCATGAGGAGCAATCCCAAGGCACATAATCGTCAGATTCACCAGGGTTGAAATGAAGAAGAAAATGCTAAGGGAAGCCAGAGAGAAAGGTCAGATTACCCACAAAGGGAAGCCCATCAGACTCACAGCAGATCTCTCAGCAGAAACGCTACAAGCCAGAAGAGTGGGGGCCAATATTCAACATCCTTAAAGAAAAGAACTTTCAACCCAGAATTTCATATCCAGCCAAACTAAGCTTCATAAGTGAAGGAAAAATAAAATCCTTTGCAAACAAGCAAGTACTCAGAGATTTTTGTCACCACCAGGCCTGATTTACAAGAGCTCCTGAAAGAGGCTCTACATATAGAAAGGAACAACCAGTACCAGCCACTCCAAAAACATGCCAAATGGTAAAGAGCATCAACACAAAGAAGAATCTAAATCAACTAATGGGCAAAACAGCCAGCTAGCACCAAAATGGCAGGATCAAATTCACACATAACAATATTAACCCTAAATGTAAATGGACTAAATGTCCCAATCAGAAGACACAGACTGGCAAATTGGATAAAAAGCCAAAACCCATTGGTGGGCTATATGCAGGAAACCCATCTCACATGCAAGGATACTCGAAGGCTCAAAATAAAGGGATGGAGGAAGATTTACCAAGCAAATGGAGAGCAAAAAAAAGCCGGAGTTGCCATTCTCATCTCTGATAAAATAGACTTTAAGGCAACAAGGATCAAAATAGAAAAAGAAGGACATTACATAATGGTAAAAGGATCAATGCAACAATAAGAGTTAATGAAGGAGACACAAAAAAACCTTTCAAAAAATTAATAAATCCAGGAACTGGTTTTTCGAAAAGATCAACAAAATAGACAGACCACTAGCCAGATTAATAAAAAAGAAAATAGAGAATAACCAAATTGATGCAATAAAAAATGATAAAGGGGATATCACCACAGATTCCACAGAAATTCAAACCATCATCAGAGATTATTACAAACAACTCTATGCACATAAACTAGTAAACCTGGAAGAAATGGATAAATTCCTGTACACTTGCCTCCTCCCAAGCCTGAACCAGGAAGGAGCTGAAACTCTGAACAGACCCATAACAAGGTCTGAAGTTGAGGCAGCAATTAAGAGCCTACCACCCCAAAAAAGCCCAGGTCCAGACAGGTTCACAGCCAAATTCTACGAGACATACAAAGAGGAGGTGGTAGCATTCCTTCTGAAACTATTCCAAATAATCCAGAAAGAGGGAATCCTTCCCAAATCATTTTATGAGACAAACGATACCAACCTGGCTCCGACTCAAAAAGAAAAGAAAACTTGAGGCCAATATCCATGATGAACATAGATGCAAAAATCTTCAATAAAATACTGGTAAGCCAATTGCAACAGCACATCATAAAGCTTATCCACGATGATTGAGTAGGCTTCATCCTGGGGATGCAAGGCTGGTTCAACATACCCAAGTCTATAAATGTAATTCACCACATAAACAGAACCAAAGACAAAAACCACATGATTATCTCAATAGATGCAGAGAAGGCCTTTGACAAAATTCAACAACACTTTATGCTAAAAACCCTCAATAAATTAGGTATTGATGAAACCTATCTCAAAATAATAAAAGCTATTTATGACAAACCAACAGCCAATATCATACTGAATGGGCAAAAAACTGCAAGCGTTCCCTTTGAAATCTGGCACTAGACAAGGATGCCCTCTCTCACCACTCCTATTCAATATAGTACTGGAAGTTCTAGCCAGAGCAATCAGGCAAGAAAAAGAAATAAAGTGTATTCAAAGAGGAAAGGAGGAAGTCAAATTGTTTCTATTTGCAGACATGATTGTATATCTAGAAGACCCCATCATCTCAGCCCAAAATCTACTGAAACTGATAAGCAACTTCAGCAAAGTCTCAGGATACAAAATCAATGTGCAAAAATCACAAGCATTCCTATACACCAATAACAGACTTAGAGCCAAATCAAGAACGAACTGCCATTCACAATTGCCACAAAGAGAATAAAATACCTAGGAATACAACTAACAAGAAAGGTAAAGTTCTCTTCAAGGAGAACTACAAGCCACTGTTCAAGGAAATAAGAGAGGACACATACAGATGGAAAAACATTTCTTGCTCATGGTTAGGAATAATAATTATTGTGAAAATGGCCGTATTTCCCAAAGTAATTTTGCTATCTCCATCAAGCTACCTATGACCCTCTTCACAGAACTGGAAAAAAGCACCTTAAGCTTCATATGAAACCAAAAGAGAGCCCACATAGCCAAGACAATCGTAAGCAAAAAGAACAAAGACAGAGGCATCATGGTACCTGACTTCAAACTACACTACAAGGCTATGGTAATCAAAACAGCATGGTACTGGTACCAAAACAGAGATATAGACAAATGGAACAGAACAGAGTCCTCAGAGGCAATGCCACACATCTATAACCATCTGATCTTTGACAAACCTGACAAAAACAAGCAATGGGGAAAGCATTCCCTGTTTAATAAAGGTTGATGAGATAACTGGATAGCCATGTGCAGAAAATAGAAACTGGACCCCTTCCTGATACCTTACACTAAAATTAACTCCAGATGGATTAAAGACTTAAATATAAGACCTAACACCATAAAAACCCTAGAAGGAAACCTCGGCAAAACCATTCATGACATAGGCATAGGCAAGAACTTCATGACTAAAACACCAAAAGCATTGGCAACAAAAGCCAAAATAGACAAATGGGATCTAATTAAACTCCAGAGTTTCTGTACAGCAAAAGAAACAATCATTAGAGTAAACCAGCAACCAACAGAATGGGAAAAAATTTCTGCAATCTATCCATCTGACAAAGGGCTAACATCCCGAAGCTACAAAGAACTAAAACAGATTTTCAATAAAAAAACAAATCCTTCAGAAGTGGGCAAAGGACATGAACAGACACTTTTCTAAAGAAGACATATATGAGGCCAACAAACATATGAAAAAATGCTCATCATCATTGGTCATTAGAGAAATGCAAATCAAAACCACAGTGAGATACCATCTCATGCCAGTTAATGGCAATCATTAAAAAAATCAGGAGACAATAGATGATGGAGAAGATGTGGAGAAATAGAAACACTTTTACACTGTTGGTGGGAGTGTGAATTAGTTTAACTATTGCGGAAAACAGTGTGGCGATTCCTCAAGGACCTAGAAATAGAAATTCCATTTGACCAAGCAATCCCATTACTGGGTATATATCCAAAGGATTATAAATCATTCTATTATAAAGACACATGCACACATATATTCACTGCGGCACTGTTTACAATAGCAAAGACTTGGAACCAACCCAGTGCTCATCAGTGATAGACTGGACAAGGAAAATGTGGCACATATATACTATGCAGCCATGAAAAAGAATGAGGTTGTGTCCTTTGTAGGGACATGGATGAATCTGGAAACCATCATTCTCAGCAAACAGACACAAGAACAGAAAATCAACCACCACATGTTCTCACTCACAGGTAGGTGTTGAACAATGAGAACACATAGACACAGAGAGGGGAGCATCACACACTGGAGTCTGTTAGGGGGCACTAGGGGAGGGACAGTGTGGGGTAGGGAAGTTGGGGAGGGATAACATGGAAAGAAATGCCAGATATAGGTGACGGGGGATGGAGACAATAAACCACATTGCCATGTATGTGCGTATACAATGATCAGCATGATCTGCACATGTACCCCAGAACCTAAAGTACAATAAAATATATACACACACACACACGTATATATATAAACCTGACTACAGATAACACATAGCTCAACACAATAAAAACCAAATATGACAGACCCATAGACAGCATTATGGTAAATAGGGAGAAACTTAAAGCCTTTCCTCTATGATCTGGAACAAGATAAGGATGTCCACTTTCTTTCTTTCTTTTTTTTTTTTTTTTTTTGATGGAGTCTTGCTCTGTCGCCCAGGCTAGAGTGCAGTGGCACAATCTCAGCTCACTGTAACCTGTGCTTCCCAAGTTCAAGCGATTCTCCTGCCTCAACCTCTTGAGTAGGTGGTACTACAGGTGTGTGCCCATATACTCAGGTAATTTTAAAAACAAACAAATTGGCCGGGTGCGGTGGCTCACGCCTGTAATCCCAGCACTTTGGGAGGCCGAGGCAGGTGGATCATGAGGTCAAGAGATCGAGTCCATCCTGGTCAACATGGTGAAACCCCGTCTCTACTAAAAATACAAAAAAATTAGCTGGGCATGGTGGCATGTGCCTGTAATCCCAGCTACTCAGGAGGCTGAGGCAGGAGAATTGCCTGAACCCAGGAGGTGGAGGTTGCAGTGAGCCGAGATCGCACCATTGCACTCCAGCCTGGGTAACAAGAGCGAAACTCCGTCTCGAAAAAAAAAAAAATTTTCACATTCATGAATTGGAAGAATATGGTTAAAATGTCCATAATACCCAAGGCAATCTACAGATTCAATGCAATTCCTATAAAAATACCAATGACATATTTCACAGAAATAGAAAAAACAATCCTAAAATATATGAAATCACAAAAGATCCAGAATAGCCAAAGTCATTCTGAGGAAAAAGAACAAAATGGAGTCAAATTAATTACTGGATTTTAAATTATACTGCAGAGCTATAGTATGCAACACAACATGGTACTGACATAAAAAGAGACATACAAACTTGTGGAACAGAATAGAGAACAAAGAAGTAAATCTATACATATACAGTAAACTCCTTTTTGACAAAGGTGCTATGAACACACAGTTGGGAAATGATAGTCTCTTCAATAAATGGCACTGGGAAAACTGGTATCCACCTGCAGAAGAATCAAACCAGACCCCTATCTCTTGTCATATACAAAAATCAAATCGAGATATTGAGGAAACTCTCCAGGACACTGGTCTAGGCAAAAATTTCTTGAGCAATACCCCAAAGCACAAGCAACCAAACCATAAATGGACAAATTGGATTACATCAACTTAAAAAGGTCCTGCATTGGCCAGGCGCAGTGGCCCATGCCTGTAACCCAACACTTTGGGAGGCCGTGGCGGGCAGATCATAAGGTCAGGAGATCAAGATCATCCTAGCTAACATGGTGAAACCCCATCTCTACTAAAAATACAAAACATTAGCCGGACATGGTGGCACATGCCTGTAGTCCCAGCTACTTGGTAGGCTGAGGCAGGAGAGTTTGCTTCAACTGAGGAGGTGGAGGTTGCAGTGAGCTGAGATGCCACTGCACTCCAGCATGGGTGACAGAGCAAGACTCTGTCTCAAAAAAAAAAAAAAAAAAAAAAAAGAACAGCTCCTGCATAGTAAAGCAAATAATCAACAAAGTGAAAAGACAGCCAACAGAATGGGCAAAAATATTTTCAAACTATCCAACAAGGGACTAATTACCAGAAAATATATGAAGCTCTAACAACTCAATTGGAAAAACTCCAATAATCTGATTTTAAAATGGGCAAAAGATCTGAATATATATTTCTCAAAAGAAGACGTACAAGTGGAAAACAAGTATTTGAAAAGGTGTTCAATATCACTAATCAGGGAAGTGCAAATCAAAACTACAATGTGGTATCATCTTACCCCAATTAAAATGGCTCTTATCCAAAAGACAGGCAATAAAAATGCTGGCAAGAATGTGGCAAAAGGGGTATCCTCATACTCCGTTAATGAGAATGTAGATTAGCATAACCACAATGAAGAACACTATGGAGTTTCCTCAAAAAAGTAAAAATAGAATTATTATATGTTCCAACAATCCACTGCTGACTATATACCCAAAGGAAACGTAATCAGGGCATTGAAGAGATAGCTGCATTCCCACGTGTATTGCAGCACATCTGGAATCAATCTGTTATCATCAACAGAGGACTGAATTAAAGAAAATGTGGTATGTAAACTCAATGCAGTCCTATTCAGCCATAAAAAAGAATGAGATTCCGTCGTTTACAACAACACAGTTAGAAATGGAAGACACTATGTTAAGTGAAATGAGACAGGCAGAGAAGAACAAAGTTTGTACATTCTCACACGTTTGTAAGAAGCATAGTGGGACCTGGAGGAAGTGGATGAGCACAAAAATATAATTAGATACAACGAATAAGACCTAGTACTTGATAGCACAATAGGGTGCCTACAGTCAGCAATAATTTGTTGTACATTCCAGAATAACAGAGGGAAAACACTTAGAATGTTTGCGACACAAAGAAATGGTGAAAGCTTTAACTAATATAGTCCCCATTTACCTGGATGTGGTTATTATACATTGCATGTCTGTATGAAAATATCTCATGTACCCCATGAATATATATACCGTGTCCATAAAAGTTAAACATTTTTAAAAAATTTAGCCGGGCGCGGTGGCTCAAGCCTGAAATCCCAGCACTTTGGGAGGCCGAGGCGGGTGGATCACGAGGTCGAGAGATCGAGACCATCCTGGTCAACATGGTGAAACCCCGTCTCTACTAAAAATACAAAAAACTAGCTGGGCGTGGTGGCGCGTGCCTGTAATCCCAGCTACTTAGGAGGCTGAGGCAGGAGAATTGCCTGAGCCCAGGAGGCGGATGTTGCGGTGAGCCGAGATCGCGCCATTGCACTCCAGCCTGGGCAACAAGAGTGAAACTCCGTCTCAAAAAAAAAAAAAAAAAAAAAAAAAAAAAAAAAAATTTAAAAGATCAACAAATATGAAATGTGATAGCACAAGAGATAGCAAATTAACTGATTCTATTCTAAAATGATTCCACTGATAAGAGGAATGTCTTTCTCAGAAGAGATCTGAGTGGGAGAAAATACATATATCATAGATTACTTATTTTAACCTTCTTCCTTCTAAAGATTTACAAACACCTCTGTTCCAGGAGATCTTGCTAAATAACTAGGATATAGTCGTGGCTGCAGAATGGTATTTCAGTCAATGATGGACAGCATATATGATGGTGGTCCCATAAAATTATTATACCCAATTTCTACTTTGTCTTTTCTATGTTTAGATATGTTCAGATATGTAATATTTATATTGTATTACTACTGCATACAATATTCAGTGCAGTATCATGCTGTAAAGGTTTGTAGACTAAGAAAAATAGGCGGTATCACACAGCCCTATGTGTGCAGTAGGTTATACTTTCTAGGTTTGTGTAAGTACATTCTATGATGTTTGCACAATGATGAAATTGCCTAATGATGCATTTCTCAGACTGTATATCCGTTGTTAAGCAATGCATGACTGTAAATGAAATATTCTACTAACTCTAAAACTCATATGGTAAACTAATATAACACAAAAATACTCTGACTGGAGATGCTAGAAAAAATAACTTTCTTCCATCACCAAATAAAATTAAATAGATAGCTGATCTTGCAAAAAAGAAGGGAAATCCTCAGGTATCAGCAATAAAGATGGAACTGAAAATGAGAGATGAAAACATGTAAGTTGAAATTTCAGTTTTCTGAGGGGAGGGATTCCCAAAATTCAGAGACATTTATGGATTACCCTTTTTTTCGGGAAGATCACCGAATAAGTAGGCTGACTGAAGTATTCCATTTGCCCTGATGGTCAAATTCTCCCTATACCAGTTTACTGGGAAGTAGCCCTACTACATTACTAGGTAGAAATCTCCAAAACTGAATTCTTCAGATTAAAAATCTCTTCTGTGATAACTTAATTAACAAGCACAATCTTTCTCAAGTGGTAAAGTATAACTGAAAGTGACAACAGCAAATAATGTTACTTATTTGTTCTAAGTTCAGACAGCAGTTCTAATTTACATGACCTTAACTGAGAAAACATATGATCATATATCTCTAAAAAGCAAATCTATATTTGTGGAGCTCCTGATATTAAACACCATCTATATTACCCTTGACTGAAACATTCCCCAGTCTCATGAGGAAAGTGTAACAGGCATTAATCAAAAACAATTCCAGGGGATTATAAATAACACAGCTATTCCAGATGCATTTAACTTTTAACCTTTCTCCTTGCATTTCCCACCGCAAAATAATATTTTGTGCCACAAAAATCAGAATTAGTTATTTTAAATGCTATGATTAATTTATAAGAAGCTACACTGATTAAAAATCTCTTTCATAAAATCATTAAGGGCCACTTATTTTCATATTGGTATTGATTTTAACTTCATTTTACAATTTTATCGTAGAGAATTGTCAAAATTAGTCTTTTCCATCACTTTCATTTGTTGAGATTGTAATCTCTCACATCTTTGAAAAGGAGGGAAAACAGCGTAAATGCTCAACTAGAGAAAAAACTCTTCAGTAACTTTCGAATTCCGATAGTGAGTACTATTAACCAAAATCTGCATAGTGCTTAAATAAGTAAAAAAGGAACAAAAGTTAAACACCCTTTCCTTAATCAAAACAGGGATAAAATTATACCAGACCAGGGCTCTTCACTAAACCTTGAACCTTCCCTCTTCCACTCATGAGTCAAGAGAGCTTTATTGTTTTCTGAAAATAAAATAGAAAGTTGCAAACTACAGGCAAAGAGATGTGGCTTTTTTGAATGATAAGGAGAAACGAATTGGTAATGTGGAGTAATCTGTTATCTAGGCAGGCAGCTTCAGTAATTAAAACGTAGCTTCTTAGGGCTGAGATTTTCTCTACAATTCATGAAGACATCTACTAACTGCTCTTCCAATTTCCTGTCAGTGCAAAAAAACCAGGAACAGGAAACGCAGGGCTGTATGTCTTTCCATTTCTCACAGGTCTTGGGTGATTCATCTTTTGTTATTCTTCATCTTTTTCCCATTCCTCTCCTGTCCCCCACCCTCAGCAGTCTGTTTGTAAAAAATATATACACCTCATTTTTACTTATCTCTGAGTTTTTATACAAGCTGGATTCCCTTACTCCTTCACTGTTCAAGTCCGGTATCATCTGAGCAGAATCCTTTGAAGCCATTAAAAAAGTAATTATTATTACAACAGAACAATTACTTTAACTGAAAAAATAACAATGTTGAAATCTATTCAATGGCAACTAAAAACATACCCAGATAATAAGTATTAAAAGAAAATATGCAAAAATAAAAATAGACATTAAAGGAATAAGAGCATGAAAGCTTTTACTTGTTAAACATTTTGTAAATTTTACATTCTATTTTTTTCTTTAAAGAAAGTTCTGACCTTTCTTCAAAGTCCAAATGCCATCTTTTCTAAAAGCCTTAGTTAAAATTAACCTTCTCATTGTCAGAGGCTCATTTATGTAGTATTTATCACATAGTATCTTCCATCTGAGGCCATAAATTTTATGCCTTTCTCTACTTTTAAAACTGAGATTTTATAAACTTATCTTTTAACTTTTTTAAATTATTATGTTCTTTTTTGAGATGGACTCTCACTTTGTCATGCAGGTTGGAGTGTAGTGGCACAATCTCAGCTCACTGCAACATCTGCCTCCCGGGCTCAAGCAATTCTCCTGCCTCAGCCTCCTGAGTAGCTGGGATTACAGGCATGCACCACAACACCCGGCTAATTTTTTTATTTTCAGTTTTGCCATGTTGGCCATGCTGGTCTCAAACACCTGACCTCAGGTGATCTGCCCACCTTGGCCTCCCAAAGTGCTGGGATTACAGGCCTGGCCATGTTTTCATTAAGTTTCTATCCTCTGTAGAAACCAGCAGAATACTTGGCACACAGCAAGGGCTGACAAATTCTGGATGAACAAGTAACCTTTCTAAAGTAGCTGAAAATAAGAGTACAACCAAAAGCAGGGAAAAGTTTACCCAATGAGCCCTTAGCCCCATCCTCCAACTTGGGTCTGAAAATATGAACCGCTAGACCTGTACCCACCGAACAGAAGATTCCTCTCGGAGGGGGAAAAAAAAAAACCAAAACTATAAATAGTGACATATGAGAATCCCACAATGAAATGGTAGGTTCGGCTCATTCTAAGAGTCTCCAGTCAACAGTACCTGCCCCTCATACAGAGGATGTAAGCCACCAAATAAAGTAATACATTTGGAAAGAAGAAAACAAGAAATTAAAGAAACAGTGGATTCAACACAGAAGAGATCAGATGAATTCTCACTCACAGTGATGGCAAATGGATGCCCACAGATGATGGCTACACAACAGGTGTAGAGAACAAACAGTCCAGATGGAATGCAACATAGCAAGAGGCTGCCTTCAACAAGGACAAGGAAAAGGAAATGGCTAGCATTCATTTTTAGTGTGTTAAGAGTTTGTGTGTGTGTGTGGGGGGTGTATTATATTTTTACTGCACTGAGTGGTTTTAAAGCTCTGTCCAACAGCTTGCAATTAAATTTGTGACATATGGAAAACAAAAACAATAAAAAAACAGGGTAATAAATAACTAGAAACATGGTATAGTGATTCAGATGTGAATGACTATATTGTGTTTACCTTGTTACCATATATGTGTATATATATATATATATATATATATATATACACACACACTCCCTATATATACCCTATGTATATATATAGGGTAATAAGGTAAACACAGAACATTCAACAAAAGAAAATGCTAGGGAGGGATGTATATTTTTTCCTTTTTTTTTTTTTTTAATATGGAGTCTCACTCTGTCACCCAGGCTGGAGTGCAGTGGTGCGATCACAGCTCACTGCATGCAACCTCTGCCTCCCAGGTTCAAGTGATTCTCCTGCCTCAGCCTCCCAAGTAGCTGGGACTACAAGTGCCCACCACCAGTGGCTAATTTTTGTATTTTTAGTAGAGATGGGGTTTCACCATGTTGGCCAGGCTGGTCTCAATCGCCTGACCATGGGTGATCCATCTGCCTCAGTCTCCCAGAGTACTCAGATTACAGGCGTGAGCCACCATGCCCAATCTCCATTTTTTTTTCTTTTGAGCAACATGATACATCACTTATGGCGACCATATTTTCCAAAATAAAAATTGTAACCTATGGATTGACAGCAGTTGTTTTCTTCTGACATGTAAATTTATTTGAAAGAGTCTATAAAAATATAAATGGAAGATCACCCATACTGAGAAACAAAATCAATTAGAAGTGTCCCTGTGAAGTTGGAGTCTATGATATCCATATGCATGGCTCAAAATTCTTCAGGAGTTTTTGACAGTACAGCCATTACAAAGAAGAAATATCCAGAATCATTTAGGAGCAAGCAGTAGTTCTCAAAGTGGAGCAGCAGGATGAACATTACATGGAAATTTATTACATATGCAAGTATTCGGGCCTGCACTTACTGAATCACACACTGTGGGATAGTCTGTACTTTAACAAACTCTTCGGATGGACACTAAAGTTGAGAACCACAGGTATAGAACGTGGGGGTACGAAAGGAAACTGCTATAGTTAATGCAATTATGGAAGTATTCCTTATTTAGAATACCAGACTTTATTCAATCAATACTATATAACTTCTAAGAAAGAATAACTCATCATTACTTTACATCTTATCACAACTTTTAAGCGTGATAGCACCCTATCTGTTTATTTACACACAAAGTATCTCTGAGAGGATACACATGGAGCTGATAATCTAGGTTACTAGAAGGCTGGGAGACAGGAGTAGGAGGAAGGCTTTGGCTGAAACTTCAAATGTTGCTGAAACGCTGTGCAGCAACTAGAACTTCCACTTATTATTAATGGGAGATTAAAATGGTACAATCACTATGGAAGACTGATGGGCAGTTTCTTATAAAGTTATTACCCTATGACCCAGAAATTCCATCCCTAGGGATTTACACAAGAGAAATAAAAATATATTTTTATGAAAATATTTGTAGATTAATGTTCACCATAGGTTTACTCATAATAGCCCACAGCTGGAAACAATCAATGTGTCCATCAAAGGAGAATAGATATATTCATACAATGAAATACTATTCAGCAAGAAAAAGAAGGAGCTATTGATACAAACAACCACATGGATGACTCTCCCAAAAAAGAATCAAGACACAAAAAAATACATAATGTACATTCCATTTACATGAAGTTCCAGAACAGGTGAAAGTAATCCATGGTGATAAAAGGTTGCCTATGGAGAGTAGAGGGGTAGAACTGATTGGAAGAGAAGCCAAGGGGGCATTCTGGAATGATGGAAATTCTATATCATAATTGGGTCATTGCCTTTACATGTTAAAAAACCATCAAATTGTTTTATTTATGATATGTGTATTTCACTCTTTGTAAATTTTACTCTTTCCCACCCCCATTCCATCAATGAAGGCAAAATCAATACATTTTCAGACAAAAACAAAAACTGAGAAAGCTCGATTCCAACAAACACTCAGTAAAAGAAATTCTAGGGCCGAGCACAGTGGCTCATATCTGTAATCCCAGCACTTTGGGAGGCTGAAGCAGGTGGATCACCTGAGGTCAGAAGTCCGAGACTGGCCTGACCAACATGGTGAAACCCCATCTCCACCAAAAATACAAACATTATCCAGCTGTAGTGGCTGGCACCTGTAATCTCAGCTACTCAAGAGGCTGAGGCAGGAGACCTGCTTGAACCCGGGAGGTGGAGCTTGCAGTGAACCAAGATTGCACCATGGCGCTCCAGCCTAGGTGATAAGAGTAAAACTCCATCGAAGAAAGGAAAGAAAGAAAGAGAAAGAAAGGAAAGAAAGGAAAGAAAGGAAAGAAAGAAAGAAAGGAAAAGAAAGAAAGAAAGAAAGAAAGAAAGAAAGAAAGAGAAAGAAAGAAAGAAAAATTCTAGATGATCTACTTTGGGCAGAAAAAGTAATCCCAGATGGAAAGTTGAAGAAGCAGGAAGAAATACATAACTAGCAAACAAATGTTAAGCATATGAGGAACAAATATTAATTATGAAAAATAATGTTAATGATGCTGATGGTGTGTGAGCATCTGATTTCCATTCCACCTGGTATCCAACTCCAAGTCCTTAACATGGCATGCCCGCCTTGCCTGATCAGGCTGTCCTCTCCAGCCTCATCTGCTGACACTGTCCCTCTTGTTTCAGCACTCCAACCTTCATGTTAGTCTCCAATCCATCTTTTGCACATGTGGTTCTATTTACTTGGAAGGCTTTTTGCCCCACTCTTCACCTGCTAACTCCTGTTCATCCTTAGTTTCAATTTCCTTGATACTTTCTCCCTTCTCCACACCATACAAGATTAATTAATTTTCTGTTATGTATACTTTTTTTTTTTTTTTTTTGACACAGAGTCTTGCTCTCTTGCCCAGACTGGAGTGCAGTGGCTCAATCTCAGTTCACTGCAACCTCCACCTTCCAGGTTCAAGCAATTTTCCTGCCTCAGCCTCCCAAGTAGCTGAGACTATAGGTGTGTGCCACCACGCCTAGCTAATTTTTATATTTTTGGTAGAGACAGGGTTTCACCATGTTAGCCAGGCTGGTCTCAAACTTCTGACCTCAAGTGATCCACCTGCCTCAGCCTCCCAAAGTGCTGGGATTATAGGCATGAGCCACTACCCCTGGCCTGTTATATACTTTCATTTTACACTGTTTTCCTTAATAATACTTACAAAACATTCATGTGTGATAATTTAATGTTTCTCTCTCCCTCTCAGCTACAAAGTTGGTAAAGTCTATTGTCCGCCATTATATCTCATGCCCTGACCCACTTGCCTGATACATAGTGTTCATCAAATATTTGCTAAGCAAACAAAGAAATCAAGTATTTCAGAGGTCTACCTAAAAGCTATAACAAGAAAAGACAGAAGATGTGGAAATGAGAGCCTAAGAACAATTACAAGTTAATTTTGCACACATTCCATGCGTCATCTTCCTGAGAAAAAGTCTCTTCTGTTAAATTATTTTCTTTGGGTATTATCAGCAGGAAAGTGGAAAAACCAAGTATTTGGTATGAAAGAGATCTGCATTTCAATCCCATATCTGCTACCTGCTAGGAGAAGGTTCTTGAACAAATCAGAATCTATATTCCTCATCTCTAAAATGGGGATAATACCTCCTACCTTTGCAGTAATGTTGTGATGATTACAGCTAAAGTGTGAAAAAATCTAACCTGGTGCCTGGCATATAGCGGGTGTTACGTTAAAGGCAGTTGTTATTCATTAAGGTTGACTCTTTTTCCCAAAGAAGAATACTTTCACTAAAGCATCTTTATTCACTGCCATGATTGTTCACATTACTCTCTTCATTGCCCCAACATATCTCACATCAGTTGAAGCCAGACATTTGAGTTCAGCCATGAGTTATAATAATGGGCTACAGAAATATTTACCCCTCGACTTTCAAAAAAGTAGTGTCAAAATGCTTTTTATTTGTGCTGTGCCCTTCTCCCTGCATTTATCTCCAGACTTCTCCTACACCCACCCCACCATTCATTTATCCTCTTAAAACTTTGATAAGATTGGCAAGGGGGGCCAGAATAAATGAAGTTGTAAGGAAGAAGTTAACAGTCAATTGCCACAGAATTCAGCAGAACAATGGGTTTAGCAATTCAAATCAACGCTCTGACTTAAAGATTCAGTGCTGGAGGAGAACTCATGATAAACTCAGAAGCAATTGTGTTCAACTGGTTCCTGCATGTCTCCAAACATTGTAGAATATTTCTGAGACAGGTAAGGGATGGGAGAACCAGCAGACTTAAATGTCCTGCTCTGACTAATGTTAAATAATTATGCAAGATTCACCAAGTAAGTGACAGGACCAGAATTCTAACCCAATAGAATCTCATTTTCTATACCTCTGCACACCCTAAATGATTTATTTACAAGGTCCCTTACAGCTCAAAGATTCTATTCCTATGTGATATGAATTTCTAATTACCTATAAAAGAAATAATAGTTCCTTCTCTTCTTCCATTCCTGGTGCAGAGCAGTCAACCACAGCCACTACAGGCAATGTCTGTGGGGTTGATGGGAATTTCACAGAGGTGCATGGTTCACATGCTCGCCAGCATGGGACCCTATGGGAGGAGGGAGGTGTCATACAGAGATCAGAAGGGCATCAGAGGGGTGCCCACTGGCAAGGTTACCCAGGAGGGGAGGAGAGCGCTGCATAGGAATGTTGCATAGAGGACAGCAATATTCCCTCTGGCATTCAAGGATGTGAAGAGCTGAAGTGGCAGAGGAGATGTCTGCATGGTTGGGAAGCTAGTTACACTGAACACATAAGTAAATGAATAAATATATTAAGCATAATAAAAGTCAATTTTTTCAGTTAGGAAAGGTATTTAGGGCTATAAAGGAACTAAGGTGTTAGATATGGAAAAATTAGTATGAAATCATAATTTTAAAATATATGTATTTACAGACTGATATAGAAATAGCTATATATCTATGTGTATACTTTATGTGTGTGCATGTGTACAGTACACATACACAAACATAAACACATACACATATACTTCTTAACTCTGTTCACTGAGATGGCCCAAGAGTATATCCCAGTAACAAAGAGCATACCAAGCACTCAAATTGTAGCATGTAAAAGCAATTTTATATTAAACAGAAACAGTGCTCCTCGGGAAAATGGCTGACTGCAGATAGAGCTGAGCCAGGTAAAATACAAGAGATGCCTACGACTACTGCCAGAAAGTAATAAAGTGTTCCAGAATGATGCAGACGTGTTACAAGGACCTAGGAACCTCCTTGAAAGGGCTCTCACTGGACAAACTGGGACGGTATGAGCAATACAATACTTAATGACAGTAACTGATTACAACCTGTTGAATAAAATGGGATTCCACAAGTCCACGCTGATATTAATAAACGAGAGGAAAAGGAAAGCTCTTCTTACATAGAATGTCAACTAATATAGATGGAAAGAAAACAAAACAGTGGTGTTTGGTTCAGCTAGAATTCATCAATGGATGCTAAAACTGAGGATGAAGACTTGACGAGAAAACAGGAGATTGGCATAATCTTACGATATGTTCCCCTAAAATACTATCAATTATAAAGAGAAAAATGGTGACATTACAGAGAAGAAACCTGTCAGACACCAAGGTGACCAAGTGATCAAGGTTATTACTGACAGTGTTGGGACAAGACAGTATCAGTGTCCCCTGCCTGGTGTGATGCATGGGAAGAACAGAGCATCATTTCTGTGATTCCTGCCCAAAGAGTAGGACCTGAACATGGTCACAAGGAAACCATCAACACACCCAAAATAAGAAACATCATAGGATGTACAGCCCGTCCTTCTTAAAACTGTCTAGGATAAGAAAAACTGAGGAGCTGTTACAGATTAGAAGAGACAGCCAAGTAAATGCAATATATGTTCCCAGATACGTTCTTAGACCAGAAAAGGAAAAAGATAAATTATTAGAACATTTATCAAAATTTGGATGGTATCTGTGGATTGAATGGCACTGTGTATCATTTCCATTTCCTAGCCTGGAGAGTTGTATGGCTGTTATGCATGTAAGTATTCTTGATTTAGAAAAATACACACTAGAGTATTTAGAGATGATGGGGCACTGTATCTGCAGCTTGCTCTCAAAAGGTTCAGAAAAAGATGAATGAAAATGGCAAAAAAGAGTGATGGACCAATTGTAGTGAAAAGGTTAACAGTTGGAGAATCTGCATTATGAGGATACTGGAGCTCTTTGTGTTATACTTTCAACTTTTCTGTTGGTTTAAAATAATTTTTAAATAAATTATTTTTAAAATACACTGTATTTATTCACTTCTTTGGTCCCAGGGAAACCCATGAAAAATATTTTATAATGATTCTGGAATTAAACAGTTGCAAAAAAGCACTAATGGCAAAAACAATGCATGAAAGATTGGAAGTGATTACTAATACAGCTGCTGCTTAACCTATGCTTCTCCTCCCTTGTGTGAAGTACATAAAGGTTTGAGAAGTTTGTTCCCTGAGTGAGAGTCAGTTTCTGCTTAGCCTTACTGGGTCCAGAAGTATCAGAATATACCCTTCTTAGTTAGCCTGTTGCTTATGTATTGCAGCTGCTGCCACCAGGGGCATCTATTCTTCCGTATGTGCAAACTGTACTCTCCATACCGACAGTGGAGACTTCAAACTCTTTCCTTTTTATTTCCTTCCTTCTTTTCCTTGCTTCAGTCAGGCTTTATTATAGGATACAAAAATTGTTCTCGATTTTGTTTTTTTTTTGAGTCTCACTCTATCACCCATGCTGGAGAGCAGTGCAATGGCACGATCTCGGCTCGCCACAACCTCCACCTCCCGGGTTCAAGCCATTCCACTGCATCAGCCTCCGAATGGCTGGGACTACAGACACGTGCCATCACACCCAACTAATTTTTGTATGTGTGAAATACACACACACACACACACACACACACACACACACACACACACTTTTTTTTAGTAGAGACAGGTTTCACCATGTTGGCCAGGCTGGTGTTGAACTCCTGACCTCAAGTAATCCACCCACCTCAGCCTCCCAAAGGGCTAGGATTACAGGTGTGAGCCATTGCGACTGGCCCATTCTCAATGTTTAAAGAAGAAAGAAGCTAATACAGAGGATGAGACGCTTACAAAAATCTTTGGAAGAGCTGGAAGAGTAGGTGTGAGGCTGGACTTCTAGATCAGGGGTTCTCAACCTTAGTAACCTGCCACACAGCAGGAGGTGAATGGCAGGCCAGTGAGCAAAGCTTCATCTGTATTTACAGCCACTCCTCATCTATAACATTATCTCCTGAGCTCTGCCGCCTGTCAGATCAGCAGCAGCATTAGATTCTCAAAGCAGCATGAACCCTAACTGCGCATGCAAGAGATCTAGGCTGTGTGCTCCTTATAAGAAACAAATGCCTGATGATCTGTCACTGTCTCCCTGTCTTCCATTACCATCATCCACACATGGTACCATCTAGTTGCAGGAAAACAAGCTCAGGGTTCCCAATGATTCTACATTATGGTGAATTGTATAATTATTTCATTTTATATTACGATGCAATAATGAGAGGAGGAGAGGGCACAATAAATGTAATATAATGCATTTGAATCGTCCTGAAACCACCAGCCCTCATCCCAGGTCCATGGAAAAACTATCTTCCATGAAACCAGTCCCTGGTGCCAAAATGGTTGGAGACCGCAGTTCTAGAAGATCAGAAACACGTCAGACTAACCCACCCAGGAAGCTACTACCTCCGCCTCAGTCAGAAAAGCAGGTGATCAGGAGCCATCACCAGAACTGATGAGTTCAAGAATATAACCATTAAGATTGGTTATATTCTTACATAACCATTAAGATTGGTTATATTCTTGAACTCATACGAGAAGCCACCACTACCCCTACTTCTGTGACTTCCTATCAATACGTACAAAGCAAGTTATCAGATATTGGAACACTTATGCAGAAAAATTCAATGTTTGCCTGACTGTGCTTTTTAGCAGAAAAAGCCAAAGAAACAAAACAATATGCTCTACCTCATTTCTACTTCCCAAATCCCAAGTAAGTGCACCTAACTGGGAGCCTATCTTGGATACAGACTAATAATTTCAAGGGAGTGTGGGAAACAGTGTTAGTTTTCCCGCCTCCACCTAACTGGGAGGCGCATTGGAAGGTGGTTGGAAGGGATGCTGAATTCCAGTCCACATCCACGACACTGCTTCCTACTAAAGACTGGTGCATACTATTCTCTACTGTTAATTTCAAGTGGCTGTCAGAGCAAAGCTGTTGTAAATTATACTACACTTCCTCCTTGGTTTGTTAATGCTTTAATAGCAAAATTCTGCACAGGCAGCCAGGGCCATCTCTTACTATAAGCCACTTATATGTGGAAGAGGAGTTAAAACTCACTGAAAACTGAGAGAAAGGTGGCCGGGCATGGTGGCTCATGCCCGTAATCCTAGGACTTTGGGAGGCTGAGACCGGTCGATCACAAGGTCAGGAGACTGAGACCATCCTGGCTAACACAGTGAAACCCCATTTCTACTAAAAATACAAAAATCAGCCAGGTGTGGTGGCTTGTGCACTTGTAGTCTCAGCTACTTGAGAGGTTGAGGGAGGAGAATCGCCCGAAACCGGGAAGTGGAGGTTGCAGTAAGCTGAGATCGTGCCACTGCACTCCAGCCTCAGCAACAAGGTGAAACTCCACGTCAAAAAAAAAAAAAAAAGAAAGAAAGAAAAAGAAAGAAAAAAGAAAAGTGAGAGAAAGGTATTATGAATTACATTTTAGCACACTTTGTGCTACTAGGCTCAGACACTGTGACTCAGCAGCTATTCACTATCTACTGATGACAATTCTTTCACTATCTCCTACCCCATTTCAAATTATTTTTCTCCCTGTTTTAGTTCCAAATTTAACATAAGAATCATCTCCTTTTGTTGTAACAGAAAAGCATTTTACTTTTAATCAACAGCAGAGGGCTGCCTATTTCCACATTACTCTGTGGGTTTTAGAAGTGACACAGCTGCAATGCTTCCTTCCTTTAACAAAAGGGGTGTGTCTGTGTGTGCCTGTGGGGGTTCCAATCCACCTTTTACTTCTGTGATGGACCAGAAAATAAAAGGCAAGTGATAGTAAAGAGATGGCAGCCACCACAAGAAAAAAAGTGACTTTTGTCTTTCCCTCAGTCCGAGGCTGAGACTGTCTTTTTTGCCTCTCAATCCCTGGTGCCTAGCACAACGCATGGTTCAGAGCAAACAGTAAATGAATGTCTGTTGAATGAATAATCCAATCACAATGGAAGAAGTGGAAGCCTCTTCGTCACCATATCTCTTATCTTCCTATCCCACTCCCTTACTCAATGTGGACGAAATAGAAGGGGATAGAGGAAATTAAGAGTCATGGAAATGACAGTGAGAACTCGCACAATGTGAAAGGGACAGGCCCCATGCCATGAAGTACAAACCCTTCAGCAAGTTCAGGAAATCCACATTTCAAAGGAAGTTTCTGGCCTTTAGCCCCAGTAGCTTACCCACCACCCGCTAACTGCCACATTTAGTTTTATTTCAGCTAGGCAGAGAGGTGATGATTGAAAACAGAGAAATTAATAAAGCAGATAATTAAAAACAGTGATCATGTAGCAAGAGAGAGAAAACAGTTGGTGAATGACAGCTTTGGCAATATTTTCACTAAGATCGACTGGCTGTGCTGGAAGAAGGCGAGATGAGAAATCTGCCATTAGCAGGGCCTACCTGTGAATAACAACAGCAGGGAAAGTAAGTCCAAGGCCAGCCTGATGGGGTTGGACTGGAGCTTGAAGTTATCTGCATTGGGCAGTGTAGGTAGCAAGCAGGGAAATCTCACTGATAAGAAAGCCGTCACAGGTGAAGTGCTACATTATCTTCTGATCTGGTCTACAGAATAAAGGGGCCATTAGCTAGAATGTTCTCTTTAGCTATAACACGTTGACTATGGTTTCTGAGGGACTATGAGCCACCACCATTTGTCCATCATCACTTCTCTTCTGGCAGCAGTAACTAGGAAATTAAATTCTAACCACATCACGTAAGCATTATCAAAATACCCTGAAATAACTTCTCTGCATAACAAATTTCCCACCCTTTATAAACAAAGAACTCTCAAGAGAAGTGTAAAACATCAAGTTACCAAGAGAAGGAAATATACAACTTAAGTATTACAATACCTAAGCAAGCAGCATAAATTAGGCTGAGGGATTTTCTGTTAATTGGGTCTAATCTTGATAACAGGTACAGGTGGCAGCTTAATAAGCCAACAAGAACGCAAAAAAAAAAAAATGATTTTTTTTGACTTGGAATCAGTCCCATTTTTAGACTATATACAGCCTTTTCATGTCCCGCCCATTTGCATTTTTGAGACTCTCCAAGAACACAGGGAAGCCACATACATCATTTCCGACGGAACAACCTTTCCAAATGGTGTTACAGTATTTTTTAATAAGCATAAGGCATAACCACTATGCTATGTAGCTGAGAAGAGCCAGCTCTGCCTTCTTCAAATCCCAGAGCTTAACTTAGTTTTCAAAGAACAGATGTAGTAACTTCTTTATGAGGTATTTATACATTTTGAACTTTACTTTTTAACATCAACGATGACCGGTGAAACCAACCATGAACTTCTCACACTTGACACTTGTTGCTGAAGAGGAAGAGAAAAATTTACGTTCCTGCTTTCCCAATCTTGTCTCTAGTTAGAGAATTAAAAAGGATTTCAGATAAAGAAGAAAAAAACAAAACAGCAAATGACAATTCACTTAGAACTCCAGACCGAAGTCCGTTAAGTTGGCCGGGCCTCTGCCAGGGCAAGCAAATCAACAGCGGGGATGCTGCGACCGTCTCCCCACCCCTGGAGCCCTGCATGCCCGGCGGGGGTGGCAGGAAGGGGCTGGCGCAGGGATGTGCGTCCCAGCCTGCCGCATTGCCCCCTCCTCAACACTTCCTGAAGGAAACTGACAAGGAACGCAGCGGCTGCTTCGGAGAGTGGGCGGTGTGGACCCGACAGACTCGCTCCCTGCCGCTAGCTCCCAGCGCCCGCGCGCCGGGCCGCCCCCGCAGTCCCCGCGGCGCCTGGCGCGCTCCCCGCGCTCGCGACGAGGGAGGAGGGGCTGACAGCGGAGCCTCCGGCCGTGGCCGCCGCTGCTACCTCCCCGGGTCGGGCTGCTGAATAGCCCGAAGGGAAGCCCACCCCGCAGCCCCGCGGCCTCCGCACCTCGTCCTCCAGGAGCCCGAACACCTCCATCGCGCAAGTTGCCATTTCCGAACGCTTCCCGCAAACCGGACGCGCTCGCCCCCGCCCAGGGCAGGCAACTGTAAAGGAGGAGGAGGAGAAGCGCGAGTAGGCGGGGAAGAGTTGGAGGAAGAGGAGGAGGCGCTCCCCCGGCGACAGCAGCGCCTCCCCCGGCGAGAGGGCGCTAGCGGCACCCGGCAGCGCGGCGGGAAAAGGCCGGCGGCGCGCGCTCCTGGGGCTGAGCCGGGGCGCGCGTGGCGGGGCTCGGGCAGTGGGAAGGGCGCGCGTAGAGGGGCTCAGGTGGGAGGAGCGCGCGCGACGGGAGCTAGGGCGTGGGGAACGTGCGTGGCGGGGCGCGCAGTCGGTCCCCTCCCCAGGAGTGGGTGGGTGGTTGACGGCCCTGCGGGGGAGCCGGGAAGCGCCGGGAAGCCAAGCTGCAGTGTTCCTCAGCAACAAGTCTCACTGAGATTCGACCGGGAGCTCGGCCTCTGACTAGACGCCTGGGAATCCGTGAGCTTAATCCCCACTTAAATCCCAAACTGAAAATTATAGTGCTTTCTTGTCGGTGAAAGCTGTCGATTCCAGTAAGAAGCTGGACCTTGGGACGGCCAGGGAAGGCCAGAGCGTGGCAGCAAATGGGGAGGCCTGAAGGGATCGCAGCAGGCTTTGACTCGGGATCTGAAATTCTCTCCCCAGGATTCGTAAACACTGCCAATTCCTAATCTATTTGCTGTCCTGTGGTCTGTCCACCAGTAACGTCCTGACCTGACCCGGAGTTGAGCCATTTTAAAGCCCACCAGTGACATCCAACCTCAAGGCTGACTCTAAACCTGCTTTATCTGAGCGTTGACCTGTAGCTCTACCAGACAGCATTGAAAATTGAGAAAGGGGGAAAAATAAAATGAACTAGGACCTCCCGTAGAATAACCCCTCCTATGGAATAAGGTTATGGAATTATCATGCTTTTTAATATTCCTTTCTGATGGGCTTTATAGTTCCATGATTACTGGAAGACCTTCACCAAATAAGACATCCATAAGAGTCTGGGTAAAATTATGAACACCTAGGCCACAATTTATATCTTTTTTTATGCATTTGCAGAAATTTGCAAAATTCTATAGTTGCAAAATCTAATTTTTATTTTCCTCAATGATTTAACAATAATTCTGATTTATTTTTAACAGTTTAAGATGCTATGTGGGAACAAGCTATAGCCCGTATTACTGGCTTGTTACATAAGATTTTGTTGTACTTGGCTAGGCGCAGTGGCTCATGCCTACAATTCTAGCACTTTGGGAGACCGAAGAGAGTGGATCACCTGAGGTCAGGAGTTTGAGCCCAACCTGGCCAACATGGTGAAACCCTGTCTCTACTAAAAACACAAAAATTATCTGGGTGTGGTGGCAGGCGCCTGGAGTGCCACGTGCTCCGGAGGTTGAGGCAAGGGAATTGCTTGAGCTGGGAAAGTGGAGGTTACAGTGAGCTGAGACCTCGCCATTGCACTCCAAACTGGGCAGCAGACCGACTTGTCTCAATTGTTGTACTTTATGTTCTGCAGTGCCCATTTCATTCATGTAATATCATGTATCAGAATTCTGTTAATATACAATTCAGATTTCGTCTGTCACTTAATCAATCATGACTACAAAATTACAGAATGGTCAGGAATTGTTGGCTTACCGAAATCTAAAAAGCCATGAGAGCATTAATTTGTTGTTGTTGTTGTTGTTGTTTGTTTTTGAGAGAGTCTTGCCATATCTCCAGGCTGGAGTACAGTGGCACAATCTCAGCTCACTGCAACCTCTGACTCCCTGGTTCAAGCTATTCTCGTGCCTCAGCCTGCCAAGTAGCTGGGATTGCAGGTGCACACTACCATGCCCAGCTCATTTTTGTATTTTTAGTAGAGACGGGGTTTCACTATGTTGGCCAGGATAGTCTCAAGCTCCTGACCTCGTGATCCGCCTGTCTCGGCCTCTGAAAGTGCTGGGATTACAGGCATCAGGTACCACACCCCGCAAATTTATTTTTTAAGCTGTTGAATATCTGTGGGGTTTTGTGGGGTAAGAATACAAAAATCTGAAAATATTGTGTGACCTTCTATTTTGGGAATAATATTTCCCTCATCTCTCATGATATACATTTTTATGTTTAATTTTAAGTCAGTTAAGTCATTTGAATTTAAGTTAATTCAGTGTCATCTCAGGGCACAGTTACAAACAGGTGTAAAAACAACTTACGTTACTGCTACTAAAATTTAATGAATATATAATAATTATATACAGCCTAAAACTGGTAATTTAAAAAAAAAAATGGATAAATCCCCAAGGGATTATAAAGCAAAGCAAATTGGCCACTTGATGTAGCTAATCTGCATTAGTGACGATAATTCTGAAGACCGCTGATTTGACTCATGATTTCTTATTCTGTCATTCTGAATATGAAATCTTGGAGAATTAAACAGGCAGCTACCAATACAAGATGAACCAGAGTAATTATTATATCCTAGTCAACAACTAGGAGGGGACCCTGAAATTAAAGGAAATTCAAATAGAGATGGTGATATCAGCTGGTAGTCCAATAACCAACTACCATCAAGAAAGCTGTTTAGAATCAAGAACTCTTCTCTACATATCACTCAACTGTGCAGAACTCTAATGAAGGCCTTTTGCCCACCTAGACTGCCTTCAATTAGGTTTATGTTTATTTGGTTTGAGTATGCGTATAACCATGTGAGAGGCATGTGTGAAGAATGTGATATGGTGCATAACAATTTATTCTGTGCCTCACACTTGTGTTAGGGATCATCCCAAGTCAACGCCCAGGCAATTCTAGCATCACCCCTTCCATGTCTTGTTCTTGTGTCTTTTCTCCCTTCAAATCTGCCTTTACATGAGCCTCCAGACTGATTAAAGACGCATAAATGAATGAAAACCAGTAAATCTGGTCTAGACTTTCTAGTAGTGCATGTACCTAACCCTTTTTTTACTCTGCCTGTACATTTCACTGTGATGCAGAAGTTGAAATTTTTTCTAGTTTTTAAAATATCACCCCTTGGGATAAAAAATCTGAGGCTGAATGTAACAATATGAAAGGTAACGATATGAAATGTACTTTAATGTTGGTAGTTAATTCCCTAAGGGATAAAAAAAATGCCTTGTTCAGAAGTTCTCCTTTAATTCTTTCACTCTTAATACCTGCTGGCTGCTTCCTTTCTAATAGCTAGTGTTTGAGATGTTTAAGGTTCATTTTTTTCTTCCATTGCAAACTCCCTGGATGTCATCCATTGCCATTGCCATTACCGAGGTTTCATCTACACTCTTTGTAGAGCCCATCTCAGATTCAGAGCTTAGTAGTGCAAGACATGTTACTATTTAATTTTCTGAAATCAACTAAGTTTCTACCTCCAGTGGTAGAAGACATAGTCCTAATTAATTCATTGGTCTTCCCTGACCCGCTTTTTGCTAAGCTGGATTCTAATTTCTAATAGGCTATTGTGCTCCCTCATCTTGGTGATGAAGGTTCTCATCACTGCCTCCTGGCATTAGTAGATGTATCCTTGTTTCTGCTGGCCTCTAGTTGTGGACGTCTTTATCAAGTAGAATTACCATGTCTGTCTGATAGTAACTCAAACCAGTAATATTTAAAGACTCATTTTATATGGCTCTCCCATGTAAAAGTCTAGACAGTGGGCAGGCCAGGATTAATAGGGCTGGATTGCTTTGTCAAAAGCATCAGAAAATCAGGGATTTTTCCAGCTCACTGCTCTGATGTTTGTAGGTGTGACCCTCATCCTCATAGTCCAGAGAGTGGCTCAGACTTCAACCATTACATCTGTGTTCCAGGTAACAAGGCAGAGGAAGGAGTAAACAAGAGAGTTCAGGTATCATGCTTATCTTTTAAAATGCCCTCCCACAAGAGGTGGGAAGTAGTGAGAGAGACAGCCAGGTGCAAGGCACTGGAGCCCAAGTGTGTTCAGGAAGGATTTGCTTGGTGTAGTGATGATGGCAGAAATGGGAAATTGGTTATTTGTAGAGATGGTTGATCCAATAAGTGAATATATGAATGATAACGAGAACCACATTCTTTACAGTTGAAGAAGGAAGTTACAAGAATGGAAAGAGAAAACTTGAATGAGTCTTCTGTTATAATGAAATTGGTGGTATTGATATGAACTCAAAGTTTTTAATATATATATTTAATATATATAGACAGCATAGAAATAAATGTAGATATAAAACTGCTGCATATGCATACACATACACACATGCACACACACACAAATATTTTCTACATTTGTACACTAAGAGGGTCTGGGAACAGTGACACCCCAAAAGCAATGAGCATATCTTGCATCATGCCTGGAATCCCAGCACTTTGGGAGGCTGAGGCGGGTGGATCACCTGAGGTCAGGAGTTCGAGACCAGCCTGGCCAACATGGTGAAACCCCATCTCTACTAAAAATACAAAAACTAGCTGGGCATGGTGGTGCATCCTGTAGTCCCAGCTATTCGGGAGACTGAGGCAGGAGAATCACTTGAACCCGGGAGGCAGAGATTGCAGTGAGCCAAAATTGTGCCACTGCACTCCAGCCTGGCAACAGAGCAAGTCTCCATCTCAAAAAAAGAAACTGGGGCTCCTTGGAAAAATGGCTGATTCCAGGACTAGGACAAGCAAATAAAAGTTGAGCCTGAAACATCTTGTTATACATCTCATATATATATATGAAGGTAATGATGGAGACAGATCAAAAGGACATAGGAACCAACCTGAAAAGGTTCCTACTGGCCAAATATGGACTAACTTGAGCACCAAAATAAATTATGATAGCAACAGATTATAATCCAATGAATATTTCTAATACCGTGATTCCATTACAGATATAAATTATAATAAATGAGTAAATTCAAAGTTTAGTGACAAGTGAGATTTTTATAGGGTTCCAAGCATCTTTCCACAAAGTACTTAGTTACATAGAGGAAAATCCTGAAAGACTCCACCTTAATCAAAAGATCAAAGTGAACATTAGTAATGGGAAAAATCAGAGTCTTGCAACCCAGTGCATTTCCTACATAACTTGGGTCTAATTATGAGAAAACAAATCCAATTTAAGGAATGTACTACAAAAGATTTGCCCTGTAAACTTCATAAGTGTCAAGGACATAGAAGTAAAGACAGTTGGAGGAACTATTCCAGACTGACAGAGATTAAAGACACTGCATTATGGTTCTCTAGAGGAACAGAAGCGATAGGAGGCATATATATATATATATGTGTATATATATATATATATATATATACACACACACACACACACACACATACATAAAGAGATTTATTATGAAGAATTGGTTCACACAATTATGGTGGCTGTCAAGTCCAATATGGACAGTGTGGGCCTGAAAGCTGGAGACCTAGAAGAGTGGATGGTGCAGATGAAGCCCCAGGGCCATCTACTGGAGAATTCCCTCTTGCCCAGGGAGGCTAGTCTTTTTGTTCTCCTTGGATCTGTAACTGATTGGAGGGCAACCTGCTTTACTCACAGTTCACCAAGTTCTCCAATTTGACAAAAGTAACCATCACAGACATGACAAAGGCAACTCATGATTCTGAGCCCTATTGCTATAAAAGACATTATTTGAGCATTAGGTGAAACATGAATGTATCTGAGGATTAGATTATGTAATATATGAATGCTAATTGCTCACTTTTGATAAGTGTATTGTGGTTATGTAGATAAGTATGACTTTGTAAGAAGTACACATGAAAGTATTAGGAGGTGATGGGTCAACAGGTACACAAAGTACACTCAAATAATACAAGAAAAAGGTCTTTGAGGTAAATTTTCTAACTTTTCTGTACGTTTGGGGTTGTTTCAAATTTTCAGAAAAGAAGCAGTAAAATTGCACTGGTTAAAAATAAATGTCTTCAGTAGGGCAGGCATGGTAGCTCACACCTGTAATCCCAGCACTTTGGGACGCCAAGGCAGGTGGATCACTTGAGGCTGGGAGTTAGAGACAAGCCTGGCTAAAAAATACAAAAATTAGCCAGGTGTGGTGGCTCACACCTGTAATCCCAGCCACTCAGGAGGCTGAGGTGGGAGAATTGCTTGAACCCGGGAGGCGGAGGTTTCAGTGAACAGAAACCACACCACTGTACTCCAGCCTGGGTGACAGAGTGAGACTCTGTCTATCTGTCTATCTATCATCTATCTATAAATAAATAAATAAATAAATAAATAAAAGTCTTCAACAGAAGGAACAAGGGCCCTTTGGAGAAATGGCTGGTTCTAGGACTGGGGCAGAAAATGTACAAGATGAGCCTGGGGCATGTTTAGTGCCAGACCCAAAAGGAGAAAGAGATGAAAGAGGGAGAAAGAAAAAGTGATCAAACCCATGTCAGAGATCTCTCAATGGCCAAAGCAAGAGCAATTTAAGCAACAAAATAAAGTAGTATTGGATTGTAACCCAGAGTGTAAAATAAACAGATAAATCTGTGCTTATATAAATAAATAATTAAGGGAGAAGAATTATCTGTGTAGAATTCCATATACATTTTAATAGAGATTATAGATACTCTGTGTGATGACTAACTGTATGTGTCAATGTTGGCTGCCAATGTAGCTGGTAAAACATTACTTCTGGGTGTATCATTGAGGGTGTTTCCAGAAGAGTTTAGCATTTGAATTGATAGACTGAGTAAAGATTACCCTTACCAATGTTGGCAGGGGGTAAGGGGAGGGCATCATCCAAACTTCTGAGAACTTGAATAGAAGGAAAAGGCAAAAGGTGAGCTGCTTGGGGTTTATCATCTCATAGGGCTTCTGACAGGAAGTGGTGCACAGCACATTTTTCTTTAGATCAGAACGATTATTAGGGACTTTGTAATCACTGCCTCTTGATACTCAGCAGCGAAACTGTAGGCAGTAAGTAGAGTCCCAGAGACTCATCTATACTTCATCTCCATCTCTCTTCAGGGTAGGAAAACAGGCTTCATCATCATTCATTCTACCCAAATCTCTTGTTTATGGCATCAACTTTGGCTCTTGGTACTCAAATGCAGGCTTTTGAAATAAAAGTTTTTTTGAAAAAAACCTTTCTCTCACCATTTTTTTTTTTTTTTGAAGCAGTCTCACTCTTGCCCAGGCTTGGAGTGCAGTGGTGCAGTCTTGGCTCACTGCAACCTCTGCCTCCTGGCTTCAAGTGATTCTCCTGCCTCAGCCTCCTGAATAGCTGGGATTACTGATATGTACCACTATGTCTGGCTAATTTTTGTATTTTTAGTAGAGACAGGGTTTTACCATGTTAGCCGGGCTGGTTTTGAACACCTGGCCTCAAGAGATCTGCCTGCCTTGGCCTCCCAAAGTGCTGGGATTACAGGCATGAGCCACCGCACCTAGCATCAACATATTTTTTTTCTACCAGGAGTTTCAAAGCTCTGTTTTAAAACTTAAAAACTGAGCACTGACTCACCATTCTCTTTTCATTTCTGTAGTAACACTTCTAGCCTGAGGGCAGAATCAGAAAGCCTCACTGCTGTCTGACTGGAGCCAGAGGAAGTGTGGCAGGATATTCCAGGAACATAAGCAGTTATCAGCAATAGAATTTCACAATACTTGCTATTGCTTCCACACCCATATCTCTTTCCTAAGCTTCAGACATGTATTTCCCACAAACTATATCTGCCTGGATATCATGAAAAAATATCAAACTAAATAGATCTCAAAGTGAACTTGTCATCATCCTGTATTTTGTGTCTCAGAAATAGCATTATTGTCTATTCAGTTGGAAAGGCTAGAAACTTCTGAGTATCTTAAAATTCATACTTCCTGCTCATTCCTACAACTTCTTCATATCATTAATTTGTTATACAATAGAAATTCTTTCCTCTTCTACCTAAGAATTTTTTTCTCATCTTATTGGTATCCATGGCTAATGTCAGTACACCCATCATTGTCTGGTAATTGGCCCAGACTGGTAGCTTTTTGTCTTTTTTGTCTTACCCTATATGTTCTGAGACAAATGTTTGTATGCAGTAGTTTATTTTGATACACACTCCCAAGCAGTAGTGTGCTAGAGTCAACTCATACTGGCCTCCATGGTACAACTGTGTACACCTGTATCCAACTGCAGATTTAGTGATGTCTTGCTGGTAGCCTGAAATTAACTGTGGTGTGAGTATTTATACAATAGAAATTGGCAAACACTACAAACCAAGATAATTTTTTTTTCCTGGAGAGGCAGTTATTAAACATGTGCAGGCACATGACTGAGCCTAGAAAACATGAGTGAGGGACTGAAAAGAGTCAAACAAGGAATGGCATAAAACCCAGGCAGTGATTTTAAAAGAGTCAAACAAGGAATGGCATTAAACCCAGGCAGTTTTTAGTTTCATTTACATTATTAACTTGATTTGGGGCTTGGTATCACTAAGAACCCTTGAGGAGCTGTACAGAATGTATCTCAAAATTGTTCTACCAAGAAGAGAGTATTTATTTATTAGTTTTAATTACCCATTGGACAGGGGTTATTTCATAGGATGTTAATATTTGCAGATTTTCTTGAGTATTGAATGGCTGAATAGGCTCCTACAGTTATGTCCAACAGAAGTGACAGTGAGGCACAGGGGCAGAAAGTGAAATATAAATTAAGCAACTAAAATGAATTGCTGTCTGGTTACATCTCTGTGCCTTTGGTTGCTGCAGCAAGGACTGGAGTAAATGTTAGTTGAGAGGATATGAGGCAGAGTGCAAGAGGAATCTCATACATGTGCAGATCTGCCCCTCACTTAGTCCATTCTGCCAAAGAGTCTTTGAGGTGTGTCCAGTTTTCAACCTCTCCAAAGGACTTGATAGACAAGGGTTTGTAGGATAAGCTGTAGCATCTACTGTGTAACTGGTCTCAAGGCCACAAATGATACGCATTATCTCTCTCCTACCACCCACTCTCTGTTTTCCCATTCTTGGCCAGCACTTCAGAAAATCTAGGTTATTGCCTGGTGTTAACTCATATTTTCATTCCCCCAAAAATATGACTTGATAGTTGTGTTAAACTTATTGAGTCATGGTTCTAATAATTGCCCATTTAGAGTTGTCAATGGACATGCAAGTACTAAAATATGCCCCAGTGAATCCTCTGAGTTCCAAACATGCTCTTTCTTGTCTTTCTTTCTGGTGTAACTCAAGCATAGCTTCTATACCTCCCTGCCAATAGTTTATTTTGATTTTATGTATCAACATAAACTACTATGTTTTTCTGTTGGTCCACTAACATGTGAAGCTCAAAATGACCAAGTGGTGGTCATAGCTTCCACTACAGGGGCACCCCTGCTGTGTCTCCTGGAAGAAGCATCTCTTCTACCCCATACTAGGAACTAGGATTCCTAATTCAGCAGTACGTAAATTGTTTTGTAGTTCTCACTGAATTAGTCTGGGAGTTCCTTGAACATAAGAACTGTGTTTATCTTCCCATTGGACACATAGAAGCCAGTCAACAGTTATATGAATGAAAGATGATATTTGCCAGAAACGGAAAAATGCATATGTAACACTGATTTTTTTCCCTCATAAAATCTTCATATTTATCGATTCTATGCTGCTGCTTATTGCATATGACTCAATCTGCAATAGATAAACCATATCTTATCTATACCATTTATATGCTATAGTTCAAAACCTTTGAGTAAATGCTGTTATTTTAGCTCCCAAATATAAAATAAATGAACAAAGTACATTCCATTTCAGTTATTAACAATTTTTAAGTGATAAAGTGAAAAACTTTAAAATATCAATATTACAAAAGTGTTGCCTTTTTACAATAACTTAGGCTTTTAGTTAAAATGAATAGCATTTGGAATTTGTCTGATATTTGCCTGAGTTATTAAAAAAACAAGGAAGATAATAACTTGAAACGCAAAATGCTTTATATAGTTTCCTAGAAAAAGAAAAGACATTATGTTTCTGGGTTCTTTTACCCTAGCATTTTTTTTTTTTGAGAGAGAGTCTCACTCTGCTGCCCAGGCTGGAGTACAGTGGCGGGATCTCGGCTCACTGCAACCTCCGTCTCCTGGGTTCAAGCGATTCTCCTGCCTTAGCCTCCCAAGTATACCCTAGCTATTCTTAATTCTGAATATAAAAGCGATTTTTAGTTAAATATTTAAGATATTGCTTCCGTTCTATTTTAACATACAGAGTAAAAGCATTATAAATAAGGATTCCTACTAAGGGTCTGGTGTTAATACACTTTATTTGAAACGACTCAAATGTGTGAATGAAAATAGGATTATCTCCTTATAAGACCAAGAAGAGAAATTTGCAAGCAATTAGAAGTGCTCATTATTATTCTATAGGTAATGTAATAATGTACTTTATGTGTCTTCATATGTAATATTTCTGTGGCAAATAATTAGTTTTTAAGTTACCTACAGCTGCAAATGTCTAAATCATTTGAGAAAATGGTCTTCAAGTTTTTCTACCAAATACAGATTAACATTTTAGGTTTGTTTTTAAGAGATGATGAGTGGTAAATGGCTTGAGGGCTTTGGAGGAAGCCGCTTACAAATTAAGCTAAAGGTCCTGTCTACCTGTACAAACCTGTTTAGCTTTCAGTTGAAGACTCTGGGGAAGAGCAGATAAATATTTTGCAAGCAATTTTCACGATACATTTGTAGCATCTGAATTATTCTTCTTTCTTTTGACTCATTTCTGAGACCAAAACTAAAGTAACTTCTGCTGTGGTTTGAATATGTCTCCCAGAGTTCATGTGTTGGAAATTTAAACCTTAGTGCAACAGTGTTGAGAGGTGGGATCTTTAAGAGGTAATTATCAGTGGGGCATAGTGACTCATACCTGTAATCCCAGCACTTTGGGAGGTTGAAGCAGGAGGACTGCTTGAGGCCAGGAGTTTCAGACCAGCCTGGGCAACATAGTAAGACTGCCGGTAAAAACAATTTTAAAAAATAGAATAAATTAGCCAGGAATGGTGCTGCAGGCCTGTAGTCTTAGCTCCTTGGGAAGCTGAGGTGGATCACTTGAGTCCAGGAGTTCAAATTTCTATCCATTTTAAATTGCCCAACAGATATTCTGTTATAGCAGCACAGAGTTTGAGGCAGATATTGTTGAGGTTAAAATACTACTTGTCTCTGGGCACGGTGGCTCACGCCTGTAATCCAAGCACTTTAGGAGGCCAAGGTGGGTGAACCACTTGAGGTCAGGAGTTCGAGACCAGTCTGTCCAACATGGTGAAACCTTATATCTACTAAAAAATAAAAAATTAGCAAGGCACAGTGGCACACGCCTGTAATCCCAGCTACTTGGGAGGCTAAAGTGGGATAATCACTTGAACCCAGGAGGCAGAGGTTGCAGTGAGTTGAGATTGTGCCATTGCCCTCTATCCTAGGCAACAAGAGTGAAACTCCATCTCGAAAAAACAAAAACAAAAATCACTACCTGTCTAGTGTATGATAAGAATACAAAAAACAACTTGGCATATCCTATTGAGAATACATACAGAATCAAAGAGTTTTGGAATAAGAGGGCATTCCCTAATTATATGTTTTAGGTGATGCCAAAGGATATAAAAGTTTTTATTGCAGAATAGATACAAAAATATTGACGGCAAATGTGATTTTTTCTCTCTGTTCAAGATTGAGCCTTTTTGATCAATTTTGTTTAGAAATGTCTTCCCTATTATGTGAAAAAGTCATATGAAACAATGTAAACTCTATATGACCCAACTGTTATCCATAGGTGAATAGCTTAAATAAATGGTGTATATTGATGCTGTATTTTTCCATAAGGCTGCTGAAATGTATAAATTAGATGAGTATGGAACACAGCATCATGAGACAAAGTGTTGAAGCAAAAACCAAGAACCAAGTTGAAGAACGAAGTATATACTGTTTACTGTAGTGAATTGTGCCCATCAAACTTATAATGATGGCCACTTCTGGCATAGTGGAGGGTCCTAGGATTTGGGGAATTAAAATAAAAAATGACTTTAGCCTTATTTATAATGTATTATTTTTTAAAATGTTTTAATTTTGTCTTATAAAGTATTAATTAAACATTGAAATAAAATAATTGTATTAGTCTATCCTGATGCTGCTATAAGGACATGCCTGAGACTGGGTAACTTTTATTTTTCGAGATGGAGTTTTGCTCTTGTTGCCCAAGGTGGAGTGCAGTGGCACAATCTCGGCTCACTGCAACCTCTGCCTCCCAAGTTCAAGTGATTCTCCTGCCTAGCCTCCCGAGTAGCTGGGATACAGGCCCCCGCCACCATACCTGGCAATTTTGAATTTTTAGTAGAGATGGGATTTTACCATGTTGGCTAGGCTGATCTAAAACTCCTGACCTCAGTTGATCCCCCTCTTTAGCCTCCCCATTGCAGGCATGAACCACCACACCTGGCCTGAGTAATTTGTAAAGGCTGGAGGTTTAATTGATTCAAAGGTCCACAGGACTGGGGAGGCCTCAGGAAACTTACAATCATGTTGGAAGAGGAAGCAAACATGTCCATTTTCACATGGCAACAGCAAGGAGAAGTGTGCAGCAAAAGGAGGAAAAGCCCCTTATAAAACTGTCAGATCTCATGGGAACTCTCTGTCACAATAACAGCATGAGGGTAACTGCTGTTATTAACCCCCATAATTAAATAACCTCCTACTGGGTCCCTCCCACAACATGTGGGGATTTTGGGAACTACAATTGAAGATGAGATTTCAGTAAGGATGTAGCCAAACCGTATCAATGAATGAAAAATATTGTTACTACATTAATAAAAGGTTTTAATAAAACACATAGAATACTAGATGATATTTATCTGTTATATGACGTTTTTATATATTTTATGTAACATATTTATCAGGAGTAATCTAGCCAAAATTACTCCTGATAAATACTTTACATAAAATAAGTAAATTTAACTAAAATTACTCCTGATTCTTATTTGATAATAGTATTGCAGGGAAACAACTTTAGAATTAGTAAGAACCAGAGGGCTTTTTAGGATAACTTAAAATTTCTTTTTTCATTCTTTTTTTTTTTTTTTTTTCAGGTCTCATTCTGTTACCCAGGCTGGAGTTCAGTAGTGCAATCATGGCTGCAGGGCTCAGGTGATCCTACCACTTCAGCCTCTTGAGACTGTGTGTACTACAGGTACACATTACCATGCCTGGCTAAATTTTGTATTTTATGTAGAGATGGAGTTTTGCCATGTTGCCCAGGCTGTTCTCAAACTCCTGTGCTCAAGTGATCCACCCACTTCTGCCTCACAAAGTTCTAGGATTACAGGCATGAGCCAACTATGCCCAGCCTCTTCTGGAAATTTAAATTTTTGGTGTCAATTCTAATAAAGGACTTAATAATATCAAGACAGACAACTCAATAAGAGAGGCAAAATGCTTAAACAGGCACTTCACAAAGGAGGATATCTAATTGTTCAATGAACATACAAGGAGAAGGTGCTCAATCATTAGTTGTCAGGGAAATGTACACAATGAGATAGCACTACTCACATATCAGAAAGGATACAAAATTTTAAAATGACAATACCACATGTTAGCAAGGATCTAGGGCAACTGAAAGTAATCATCTGCTGTTGGTAATGTAAATTGGCATAGCCTCTTTAGCAAGCTATTTGGCAACAGTCTATTAAATCTAAATAAAGTGCTTACCTTATCCTCCAGCAGTTCCTCTCTTGATGAATGAAAACATGGATGACCCAAAAGACATGTGCAAGAACATTTATTTGTAGCTTTGTTTATACTGTCTCCAAATTGGGAACAACCCAAATGTATATTAAGGGTGTAGTATTCGTAGAGTGGAATACAATAGAACAATCAGAACAAGTTACTGTTGTGTGCAACAGTAGGATATGTTGCTGTATGACAGATGCACCTGGCAGCAATAATATAAGTATATGCTTAAGAATGAACCTATGGTCTAAGAGGAATGTGTGTTCAGAGTTCTGAGCTAAGGAACCTGGGAGTGGTCAACCCAGAGTTTCACTCCTTTTCTATGAAGGATATCTGAACCCCTAGTTTCTCCCTTGGAATGCAGGCTGTATGTGGGATTGAGGCCCTTTGTTTTGGATTGAATGAAAACTGCTAGGTGGAAGTTGCTACAAAGAGGAAATGCTATGTAAATTGCATGCTTTTAACAAACAGGAGTGGTTCTCCTGTCCAGCTGCTGCCACTGGACCACCCCTATTTGTAAGTTTTAGCAATAAACCCTTTGTCTCATTTGCTGTCTCCACCTCTCTTCCTCAGCCTCTCAGACATGATACCATCCCTATTGGGGTCAATGTGGTTCTGGCATGACAATTGCACAGACATAATGTTGAGCAAAGGAAGGTAGACATTAAAGCATATGGTATGGTTTCATTTAAATAAAGTAAAAAATGGGCAAAACAAATTTGTGATAGAAGTCAGAATAGTGGGGACGGGCATGGTGGCTCACGCCTGTAATCCAAGCACTTTGGAGGCCAAGACGGGTGGATCACCTGAGGTTGGGAGTTCAAGACCAGCCTGACCAACATGGTGAAACCCTGTCTTAAAAAAAAAAAAAAAAAAAAAAAAAAGAAGTCAGAATAGTGAATACTTTTGGGAGGCAGTGACTAGTAGATCACATGAAGACTCTAGGGCATGGACAATCTTAATCTGGGTGCCAATTAATGTGTACATTCACTTGGTAAAAGTTCATTCAGCTGTATACTTCAGACCTGTGCAGGTTTTATGTGTTATCCTTCAATTTAAAATGTTTTTAAGGCTAGGCACAATGGCTCACATCTGTAATCCCAGCACTTTGAGAGGCCAAGACAGGGGATACCATGAGCTTAAGAGTTTCAGGCCAGCCTGGGCAACATGGTGAAACCCCATCTCTGCTAAAATTGCAAAGAATTAGCTGGATATGATGGTGGGTGCCTGTAATCCCAGCTACTCGGGAGGCTGAGGTAGGAGAATTGCTTGAGCCTGGGAGGCAGAAGTTGCAGTGAGCCAAAATTATGTCACTGCACTCCAGCCTAGGCTACAGAGTGAGATCCTGTTTCAAATAAATAAATAAAGTAAAATCAAATGTTTATAAAATAAAATCTCTAGCATAGTCACATGGACACAGAAGGCAGTTAGTGCCAAGTTATCCCAAGGTTGGCCCCTAAGATTGTGAGTTCCCCTTCTGAGGTTCCAAGAGCTCTTCTAGTTTCTTTCCTTCCTGAGAACTGGTTGTTAAGTTATTTTTTGATTCTCTTGATCAGGGGTCCCCAAACTTTTTACACAGGAGGCCAGTTCACTGTCCCTCAGACCGTTGGAAGGCCAGACTATGCAAGGTGTGACACCCTTCACAGCCAGCACTGCTGCCTCCACTATCCCAGACAGCGGTATACAGTGTCACAGGCCCAGCACCGCCTCCAGTGCTGTATACAGGGATGGCGGTGATCAGCCTGTGACACTGTGTATACAGCGTCCTGGACATCTGCAGCAGCGGTGGGTCTGTTCTGTGGGAAGCCCACTGCTGCATGTTTCCCCTATTATAAGACACCTCCTAAAAATAAGACAGCCCCCGTCTTTTTGGGGGTAAAATTAACATAAGACAGGGTCTTATAATAGGGGAAACACGGTGTGTAGTAATGTGGGGGGAGACTTTTGGGCAAAGGGAGGTTATAGGGGCCATTATGTTGTTGTAAATTTGGGGAAGTATGGGAGCCATTGTACTGTGTAGTAATGGTTATAGTGCTTTGCCTTTCTTCCTACTTCTGCTGTTATTTCACACTGCTTCTGGTGATGTGGGGCGCCACAGACGCAGACCGGATGTGCGTCATATGATGTGCTTCCGGAGCTGTGACGCATGCGTCCTGCATCACTGGAAGTAGTACTGTATGTGAGCCATGCCGTGCTTTGCAGCGCCACCACATACTGTGCTCCTCTCACTGACCACCAATGAAAGAGGTGCCCCTTCCTGAAGTGCAGTGGGGGCTGGATAAATGGCCTCAGGGGGCCGCATGCAGCCTGCAGGCCATAGTTTGGGGACCCCTGCTCTTGATCATTGCAATAAAGATCTCCCCCAACATAATGAGTCTCTTACTGAGAGCCACTTGAATTTCAAGAATAAATTGAATAAATTGAATAAATTTCAAGAATAAATTGAATTTCAAGAATAAATCATTCTTCAGATAAACAGTCCTGCTTTTTATTAAAAAGACAAATACCTTACATGTTAAAGTGGCAGAAAACATGTATCTCTCTTATACATGATAGAACCCTAACTGAGTACAATGGAATGTTTGACTATAAGCAAGAAATTTATATAACTGGCATCTCTACTGCAAGGGAATGCCTTCTAACTTAATAGTAAAATCCAGATCTAAGATCAGAATTAAAAGAATGACATCCACAGTGGCAAGAGTGGGGATGGGGGTCTCTTGCCAATTACTACTCTAGAGCACACTGATCAACATGATTAACTGATCCTTAATATCCTTAGTACAACCAAGAACACTAGAATGTTTAAAATTACTAACTTACAAGGAGAGTTCTTCTCAAGAGGGTGCATTCTGTTATAAGAAAGTCCCTTTTGTTCTGCCGAATACCTTGATAGATTTAGGTATGCAAAATGAGCCTAGAGCTAAATTTGGTATTGAAGAGTTGAATTGTTCTGCATTTTAAGGAAAGAAGACATTGGCGTTCCTAGTATATTCAGTGAGGGAATGGAGGTTGGAGGAAAAAAAAGAAAAGGGATGACATGAAGCTAGGGGAGAAATAGACAGAAAAAAATAAATAGCAATCAAACCCTGGTTGTACACTCCTTTAAGGGTAAGAGTGTTTAACATTAAAGTTGTTTGCATTTTTACGACAAAATCTCCTTATCTGTCCCCAAAATATTTGATCATATTTATAAAACATATAAATATCTCTTTTGTGTATGTTTCTTTTAAAGGTTGGTATGATGTTCAACAGACAGCATAGAGTTCAATATACACTAGAGAGTGAGATGACTCATAAACTGAACCAGAGCTGGTAATAGAAACATATAAACATGAGTACATCTAGCATTCAAAGAAATCTAAAGGATTGCTTTGAATTTCTATAGATCCTGGAATAATCGTTAAAGTCACTCTTAGTGTAATTTCATGGGCAAGGAAAACTTCACTTGCTTATTGTGTACACAAGCCTTTACTGGGCTAGGTGCGGTGGTTCATACCTATCATCCCAGCATTTTGGGAGGCCAAAACAGGAGGATCACTTGAGCCCATGAGTTTGAGACCAGCTTGGGCAACATAGTGAGACCCCATCTCTATAAATATATATATTTTTAATTACCTGAGTGTGGTGATGTGCACCTGTAGTCCCAGCTACTCTGGTGAGGTGGGAGGATTGCTTGAGCTGGAAGGTCAAGGCTGCAGTGAGTTGTGATGGCACCACTATACTCCAAGCTGGGCAACAGGTAAGACCCTGTCTCAAGGAAATAAAAGACTTCACTAAAGGCTAGGTAATAACAAATAACCAAAGGGAAATAAACACATAATGTAACATCAAACTAGATTTTCTGGTTATTATGTAACTATAATAGGTCTATTGGCTGATGTGCATGGTAAGCCAATATGCCAAGATACCAGGTTGCAGCAGAGAGGTTTAATTGTAGGGCTGCCACATAAGGAGATGGGAGGAAACCTCAAACTCCCTGAAGAGTTTGGGACTAGAGTATAAGGGTTTTGGAATAAGCCAAGGCATGAAGATTGTTGCTTGGTTGAAGAGTGCATGGTGAAGTCATGGTACAGAGAGATGAAGAAATGATATTCTTATCCTGTTTCAGTTACTCTACAAGGATCTTAAACTGCTTGGCATCAGCTGTTCTGCTGGAATTCAGGATCTGCTTAAGCAATTCTTAAACAAAAGTATTAGGACTCTAATGTCAGAAATTGTATCTATCATAAACAAAAGCTTTATGATTCTAGGGTCAGGAATCCTATTTATAGGTATAATGGGGGTGCAAATGGCCAGTATCTAGTGTGATATGACTTTCAGTAACAAGGAAGTGGGTTAACTTGCAGCAATCTGGGTTAACTTGCAGACTGATTGCTGCTTACTTATAAATATTTCTGTCCAGAATTCTTGTAAACCCCCTGAGGGTGGTATATTAGACCATTTTCTTCCTGCTGATAAAGGCATACCTAAGACTGGGAAGAAAAAGAGGTTTAATTGGAATTATAGTTCCACATGGCTGGGGAAGCCTCAGAATCATGGCGGAAAGCAAAAGGCACTTTTTACATGGTACCAGCAAGAGAAAAAAAAGAGGAGGAAGCAAAAGCAGAAACCCTTAATAAACCCATTAGATCTCATGAGACTTACTCACTGTCATGAGAATAGCACAGGAATGACCAGCCCCCATGATTCAATTACCTCCTTCCCCTGGATCCCTCCCACAACATGTGGGAATTCTGGGAGATACAATTCAAGTTGAGATTTAAGCAGGGCACAGCCAAATCATATCATTCCACTCCTGGACCTTCCAAACCTCATATCCTCACATTTCAAAACCAATCGTGCCTTCTCAACAGTCTCCCAAAGTCTTAACTCATTTCAGTATTAACCCAAAAGTCCACAGTCCAAAGTCTCATCTGAGACAAGGCAAGCCCCTTCCACCTATGAGTCTGTAATATCAAAAGCAAGCTGGTTATTTCCTAGATACAATGGGGGTTACAGATATTGCGTAAATACAGCTGTTCCAAATGGGAGAAATTGGCCAAAACAAAGGGGTTACAGGGCCCATGCAAATCTGATATTCAGTGGGGCAGTCAAATTTTAAATCTCCAAAATGATCTCCTTTGACTACAGGTCTCATATCCAGTTAATGCTGATGCAAAAAGTAGGCTCCCATGGTCTTGGGCAGCTCCACCCCTGTGGCTTTTCAGGGTGCAGCCTCTCTCCTGGCTGCTTTCACAGGCTGGCATTGAGTGTCTGAAGCTTTCCACGTACACAGTGCAAGCTGTCAGTGGATCTACCATTCTGGGGTCTGGAGGACAGTGGTCCTCTTCTCACAGCTCCACTAGGCAGTGCCCCATTAGGGACTCTGTATAGGGGCTCTGACCCTACATTTCTCTTCTGTACTGTCCTAACAGAAGTTCTCCAAGAGGTCCCTGTCCCTGCAGCAAACTTTTGCCTGGGCATCCAGGTGTTTCCATACATCTTCTGAAATCTAGGCAGAGGTTTCCAAACCTCAATTCTTGGCTTCTGTGCACCCACAGGCTTGACACTATGTGGAAGCTGCCAAGGCTTGAGGCTTCCACCCTCTGAAGCCAAAGACTGTACTGGCCCCTTTCAACCATGGCTGGAGCAGCTCGGACACAGAGAACCAAGTCTTTTGGCTGCACACAGCATGGGACTCTGGGCCTGGACCCCTAACCATTTTTCCCTCCTGGGCCTCTAGGCCTGTGATGGGAGGAGCTGCCGTGAAGGTCTCTGACATGTCCAGGAGACATTTTCCTCATGATCTTGGGGATTTACATCAGGATTCTTGCTATTTATGCAAATTTCTGCAGCTGGCTTGAATTTATCCTCAAAAAATGGGCTATTTTCTACTGAATTGTCAGGCTGCAAATTTTGTGAACTTTTATGCCCTGTTTCCCTTTTAATACAGAATGCTTTTAATAACACCCAAGTCACCTTTTGAATGGTTTGCTGCTTAGAAATTTCTTCCATCAAATACCCTAAATCATCTCTCTCAAGTTCAAAGTTCCACAGATCTCTAAGCAGGGGCAAAATACCACCAGTCTCTGCTAAAATGTAACAAGAGTCACTTTTGCTCCAGTTCCTAACAAGTTCCTTTTTTCCATCTGAGACCACCTCAGCCCGGACCTTATTGTTTATATCATTATCAACATTTTTGTCAAAGCCATTCAACAAATTGCTGGGAGGTTCCAAACTTTCCCACTTCTTCCTGTCTTCTTCTGAGCCTTCCAAACTGTTCCAACCTCTTCCTGTTAACCATTTCCAAAGTCACTTCCACATTTTTGGGTATCTTTTCAGCAATACCCCCCTCTCCTGGTAGCAATTTACTGTATTAGTCCATTTTCATGCTGCTTATAAGACATACTAGAGATTGGGGAGAAAAAGAGGATAAATTGGACGTAGCTGGGGAGGCCTCAGAATCATAGCAGGAAGTGAAAGGCGCATTTTACATGGCTGTGGGAAGAGAAAAATTGAGGTGAAAGCTAAAGTGGAAACCCCTGATAAACCCATCATATCTCATGAGACTTATTCAGTATCATTAGAATAGCCTGGGAAAGGCCAGCCTCCATGATTCAGTTACCTCCCCCTGGGTCCCCTCCACAACAAGTGAATTCAAGTTGAGACTTGGGTGGGAACACAGTCAAACCATATCAGGTGGCTTCAATGACTTGCTCACCTGAGCTTCCAATCCTCCATCCAATTGTGTTCATCTTAGACTTATCTCTTAGGAGACAAATCCTGGACACTTATTGTTTCAGTTAAGAGACTTTCCACCTCAATTAACAGAATACCAACTCCAAACCTTGAACAGTGAAGTTGGCTATATAACCAAATGCCTTGATGTAAGTAGACTTCAGGTATAATATTGTCATTGCTAGACAGGTTCATTCTGTCCAATGCACAGACAAAATCAATCTGCTGAGATGGCAGCATTGCAGTAGAGAAAAGGTTTAATTGACATGAGGCCAGCCCATGAGGGAAAACTTGGCTCAAATCAGTCTCTGAAGACGTGGAGGTTAGGACTTTTTAGGGAATAGGTGATGCTGATTGTTTTGGGATGAAATTGTAGGGGTATGGAAAGCAGTCTTTGTGGGCTGAGTCTGCCTCTGGGTGGGGCCACAGGATTAGTTGAGTCATGAGTTCAGGTGGGATAAATCTTAAAAACATCTCAAAAAAAGGAAAAAAAAAAAAACCCCAAGTATAATATTGATCTTATATAGGAGAAATTGGGAAGGTCCCAAATCTTGTGACTTCTGGCCACATAACTCCTGAGCAGCAAGGGATTAGAAACGATGCCTACATTTTAGCAGAGGTCAGGCCCCTCTCATAAGGCTAAACTTGAGGTCTTTTGTTAGTTTTACAAAGGCAGTTTAGTTTTGGGAAGGGCTGTTATCACCCCTGCTTTAAGGTTAAACTATAAACTAAAAACTAAATTCTCCCCATGGTTACCTTGGGCCACACCCAAGAAAGACTGAGGATAGCTTGGCAGTCAGAAGTAAGATGGAATCAACTATGTCAGATTTCTCTTACTGTCATAATTTTGCAAAGGCAGTTTCAACATGATCAAAATTCTGGCTTGATTTTCTTGCAGTCTTTGAGAGTCCATTCTCCATGTGTAGGCTTTGTTCTAAGGCTGGCTTCCCTCAAGGACACAAATTAAGCAACAGGTTCCTTTGCTTACATTCAATATGGAACAGTGAGGTCTACTTTCTGTCATTATCACTCAAATGTAAAGCACTTTCCCAAAGGCTATCAGTAGCTCAAATTTTATTGGCCAACACTGAGGTACATTCCCATTCCTAAACCATTTGCTGGCCAGGGATGAGATTCCATAGTTAGTTTACCCTAACTAGTCCTTACTTTGTGAGCCGAGGATGTTGTTAGTTTCCCCTAATCCCAAAGGTTGGATAAGGATGGACCAGAACAAAATTGGGAATCTATAAGAAGGAAGGTGTGGAAAATTGAATACAGGTAGGCACCAAAAATATCCACTATGTATATTTTCTGCCTGCCTTAATTCTCACCTTATTATTATTTTGATTTTTGTGGTCCAACTTCACTGGCTTTCTTTTGAGTCATCAAACATGCTTTGCTCCTTATCACCCAAAGATCTTTGTTCAGACTCTTAGCCTGGAATTCTCTTCTCCCACTCTCTTTTCTGGTAAAATGCAACTCATTTGTGGTCTTTCCACTTAAAAGCCATTTCTTTCGTAAAATCTCCCCTCAGCCCCTTCTACCTTATGTCTTTCTTCTTCAACTCAAACTAACTTAAGCAAAAGTAGAATAGAGTCAATTCTCATTAGGCACACTAGTTATGCTCTATCAGGTTGCCCTAAACACTGCATCGGTGAATACCGAACCATTGCTCCTGGAGGATATTAAAGGTTAGGTTCCAGGGAGCCTCTAGTCACAATTTTTTCATCAATATATCAATACATAACCTTGTTTTATGTGTGTTTTGGTTTAAAGACATCTCATTTAATATCTATTGTTGATTCATTAACATTGAACTACCAACATGCTAACTCATGCCTGAACAAAGCTTATCTAACCCATATATTTTCTCTGTAAGGCACATCCCAGTTTTGTACTCAGGAACACTAAACAAAACAGCACTTTAGCACTAAGCTCGAGGGCCATGTTAAACTGTGAAATCACCAAAAGGCACAAAATGTGAGAAACTTGGCACTAAAGATTGCAAAAAGGACATTTGTTTTCAGTGTGAGCGGTCAAGCAAGACAGCAGAGGTCTTGTTGAATCTCAGCTGGAAACATGCGCATCAGGTGACTCAAATTTTTCACTACTCTGCACGTGACAATGAATGATTGTAAAAGCACTGTTGGGGCTCAGAAAGCAATATCCCATAGTATGGCACTGTGGCATGCCGAGTGCTTTGAATTAAAGGAGAACCAAGGTCTCAGTGACTTTCTCCTGTGCTCTTGTCTCTTGCTCTTCTTCCCTAAAGAGCAAGAGGGAGCTCCCTCTGATTTTCCCTTATCTGTCTAAAAATGGATCCTCCAGAGGGGACTCATTTGTCCTGTCTCTGCAAACTTATTAGCTAGGAAAGATTAACTATATCACAGGAGAAGAGACTAAAGTACTTGCCCAGATAGACTTTGTCAAAAGTTGCCATTCGTCTTTTTCTTCTTCTTTTTTTTTTTTTTTGACAGGGTCTCATTCCCATCGCCCAGGCTGGAGTGCAGTGCCGTGGCACAATCATGGCTCACTGCAGCATCTACCTTCCAGGCTGAAGGAATCCTCCTGCCCCAGCCTCCTGAATAGCTGGGACCATAGGCATGCACCTCTATACCCAGCTACATTTTTCTTTTTTTGTAGATAAGTGGGATTTTTCCACATTGCCCAAGCTTATCTAAAACTCCTGGCCTCAAACAATCTGACTGCCTCAGCCCCAAATGCTGGGATTACAGCCATGAGCCACTGCTCCCAGCCTACCTATTCTGAGGGTTGCTACTTGAGATTTTCTCTGTATAACAAGACAACTTTGTTCACTATAAATTTCCTCCTCTCATCCTCTCATAACCTGTCACCACCTCCCCACAGAAGCCTCAAGCCCCTATTTCTTTCTGAAGCTCAGGATGCTATAAAAGCTTTGACCATCTAGCCCTTCTTTGAATCTTATAATTTGTGAGGCTCCCACGTGCATGCACATAATAAACTGTATGCCCTTTGTCCTGTTAATCTGTACACTGTCAGTTTATTCCAGAGACTGAAATTAACAAACTTTCAGAAAATAGGGGGAAGGTTTAAAACTACCATATAGTTTCAAGAGTCTTAATTTGGGGGTTACAAATACAGTTTAGCAGGTAGGCAAATTTGCAAATACAGCATCCACAAATAATGAGGGTGATGTTTAATATGACGTGTCAACTTGATGGTAGGATGCCTACGTAGCTGGTAAAGTATTGTTTCTGGGTGTGTCTGTGAGAGTGTTGCCAGAGAAGATTAACATTTGAGTCAGTAGACTGGGAGAGGAAGACCCACCCTCATCAATGTGGGTGGGCACCATCCAATCAGCTGCTGGAGAGGCTAGAACAAAGCAGGCAGAACAAGGTGGGATAAGCTGGCTTGCTGAGTTTTCTGGCTTTCATCTTTCTCCCATGCTGGATGCTTGCTGCCCTTGGACATCAGACTCCAGGTTTTCTGGGGATTCTTGGACTTACACCAGTGTTTTGCCGGGGGCTCTGTAGGCTGCATTGTCAGCTTCCCTACTTTTGAGGCTTTTGCCCTCGGACCGAGCCTCTACTGGCTTCCTTCTTTCTCAGCTTGCAGACGGCCTGTCGTGGACTTCGCCTTGTGATCATGTGAGTCAATTCTCCTTAAGAAACTCCCTTTCATACATACCTCTACATCTATCCTACTAGTTCTGTCCCTCTGGAGAGGGACTAATGCGGTAAGAATCAGTTGTACGTTGCTGCGTATACCTGGGTAGTCCAAGAAAGTAAATTTGATTCTAGCCATGACTAGATTTAAGAGTTTCAAGTCTGTCTCTCTGTTTTCCATTCCTTTCTTGCCTCTTCCACGGTTTTGTTCTTGAAGAAGCTCTCTCTACTCAGCAGCACAACAGCTACCAGTAGTCCCAAGTCTAGGTAGTTCGTAGTTTTCCCCCAAACACAGAAGACAAAGAGGCCATTTATCTCCCCAGCTGTATGTATTTAATCTAAGAGAAGAGTCTGATTGGCCTTTCTTGTACCTGTTTCTTCCTCTAGGGCAGGTGCAAGTGTGTTAGTCCCAGCTGAACTGCATGAACAGACTCCTTATTGGGAAAAGGGGCGCTGCAATCAAAAGAAAGGAAAAGCAGCACAGTTGAATCTAATTAGCAGGTGTTAATTATACCTGGAACATTTTTAGAATTCTGTGAAATGAAAAATGAATGTTCCTTAAAAAATAATTTGAAGGGTGTAATTTAAATATATGGATTTTTAGTGTTATGTATGAAGCAGGCACTGTTTTAAGCACTTCATATTGTTGATTCTATTAACAACCCTATGAGATCAGTCTTATTTTGACTCTGTATTATATATGAAGAAACAGAGGCACAGAGAGGTAAAGTGAAGCATTCCCAAGGCTACAGGACCAGAAAGTGGTGGAGCCAGGATTCAAACCTAGGCAGTCTGACCACAGACCTGTCCTCTCATTCGCCATACTATGCCAGCTAACTTAGTTTTTAAAAGTCAGAAAATAATTCAGAAACTGTCATGCACACAGATCAAGTACATCTTTTTTCCCCAACTTTTATTTTAGATTAAGGGGGTACGTATGCAGGTCTGTTACCTGGGCATATTGTGTGATGCTGGGATTAAGGGTATAAATGATCATGTCACCCAGGTACTGATCATAGTACCCAATAATTAGTTTTACAACCCTTGTCTACCCCTGCCAGTAGTCCCGTCTGTATTGTTGCCATCTGTATGTCCATGAGTATCCAATATTTAGCTCACACTTATAAGTAAGAATGTGGTATTTGGCTTTCTGTTCCTGTGTTAATTCACTTAGGATAATGGCTGCCTCCATGTTGCTGCAAAGGGCATGATTTTATTCCTTTTTTTATGACTCCATAATATTTCCTAGTGTGTATGTATCACATTCGCTTTATCCTGTCCACCACTAATGGGCACCTACGTTGATCTCATGTCTTTGTTATTGTGAATAGTGCTGCGATGGACATATGGATGCATATGTCTTTTGGTAGAACGATTTGTTTTCTTTTGGATATATACCAGGTAAGGGATTGCTGGGTCAAACAGTCTTTTGTTTTCAGTTTTTCTGAGAAATCTCCAAACTGCTTTGCACACTGGCCGAACTAATTTACATTCTCATCAACAGTGCATACATGTTCCCTTTTCTCTGCAGCCTTGCCAGCAACTGTTATTTTTTGACTTTTTAACAATAGCTATTCTGACTGGTATGAGATGCTATTTAATTGTGGTTTTGATTTGCCTTTCTCTAATAATTAGTGATATGAAGCATTTTTTCATATATTTGTTGACCACTTTTATATCCTTTTTGGAGAAATGTCTGTTCATGTCTTTTCTCCATTTTTAATGGGATTATTAGTTTTCGCTGGTTTAATTAAGTTCCTTACAGATTGTGGCTATTAGACCTTTGTCACGTGTGTAGTGCAAATATTTTCTCCCATTCTGTAGGTTGTCCAGATAATTTGTTAATAATTTCTTTTGCTGTCTGGAAGCTCTTTAATTAGGTCCCACCTGTCAATTTCTGTTTTCATTGTAATTGCTTTTGAGGACTTAGTCATAAATTATTTCCCAAGGCCAGTGTCTGTAATGGTGTTTCCTAGGTTTTCTTCTAGTAGTCTTATAATTTGAGGTCTTTAATTTAGATCTTTATTCCATCTTGATGTAATTTTTTGTGTACAGTGAAATATAGAGGTTGAATTTTATTCTTCTGCATATGGCTAGGCAGTTATCCCAGCACCATTTATTGAACAGGGAGTTCTTTTTACATTGCTTATTTTTGTCAACTTTGTTGAGATCATATGGCTATAGGTGTGCAGATTTATTTCTGGATTCTCTATTCTATTCTATTGGTCTATGTGTCTGTTTTTGTTGTGGCCTTATAGCATAGCTTGAGGTCAGGTAATGTGATGCCTCTGGGTTTGTTCTTTTTGCTTAGGATTGCTTTTGCTACTCAGGCTCTTTTTTGGTTCCATATGAATTTTAGAACAGTTTTTTTCTACTTCTGTGAAAGATGATATTGGTAGTTTGATAGAAGTAGTGTTGAATATGTAGATTCCTTTGGCAGTATGGTCATAATGATATTGATTCTTCTTACATGTTTTTTTTTTCTTTTTTTGAGATGGAATCTCCCTTTATTGCTCAGGCTGGAGTGCAATCTCTATGTCCCAGGTTTGAGTGATTCTCCTGCCTCAGCCTCCCAAGTAGCTGGAATTACAGGCATGTGCCACCATGCTTGGTGATACTTATTCTTCTGATCCAAAAGCATGGCATGTTATTCCTAGGTTGTGTGTGTGTGTGTGTGTGGCTATTGTAAATGAAATTGTATTCTTAGTTTGGCTCTCAGCTTGAATGTTGGTTTATAGAAATGGTACTGATATTTGCACATTGATTTTGTATCTGGAAACTTTACTGAAGTCATCTATCAGTTCTGTAAGCCTTGCAGCATCTTTAGAGTTTTCCAGGTATAGATATACTGTCAGTGAAGACTTCTTTTTTAGTTTGAATGTCTTTTTTTTTTTTTTCCGAGACAGAGTTTCACTCTTGTTACCCAGGCTGGAGTGCAATGGCACGATCTCGGCTCACCGCAACCTCCGCCTCCTGGGTTCAGGCAATTCTCCTGCCTCAGCCTCCTGAGTAGCTGGGATTACAGGCAAGCGCCACCATGCCCAGCTAATTTTTTGTATTTTTAGTAGAGACGGGGTTTCACCATGTTGACCAGGATGGTCTCGATCTCTTGACCTTGTGATCCACCCGCCTCGGCCTCCCAGAGTGCTGGGATTACAGGCATGAGCCACCGCTCCCAGCCGTTTGAATGCCTTTTATCTCTTTGCTTTGCCTGATTGCTCTGGCTACCTGAGGTTTTGTTTTTGTTTTTGTTTTTGTTTTTGTTTTTGTTTTTGTTTTTTAAATCAAGAAGGAATGTTGGGTTTGTGTGTTTGTTTTGAGACAGAGTCTAGCCCTGTTGCCCAAGCTGGAGTGCAATGGTGCAATCTCAGCTCACTGCAACCTCCACCTCCTGGGTTCAAACAATTCTCTTGTCCCAGCCTCCCAAGTAGCTGGGACTACAGGCGCCAGCTCAGCTGTTGTTTTTATTTGTAGTAGAGTCAGGGTTTCACCATGTTGGCTTGGCTGGTCTCAAACTCCTGAGCTTGTGATCTGCCTGCCTTGGCCTCCCAAAATGCTGGGATTACAGGTGTGAGCCACTGTGCCTGGCCAGGTTTTATTGAAAACTTTTTCTGTGTCAATTGAGATGATCATATTGTTTTTGTTTTTAATTCTGTTTCTGTGGTCAATTACTTTTCTCGAATTGTGTATGTTGAACCAAACCTTGCATCCCAGCAATGAAGCCTACTTGATTGTGGTGAATTAACTTTTTGATGTGCTGTTGGATTTGGTTTGCTAATATTTTATTGAGGATTTTTGCATCTATATTCATCAGGGATAATGGCCTGGAGTTTTCTTTTTCTGTTGTGTCTTTGGTAGGGTGATGCTTTGTAGAATGAGTTGGGGAGGAGTCCTTGCTCCTTTATGATTGTTTTTTAATAGTTTCAGTAGAATTGGTGTAAGTACTTGGTACATCTGGTAGAATTTGGCTGAATCCATGTGGTATAGGGTTTTTTTTTTTGGTTGGTAGGATTTTTGTTACTGATTCACTTTCAGAACTTGATACTGGTCTGTTCCCAGTTTCAATTTCTACCTGATTTAATTTTGCGAGACTGTGTGTTTCCAGGAATTCCGCCATTTCCTCTAGATTTTCTCCTTTGTGTGCATAGAGGTGGTCATAATAGTCTCTGAGCATCTTTTGTCTTTCTGTAGGATCATTTGTAACAACAATTGTCATTTCTGATTGTGCTTATTTGGATCTTCTCCCTTTTTATCTTTGTTAATCTAGCTAATGGTTTGTCAATCTTGTTTATACTGTCAAAACCAACTTTTGGTTTTGTTGATTTCCTTTTTTTTTTTGACATGGAATCTCTCTCTGTTGGAGTTGGAGTGCAGTGGCATGATCTTGGCTCAATGCAACCTCCACTTCCTGGGTTCAAACTTCTGCCGCAGCCTCCTGAGAGTAGCTCAGATTACAGGCATGCACCACCATGCCCAGCTTTTTTTTTTTTTTTTTTTTTTGGTATTTTTAGTAGAGACTGGTTTCACCATGTTGGCCAGGGTGATCTCAAACACCTGACCTCAAGTGATCCCTCCACCTTGGCCTCCCAAAGTGCTGGTATTACAGGAATGAGTCACTGGTCTAAATTTCACTTCGTTTTGCTCTGATTTTAGTTATTTTTCTGCTAGCTTTGTTCTTGTTTTTCTTGTTCCTCTAGGAGTGATATTAAGTTGTTAATTTAAGTTTTTTTCTGGTTGGGTGTGGTGGCTCACACCTGTAATCCCAGCACTTTGGGAGGCCAGGGCGGGTTGATCACCTGAGGTCGGGAGTTCAAGACCAGCCTGACGAACATGGAGACACCTGTGTCTCTACTAAAAATACAAAATTGACTCACTTGAACCTGGGAGTCAGAGATTTTAGTAAGCTGAGACCATGCCATTACACTCCAGCAGGGGCAACAAGAGCAAAACTCCATCTCAAAAAAAACAAAAAAAAAATTTTTTTCTAACTTTTTGATGTAGACATTTAGTGCTATCAATATTCCTCTTACACTGTTTTTGCTGCATCCCAGAAATTTTGTTATGTGTGTCTGTATTTTCATTTATTTCATTTATTATGTATTTGATTTCTGCTTTAATTTCATTGTTTATCCAAAAGTCATTCAGGAGCAAGTTATGTAATTTTCATGTAACTGAGGTTTTGAGAGATCTTGGTATTGATTTCTATTTCTATTCCACTGTGGTTTGAGAGTATGGTTGCTATCTTTTTGAATTTATTGAGGCTTGCTTAAGTATATCTTGCTATTTTGCCATTTCTATTTGAGAGCACATTCTAAAAATATTATAAATATGGCAAAGCATATTGCCCTGCTCTGGCCCCATTTCTTCCTCTTCTCCCTGTCCAGAGGCAACCACAGCTTTTTTTTTTTTTAACTTTTAGTTCATATGCATGTATCCATAAAGAATACACTAATTATTGTTTGTATCTCTAAATTAAACATAGTGTCATAGTTTATAGGTTCGTTTTCAACTTGCTTTTTAGCAGCATTTTTTGAATTATACAATTTGATACATGGAAATTGAGTTTATTCATTTTATCTGTTATTATTCCTTTGTATGAATAAAAGAGAATTTACCCGTTCCCCTACTAAGAAGAATTAGAGTAATTTTGATTTTTTTAAAACTAAACGACTTAATTGCTACAGTTTTATAGTGCATCTTGACATCCGGATGGATGGGTAGTCTGGGTAGTGCCAGTCCCCTTCAAAATGTCTCTACTATTCTTAGGCCTTTACTATCTGAATTTTAGGATTGCCTTTTCAGATTACCTAAAAACCCAGCCATGAGTTTGATTTTGATTGGAATTGTATTGCTTATGCAGGTTAATTAGTGATGAACAACATCTTGATGGCGTTAACTATTCCTCCTTAAGAACATGGCTGCCAGGTATGGTGGCTCATACCTGTTATCCCAGCACTTTGGGAGGCTGAGGCAGACGGATCACTTGAGGTCAAGAGTTCAGGGCCAGCCTGGCCAACATGGTGAAACCCCGTCTCTACTAAAAATCCAAAAAATTAGCCAGGCATGGTGGTGCGCCTGTAATCCCAGCTGCTTGGGAGGCTGAGGCAGGAGAATCACTTGAACCTGGGAGGCAGAGGTTGCAGTGAACTGAGATCATGCCACTGCACTCCAGCCTGGACGACAGAGTGAGACTCCATCTCAAAATAGAAAAGAACATGTCAAAACTTTCCATTTACTTAGGGCTTCTTTAAACTTCAGTAAGTGTTTTACATGGCATCAATAGAGGTTTTGCATATCTTTTGTGGGATTTGTTCATAGCTATTTAACTAGCTTGGTTGCTTCTATGAGTGGGATCATTTTCTTCAATAACATTTTCAGAGGCTGGGCGCGGTGGCTCAAGCCTGTAATCCCAGCACTTTGGGAGGCCGAGGCGGGTGGATCACAAGGTCAAGAGATCGAGACCATCCTGGTCATCATGGTGAAACCCCGTCTCTACTGAAAATACAAAAAATTAGCTGGGCATGGTGGCCCATGCCTGTAATCCCAGCCACTCAGGAGGCTGAGGCAGGAGAATTGCCTGAACCCAGGAGGCGGAGGTTGCGGTGAGCCGAGATCGTGCCATTGCACTCCAGCCTGGGTAACGAGCAAAACTCCGCTTCAAAAAAAAAAAAAAAAAAAAAAAATTCAGATTGTTTGCTGCTACACTATGGAAATGTTTGCTGCTATTGTGTGGAAATACAATGAATTTTGAATACTGTGCTTAAACCTACATTGCTGGACTCTTTAATTAGTTATCATGGTTGTATTATCTTGGATTTTCTGTGTAGATAATCATGTCCTCTATGAATAGTTACCTTGTGCTCTTTCCTTCCAATCCTTATATTTTTTTCTTGTCTGACTACATTGATTGGTTCTTGCATGACAATTTTGAATAGAAATAGTGATGGCGGGCATCATTGTTTTATTCCTGAGTTTGAAAGTATTATTTCTATTATTTTACAATTAAATATGGTGTTGCCTATACATCTTTATGTCTATGTTTTATACAGACCAGCAATTTTCCTTCTATCTCAAGGTTGCCTAAACTTCTTTAAAACTTTGCCTAACTTGCTGTCTTTAAATTTAGTAATTGGATTGAAAAAATGCATTTTAAATACCCTTGAGATTTTTCCCACATCATTTGCTAATTTCCTACCAACCAAATCACAGACTTATAAGCATAGTACATCATTTCACTTGGTGTCAATTGGTAGAATTTTTTTCCTGCATTTATAAGAGGATTATATTGTGTTTCTCCTTTAATCTGCTAATTTAGTGTACAACATTATTAGGTTCTCCTTGCATTTCTGATACAAATCCTATTTGATCTACAGTAACATTTATTTGTAATCACTCTCATGCCATGCATGCATTCTATTAAATCTAGTGGCAGATCTCATTGCCCCTTCCTTTCTTCAAAATATACTCTGAATCCGACCACTGCTTACCATCTCTGCTATCTGAATTCAAGTCTTCATCATCTGTTGCCTGGATTGGGTTGTGATCCCTTCCCAGTCTCTCTGCTTCCACATTTGCCTCTTTATAGTGGATTCTCAAATTGCATCTGAAATGATCCTTTAAAAATGTGAGTTTGATAATGCTCCTTCTCTACCTGAAACCTTCAGAAAACTTCCCATCGTCCTCAGAGTAAATGCTACAGTCCTTTCAAGGGCCCACATCTCCTGTTGCTCTTTGCTATGTCTGCTCACCCCGGGCACACTCCCACCTCAGGACCTTTGCACTTGCTCATTCCTGTGCCTCTGCCTGGGGAGTTCTTTCTCACAGATGTCTATGTATATTCCTATGTTTACATAGTTTTGTCTATATATATACTAATAGATGTCCACACATAGATTTTATGAACATACATTTATGTAAACCAGCACATACCTCTCAACTCTCAGGTCTTCTTTGCCTAAACATGACATTCTGCATATTTCTGGTAACACTATGTAAAACTGCAATCATGTTCCTCTGCTCCTCTACCTCCTTCCCTGTCTTATTTTTCTCCATAGCAGTGATTGTCACCTGACATATTATGTATTTTGCTTATTTGTTTGTTATGTTTATCCCTAGTTAGAATTTTTTTTTTTTGAGACGGAGTTTTGCTCTTGTTGCCCAGGCTGGAGTGCAATGGCGCGATCTCGGCTCACCGCAACCTCCGCCTCCTGGGTTCAGGCAATTCTCCTGCCTCAGCTTCCTGAGTGGCTGGGATTACAAGCACGCACCACCATGCCCAGCTAATGTTTTGTATTTTTAGTAGAGACGGGGTTTCACCATGTTGACCGGGATGGTCTTGATCTCTTGACCTTGTGATCCACCCGCCTCGGCCTCCCAAAGTGCTGGGATTACAGGCTTGAGCCACTGCACCCGGCCCCCTAGTTCAAATATTAATAGTAACTTTAAGGTGGCAGAGATGTTTGCCTGTTTTCTCCATGATATCCCTGGCGAACCCAGTCACTCGGTAAATAATCAAGGAATGAAGAGATTATTGTTTATGCTCTGTTGGCCTCAAAATCTGCCTCCATCCCTCCTCATTGCTAGATTAAGTTTATCAATATTTTACATAGGATTTGGGGAGCTGTGTTTCTTACTGTGAATGACTTATAGATTGATCATATTTTGTTTTTGTTCTTCTTTTCTCCTCAACTGTTTAGGAAGTTATACATCTTGTTTTTGGTTTTGTTTTTGAGACAGAATCTCACTCTGTTGCACCAACTGGAGTGCAGTGCTGTGATTTAGGCCCACTGCAGCCTTAACCTCCCAGGCTCAAGCGATCCTCCCACCTCAGTCTCCTGAGTAGTTGGGACTATAGGCACATAGCACCATGCCCAGCTAATTATAAATCTTATTTTTATTCCTTTGATAGTTATCCTTAATATGTTAGCATGTATTATAGGCTTAAAATACAAAAGTAACCATTTTTCTCGTCTCATCCAGAATAACACAAGGACCCTGATATCAGACCCTCCCACCTCACATATTCTGGTTTCTGGTAAGTTGGTTCTACCTTGTAGATTGTCAGTGTGACTCACATCCAAGGTGTGTCCTAGAGCTATTATAAAGTAGACACATTCCTTGACTCTTCCTCTCCTTTCTGCATTCTTGCATAGTTTCTCCACCTGAGTAGAGTTTCATCTGAATCTGTACACTCTGGTTTTAATGCCTTTAAATCTTTCACTATCAGTATCTACTGTCTATCACCTACTGTCATGAAAAATATCTTATTAGCCTACTCACGATAACCACTGTGACTTAGAGTGTTATACCATCCAGGAGGAATTACATTTCAAATAAACATATCAATAGATCATAAATGAGGAAGCTTTAATAAAATACTTATTTATCCGGTCAAGGGCTCCCTTGCCACTCCTAAAAATATGTGATGTGAAGCCTGGGCAACATAGACATTGTATTGACAAAATGTAAAACAACTGGACATGGTAGCACTTGCTGTAGTCATAGCTATTTGGGAGGCTGAGGCAGGAGGATTGCTTGAGCCCAAGCATCCGAGGCTGCGGTAACCTATGATCATGCCCCTGTTTTCCAACCAAGGCAACAGAGTAAAATCCTATAGAAAAAAGAAAAAAAAAGAAAGAAAAAGTGATACGTGTTGCTAACTTCTTTTACACATTGCTTTTGTTTCATCAATAATAATTATGAAAAACTGATTTGAGCTTCTCAAATTATTTTTCCCCTTTACTATTTCTTATTCTTCACTGCTTTTCTCAGTAATATTCTTTTTGACATTTGCTAGTATTCAAAATATTCTCTGTTATCTCTGCATTTGTAATACAATATGAAACCAATATATCTTGCCTTCTTAGTTTATTAATGTTCATATGAATTTTGTCAAACCTGTGAATATTTTTTTAAATCCGAACAGCTGAGCAGCAACAGATGCTTTATTTTTGTACAATAACATTTAAATATCTAGTGCCATAAGTTTTTTGGTTTTTTTTTTTGATGTGGAGTTTCATTCTTGCCACCAAAACTGAAGTGCACTGGCATGATCTTGGCTTGCTGCAAACTCCGCCTCCCACATTCAAGCGATTCTCCTGCCTCAGCCTCCCAATTAGCTGGGATTACAGGTGCATGCCTGTAATCCACACCCAGCTATTTTTTTTCTATTTTTAGTGGAAATGGGGTTTCACCATGTTAGCCAGGCTGGTCTTCAGGTGATCTGCCTGCCTCGGTCTCCCAAAGTGCTGGGATTACAGGCATGAACCATTGTGCCTGGCTAGTGTCATAATTTTTTAAAACATTGCTTACATATTTTGACAAAATGACACAATCTTAAAACTGCTCATGTTAACAATTAAAAATGGCCCAGTGCTTAAAACTACCCAAGTTAACAATTAAAATTTAATGTTATTTTACTTACACCTTTTCATGTAGCATCATACTCTATTGATTACTTAAAGGACTCCCTAGTATATATTTATTTGTTTCATGTTTTGTTTTTTGAGAAAGGGTCTTGCTATGTTGCTCAGGCTGAATTGCAGAAGCTATTCGCGGGCCTAGTCCCACTACTGATCAGCAGAGGAGTTTTGACCTGTTTCATTTTTGACATTGACTTGTTCACCTCTCCTTAGACAACCTGGTGATTTCCCCAAGGAAATGATTGACCCAGGAGGTCACCATATTGATGCCAAACTTAGTGCATACACTTGATTGGTGTAGCTTTCTATAGCCTGGAACTCCTGGGCTCAGGTGGTTCACCCCAGCCTCCAAGTAGCTGTGACTGCAGGTGCCTGCCACCACACCCAGCAAGTCAAGGGCAACCACTCGATCCAGGATGGAGATTCCATCCCCTCACCTGCCCTAGCATGTTTCTGCAACTCCTACCTTTATTTCCTGCATTATTAGATTTTCCCTCTCTACTGGCTGTTTTCCCTCATTAGCACAAAAAATACCATTAATGTCACTCAAGAAACAACCACACAACAAAAAAGCATCCTCACTTCCCAGTTCTCCTTTACAGCAAAACAAAAATAAAAAACAACAAAACCCAAAACAAAAGTCTACACTTGTTTCCAAAACCTTTCTTCTCATCTTCTTTCTTTCCAAATCTCTTTTTAAATTCATTGTCAACTTATTTCAAATGGTACATACTTATGTAACAAACTTTTTTTTAGAATTTTAAGAACTTTTTTTAAAATGTAGGGTACCAGTGAAATAAGATTTAAAAACGTTTATTGTTGCTGAAGCTGCCTGTGTTTTTAATTTTTATATATATGTGAAAGTTTTCCACAATACAGTGTTACAGGAGTGTGCATTGAAGTCTCTCTAGCACTCTTGCCCCATTCACCTCATCTCCTCTGTCCGCCAGGTGAAATCACTTTATAGTTTTTTATGTATCATTTCAGTGCAGATACAAGTAAAAATGAATGTGCTTTCTTTTCCTTCCTTTTGACACACAAGACCTCACTCCCTCGCTCCACATGCAGACTTCTGCAATTTGCTTTCATCATGTTACAATGCATGTTAATATGCTACCTTGTTTGAGTCACATGTGTGTGTGCATATGTGTGTATGTGTAGTACAAAAGGTTGTGCCCAATATTTCTTTGCTTTTCGCTGAGACAAAGTATCAGATGTAAGAAGTCATGTTTGCTCATTTCTGCTTGCCAGCATAATTTCCACAATGCCCCTGACTCTGTGACTTTGTGCAGCCCTCCAAAGGGATGCTCTATTTTTATTTTTATTTTACTTTTTTGAGACCAACCTGTTTTGTCCAGGTTGGAGTGGAGTGGTGTGATCTTGGCTCACTGCAACCTCCGCCTCCTGGGTTCAAGCGATTCTCCTGCCTCAGCATTCTGAGAACTGGGATTACAGGCGCACATCACCAAACCTAGCTAATTCTTGTGTTTTTAGCAGAGATGGAGTTTTGCCGTGTGGCCCAGGTTGGTCTCAAATACCTGGGCCTAAGCAGTCCACCTGCTTTGGCCTCCCAAAGTGCTAGAATTACAGCTGTGAGCCACCGCACACGGCCAATGCTTTGAAGACAGAATAGGATAGGGCAGATGGCTCCCAAGTCTCTTGCCTGAGTTAACATATTCCTTAAAAGTTAAATGACCCTAGTCTTTGCCTTTGCCTACACATAAGGTAACATCTGAGGCCAGGGATCGTGGCTCATGCCTGTAATCTCAGCGCTTTGGGAGGCCGAGGCAGTGGATCATCTGAGGTCAGGAGTTCAAGACCAGCCTGACCAACATGATGAAACCTTGTCTTTAAAAAAAAAAAAAATCTGAAGGGTTAATGGTACACCTTTGTTATCTATAGCCAGATGTACTCTTATCCTCAGACTCCCATGTGATTCTGTCTTAATGTAACTTCTGAGCACATACTGAACCTTACTATCAACAGAAACACTGCTTCAGAGCTGTCCCACAGACCCTTCTGACGCTCTGGGCTGTAGTCTTCAGTAAGACTTCTGAATACAATGAACTTTAGTTCTTTAAAAGCTTGATTTTTGTTTTCCTTTAGCTGACAATGTTGAATCATCTTTCAGTCCAGAGTCTACCTCGGAGGAACATCTAGGACTTTCCTTCTTCGCCTTCTGGCCTCCTCCTTCTCTACCAGAAACCCTGGTTTTGTTCATCTCATGCTTCTCCCTCAGGCCCCGGCATTGTCCTGGAGTGCTGGAGTTTGATCTCTGAAGTCCTTTGTCTCCCTGGAGCAGCAGTGGACGTGTGGTAGAGCTTTTGCATCTCAGGAAGGTTTCATTTTGCAGGTCCTGAGGAGTGAAGCTTCTCTGAGACAAAGCTTTCCTTTGCAGGTAGTGACCACTTCTTGTAGCAATCTTTGCCACAAAGTCTCACCAAGAAATTCTTTCCATTTGAAGGGAAGTTGGGGAGGGGAGGGGTGAAAAGGAAATGAGGATGTAAAGAAGAACAGAGGAGGATAGAAGTCGTTTGGATCAATTTTTACATTCTTTCTATCATTAACTTCTATTTCTGTTTATAGGAAATTTTATAAATACGTAATTGTTTTATAACTTAAAAATGTTACTTTTTCACTAAAACCGGCATCCGGAATTATTTTTTGCTTTTCTTTCTTTCTTTCAATCTTTTTTTTTTTTTTTTTTTTTTGAGACAGGGTCTCACTCTGTCACCCAGACTGGAGTGCAATGCTGTGATCACGCTTCACTCAGCCTTGACTTCTTGGGTTCAAGTGTTCCTCCCACCTCAGTCTCACAGATAGTTGAAACTACAGGCCTTCACCAGCACATCTGGCTAATTTTTATATTTTTTGTAGAGATGGGGTTTTGCAATGTTGCCCTGGCTGGCCTCCAATTCCTGGGCTCAAGTGATCCTCCTGCCTCGACCTCCCTAAGTGATGAAATTACAGGCAGGAACCAGTGCACCTAACCACTTCGTGTTTTTCTGTAAATGGTTTGCTATTTTCTGTAGGAATTTCTTTTGGTATTTTAATCAAACTACCTTAAATCTGTGACTGTATTTGGAAAGATGCCATCTTTCTCACAATTGTTTTCAACCCAGAGTGTGATACATTACTGCTTCTGCTCAACTCTGCCTTTGCCATAATATTGTTTGATTAGATCTAGTTGGCACCTTGTTAGGTTAATTGTATAAATGCCTTAGCACCTTAGCATGGCTAACATATACTGAATTGTTCAAAATAAATTTGTTAAGCGAAGAAAAAAATCAGAATCAGAATAACATACGGATAGAAATTTCTTAACCATTAAGAGAGTTTGAATAATGATGCTAACAATCTTGACCAGTTTTACTGGGTCGAAGATTCCCATGTCCTCAGATAACACCATTGTGTTAATAGATTGACTGGCATGCACAGGCTCTGTTAGGACCCCTTATCTTGTGGTCGGGTATTTTGGTGCACATACAGCTTGTTTCACTGGCCTTACATGATCTCTCCTTCGGCTATATTATTTTGTGGTTCAAACCTACTTAGATTAGGGCTTGGCTGTGCATGGTGGCTCACATCTGTAATCCCAGCACTTTGGGAGGCTAAGACAGGCAGATTACCTTAGGTCGGGAGTTCAAGACCAGCCTGGCCAACATGGTGAAACCCCATCTCTACTAAATATACAGAAATTAGTTGGGTGTGGTGGCAGACACCTGTAATCCTAGCTAATTGGGAGGCTGAGGCAGGAGAATCACTTGAACCCAGGAGGCCGAGGTTGCAGTGTGCTGAGATCGCGCCACTGCACTCCAGCATGGGTGACAGAGTGAGACTTTGTCTCAAATACGTATATACATACATACATACCTGCATATCATAAAGGTGTAAAAATACTTAAGTTATTAGGAGGAGTTTGAGGAGTATGCTGAGGAGGAGGAGGTAGCCTAGAAGCTTCCTTTTCTAGGTAAAAGGGGAAGCAGTATGGATTCTTTAGTGTGTTCTGATAGACATTGTCACTACACACTTCTTGGAGCCTTTACATCTCCTCCTGCTGCATTTTAAAGCATTTTCATAGTAAGCAGTTTGACCTAATAAAACATTTCTACAGCAAAAAATATACATATATATGACAGTTAAATTTGAATTTCAGATAATACATAGTTTATTTTAATAATAAGTATTCTCAAGTATTGCGTATTTGAAGTTTATTCGAAATTCAGATTCGACTAGACATCTCTAACATTTTTCCTAAATTTGCCAACCCTACTCTAGGTACTACCATTCAGTTTTACTTTCTGGTGTCAGGGTTATACCTACTTCAGAGTTAATGTGCTGGTTAGTGAAGAACATTTTGTGGCTGGTCAAGTAATAAAAATCGTATACGTGAAGCATCCAGTGGCTTTTGGTATACACTTTCTAGTATATGACACATCAGGACAGAGACACAAGTCCCATCTTCACATCAGTGGTACAAACATATTGTCCCCATTCCGGGCTCTACTAAAGCAGCCTGGTTTCTAGTAGTATCCCTGCCTGGGAACTCATCCTTCCCTGTTTCCCCCTGATTTTCTTAGCAGCTGTCCATCAACAGTGCCCTCTTGGTTTGTGTGAGACCTCTGATCCCTGGTTTGTGTGAGACCTCAGGCCTCCTTACTGTTTGTGGCTTCCTTCCATCCTCCCCCACTGCTGGGCTCTCTCACACTCCTTTCAGCCTAAGTCTTGTTCTCGTTTGCCCCATGTGATCCTCAAGAGCTCTGTGCCTCAGTCAAATTTGTCTACGAGAAAGAGATAAGAAGCCCCTGACACTCAGAAGCTGCCCTGACACCCACAGTCAGGCCTGTGCATTCTGCTGAACATAAACCATTTCACAGAACACCAGCAAGGCCATCCTAGGACCAGGATGAATCAAGAGAGAAATGAGACCACTTTGCGATTAGGTTTGAACATGGACAAATCATGAAAATTTTCCTAGCCACAAAAGCGACCAAACATGCCCCTGTCCTGCCTAATATGAGTGCCTGCTGCTACTTTACCAATGATCAGCTTAGATTTACTCTAGTCTTCCCTCCTTCTAGATGAGATTCATTAAGATGCCCAATCTTAGAATTACCTCTGGCTCCTGACAGCCTCCAGTCCAGAGGAAACTCCTACTTCCTTAAACTCTACAATTACCTAGCAAGAGCCCAAATCCTATAGTAAGTCTTTTAAATACTCCAGGGTGACAAAGGCATGCCTCGGGGTGTGTGGTCTCCCCCGTTGCTTGGAGCACTAAACCCAACTTTTCAGCTGCAGGGGTGTTCCTGGGGGTCTCTGGCTGCAGAGCATTAACAACACCCAGAAACACATGATTCAGCCTCCATAGTTGTTGTGCCAAACCCCTATGAACCTCAGTAGGGAAGGCACCACGTTGAAGAGACCAAAGAAGAGACCCAGAACCAGTGTGGGGTTTCTCTTAGGGACTTCCATACAGAGAACAGAGCCCAGTGGTGATAGAATAGTCCAGATAACTGCAGAGCCCAGTGGCAGCAGGCTGAGCAGGAAAATCATGACTGCCTGCAAACACCATGCAGTTCATGCAGCATTTTCACTTAATACCCTTCCCTTAACAATCTCCACTTGGCAATCTTCATTCAGCCCAGAACTCTGGGCCTCAGTCCACTGCATGGCCTGTGCTCCTCGGGATGGGATGGGGGCTTAGATGTTCCTCCTAGACAAGGAATGAATCTCCAGGTTGGCCACTCCTGGATTCCCTAACTTTGAGCACACAGGGAGGTGTATGTGCCATGCAAGGTCAGTCTCAGGGTTTGCTCAAGTTACTGCTGTCAGGCAGCTTTACCTTTAAATAGTATTCAAAGCCACTCCCAGTATTGAGCAAATGCAGTGGGCATTTTGTCAAGATGTAGGCTGTGTGGTGCTCCCCACAGGTACCTTAGCTCTGGCTCCCGCCTCACCAGTAGGGGTTGCGGCTGGTTTAGGGGTGAGCTGCATGTCTGCCTACCTATGAGAGGTCAGCATGGAAGAGGGCATCACCACCCCTCTCACCCAATACCACCTGGCTGCTGGGGGCTGCTGCCCACTCTCAACGCTGCTAGTTTCACTATGATTGGGTGGGGCAAATACTTTTAGAAGAACTGAGTGCACGGCGGGCATCAGCCACCTCATTTAAGAACAGTGCTTTTATATCTCTGTCCTCAAACTCTAGAGTAACAGACGTTTCCTTGGTGGGAGTGTTCACTTCTTTCTCAGTGATCAAAGAAGAGTAAGAAGAGATTTAGGCTCGGCATTTAATCAAAGTGGGCACAGGAGCATCTGTATTATTAAAGTTGAGGAGGGAGTAGTCCCTGTCTAGGTTATAAAGCTGAAATGGGCAGCCTCAAATACCCACCAAAGTCCAGAATTTCACCACACAGATATGATCATCTTAAAAAGAGTCAGGAGATGCCACGCTCTACTGAGAATCAGTTTTGATTATCATATCTATGAGGTGAATTCCTCTCTCTGGCTCCAAACATAAACCTACCAGAAATCGTCACCCTACCCCTAGCAGTACTGGTTGGATTTCATTTTTTAAAAATTACTGCTGGCTGCTGTCTTGTTCCTACCCTATCTGAGAACTTGAGCCCTCAGCCTCTGTTAGGGGATGTGACTTCTCAGTACAGCAACACGGGTCTGTCTGCCTGGAAACAGATTCCAGCTGGTTTGTTGCTGGCAGCAGGATTCAGCTGCCCCGATCTAGAGAAGCAGCTCTCCTATGCATGGCTTTGTCCCTGTGGCCCCTGCCCTTGTCTCCATGGACCTGGCTTACCTTGCTTTCTTGGAAGGACCCATCCGCAGGACAGTACTCCCCGTTTCTCTCTGTTCTTTGTGCACCACCCTTTCCTTTGTTCTCATCTTCTCTCCTACCCAGTTTAGGTTTTCTCCCCCTTTGCCATGTCTTTTCCTCACCTCACTGTTTTTTCATCTGAATTTTCTAGTGTTACTAACATTCAGCTTTTGGGTGGGAAAATAAGTCACTGCATTACTCAGAATTAAACTAGATGATCTCTAAGTTTTCTTCCAACACTACAATTTCATGATCCTTTGGAGCTCCTGTTCTCCCCAACTTCTACCTGCTAAATAAATAATTCAGTAGAACTTTCACTTTAGTCAGTACTTGACTCTGTTTAGACTTAGTTTAGGAGACAGAATAATGGCTCATAAGTTTCTCAGCCTCACTAATAAGCAAAGAAATTCAAATGAAAGCAACATCAGAGTTTGTTTTCAATCCATCAAACTGACAAAGATGAAAAATATCAATAATTCCCAGGGTAGGAAAAGTCAGTTGGCTGGTACTTTAGAATATATCATTCTGGAAAAGACTTGGGTACATGTATTAGTATTTTAAATATGCATATTCTGAATTTAGGACTTTATCTTCAGGCCAAATAAGCAAAATGTATGTAAAATAATGTTAATTGCAGCACTGCATATAGTAGAAAAATTCACAACTACCTAAGTGTCCATCAGTAGGAGGGGGTTTTTATGGTATATGCATAATACTATGTAGATTAAAAAATAATAAGGTAGATAAGTGATTCTCAGCCCTGACTGCACCTGTGCATCTCCAGAAGCACTTTAAAAAAACTCACAATTCCAGGACCCACGCTCAGATGTTCTGATTTTATGCTTGAGAGTGAGTATTTGCATTTTCATAAAGTGTGCTAGGTAATTCTAATGGGCAGTCAAGTTTGAGAACCACTCAACGCTTAACAATATTTGAGATGTTTCTATCAACTGTAACAAGAAAGATGCCCATGATACACTGCAAGTGAAAAAACTAGGTTACTTAATTTGTTGATTATGATTTGTTAAACTGAACTAAAAATGGCCTGAGAAGGATGCTGTACTTCTATATTTGAGTCCTTGTGGACAAACTGTAATCTAACTTAATTGACAGACAAGATTGAAAACCTAACTTAGGAGTATGCGCCTATAACAATAGTTGAGTCTTTGCCAATCCCAACAGCCACACTTCAACCACTCATACACTGCTGAGTGTTCAAACTGTGTTCAAGTAAGGCAAATGCCAAATTGTAACCTATCCAGCTGTTTATGTACCTCACTTCCAATTTCTGTACATCACTTCCTGGTTTGTTTGTTTTTTTTGTGTGTGTTTAAATCTTCTACCATATGGCTGCACTGCAATCTCTGAATCTGCTATAGTTCTGGGGGCCGTGTGATTCATGAATCATTTATTGCTCAGTTAAACTCCTTTAAATTTAATTTGGCTGAAGTTTTTTCAAAATTACATTTATTAACAAATTATACATGTGCATTAAAATATAAAAGTTTATACAGTTACTTCTGAAGAGTGAAATAAACATTTGTAGTGTATTTTCTCTCTCTTTTTTTTTTTTTTTTGAGACGGAGTTTCGCTCTTGTTACCCAGGCTGGAGTGCAATGGCGCGATCTCGGCTCACCGCAACCTCCGCCTCCTGGGTTCAGGCAATTCTCCTGCCTCAGCCTTCTGAGTAGCTGGGATTACAGGTGTGCGCCACCATGCCCAGCTAATGTTTTCTATTTTTAGTAGAGACGGGGTTTCACCATGTTGACCAGGATGGTCTCCATCTCTTGACCTCGTGATCCACCCGCCTCGGCTTCCCAAAGTGCTGGGATTACAGGCTTGAGCCACCGCCCCCGGCGTAGTGTATTTTCAACCATTATCATCTGTTTCTTTTTTTAAAAAAACTCTCTTCATTTTGAAAAAATAAAAAGACAGTACAGGCTGAAAATGCCAAGAAAAAAATGAAGACTGGCCTTCAGATGGCTTCTGAGTGCCAATAGGGCCTTCCATCCTAAACCAGGTTTTATTTGCATGGCTGACAACAGCAAAGTGTGTACTTAGAGACAATATGGTCATTGCATTACTTTGTTCTCATGCTGCTAAAAAGAACTACCTGAGACAGGGTAATTTATGAAGAAAAGAAGGCGAGTTGACTCACTATTCCACAGGCTGTACGGAAAGCATGACTTGGGAGGCCTCAGGACACTTACAGTCATAGCAGGAGCAGGCACATCTTCACATGGTGGAGCAGGAGAAAGAAAGTGCGAAGGGGGAAGTGTTACACACTTTTAAACATCCAATCTTGTGAGAACTCACTGACTGTCCTGAGAAGAGCAAGGGGGAAATCCACCCCCATGATCTAGTTACCTCCCACCTTTCCCCAACACTGGGGATTACAATTCACCATGAGATTTGGGTGGGGACACAGAGCCAAACCGTATTAGCCATCTTTTTTGTAAATTGCATTTTAGGTTTTGTGGTACATGTGAAGAACATGCAAGATTGTTGCATAGGTACACACATGGCAGTGTGATTTGCTGCCTTCCTTCCCTTCACCTATATCTGGCATTTCTCCCCATGCTATCTCTCCCCAACTCCCCACCCCCTGCTGTCCCTCCCCTATTTCCCCCCAACAGATCCCAGTGTGTGTTGCTCGCCTCCCTGTGTCCATGTGTTCTCATTGTTCATCACCTACCTATGAGTGAGAACATGCAGTGTTTGATTTTCTGTTCTTGTGTCAGTTTGCTGAGAATGATGGTTTCCAAATTCATCCATGTCCCTACAAGGGACACGAACTCATTGTTTTTGATAGCTGCATAATATTCCATGGTGTATATATGCCATCATTGTCCCTTTCCAGTCTATTATCAATGGGCATTTGGGTTGGTTCCAGGTCTTTGCTATTGTAAACTGTGCTACAATGAACATTTGTGTGCCTGTGTCCTTAGAGTAGAGCGCTATATAATCCTTTGGATATATCCCAGTAATGGGATTGCTGGGTCAAATGGAATTTCTATTTCTAGATCCTTGAGGAGTCGCCACACTGTCTTCCACAATGGTTAATTTACACTCCCATCAACAGTGTAAAAGTGTTCCTATTTCTCCACATCCTCTCCAGCCTCTGTTGTCTCCAGATTTTTTAATGATTGCCACTCTAACTGGGATGAGATGGTATCTCAATGTGGTTTTGATTTGCATTTCTCTAATGACCAGTGATGATGCACGTTTTTTCATATGTTTGTTGGCCTCATGTATGTCTTCTTTTGTAAAGTGTCTGTTCATATCCTTTGCCCACTTTGGAATGGGGTTGTTTGTTGTTTTTCTTGTAAATCTGTTTTAGTTCTTTGTAAATTCTGGATATCAGCACTTTGTCAGATGGGTAGATTGCAAAAATTTTTTTCCCATTCTATTGGTTGCTGATTCACTCCAATGACTGCTTCTTTTGCCGTGCAGAAGCTGTGGAGTTTGATTAAGTCCCATTTGTCTATTTTGGCTTTTGTTGCCAATGCTTTTTGTGTTTTGGTCATGAAGTCTTTGCCTACGCCTATGTCCTGAATGGTTTTGCCTAGATTTTCTTCTAGGGTTTTTATGATGTTATGTCTTGTGTTTAAGTCTTTAATCCATCTGGAGTTAATTTTAGTGTAAGGTGTCAGGAAGGAATCCAGTTTCTGCTTTCTGCACATGGCTGGCCAGTTTTCGCAACGCCATTTATTAAACAGCGAATTCTTTCCCCATTGCTTGTTTTTGTCAGGTTTGTCAAAGATCGGATGCTTGTAGATGTGTTGTGTTGCTTCCGAGACCTCTGTTCTGTTCTATTGGTCTATATCTCTGTTTTGGTACCAGTGCCATGGTGTTTTGATTACTGTAGCCTTGTAGTATAGTTGGAAGTCCAGTAGTGTGATGCCTCCTGCTTTGTTCATTTTGCTTAGAATTGACTTGGCTATGTGGTCTCTCTTTTGGTTCCAAATGAAGTTTAAGGTGGTTTTTTTTCCAGTTCTGTGAAGAAGGTCATTGGCTTGATGGGGATAGCATTGAATCTGTAAATTACTTTGGGCAGTATGGCCATTTTCACAATATTGATGGAATGTTTCTCCATCTGTTTGTGTCCTCTCTTATTTTGTTGAGCAGTAGTTTGTAGTTCTCATTGAAGAGGTCCTTTACGTTCCTTGCTAGTTGTATTCCTAGGTATTTTATTCTCTTTGTGGCAGTTGTGAATGGCAGTTCGTTCTTGATTTGGCTCTCTTTAAGTCTGCTATTGGTGTATAGGAATGCTTGTGATTTTTGCACCTTGATTTTGTATCCTGAGACTTTGCTGAAGTTGCTTATCAGTTTCAGGAGATTTTGGGCTGACACGATGGAGTCTTCTAGATATACAATCATGTCGTCTGCAAATAGAGACAATTTGACTTCCTTCTTTCGTATGTGAATACACTTTATTTCTTTTTCTTACCTGATTGCTCTGGCTAGAACTTCCAATACTATATTGAATAGGAGTGGTGAGAGAGGGCATCCTTGTCTAGTGCCAGATTTCAAAGTGAATGCTTGCAGTTTTTGCCCATTCAGTAAGATATTGGCTGTTGGTTTGTCATAAATAGCTTTTATTATTTTGAGATACGTTCCGTCAATACCTAGTTTATTGAGAGTTTTTAGCATAAAGGGCTGTCAAATTTTGTCAAAGGCCTTCTCTGCATCAATTGAGATAATCATGTAGTTTTTGTCTTTAGTTCTGTTTATGTGTTGAATTATGTTTATAGACTTGCGTATGTTGAACCAGTCTTGCATCCCCGGGATGAAGCCTACTCGATCATGGTGGATAAGCTTTTTGATGTGCTGTTGCAATAGGTTTGCCAGTATTTTATTGAAGATTTTTGCATCTATGTTCATCATGGATATTGGCCTCAAGTTTTCTTTTCTTGCTGAGTCTCTGCTGGGTTTTAGAATCAGGATGATGTTTGTCTCATAAAATGATTTGGGAAGGATTCCCTCTTTTTGGATTATTTGGAATAGTTTCAGAAGGAATGGTACCAGCTCCTCTTTGTATGTCTGGTAGAATTTAGCTGTGAACCCATTCTGGACCTGGGCTTTTTTTGGGTGGTGGGCTCTTAATTGCTGCCTCAACTTCAGCCCTTATTATTGGTCTATTCAGGGTTTTGACTTCTTGCTGGTTTCAGCTTGAAAGGATGCAAGTGTCCAGGAATTTATCAGTTTCTTCCAGGTTTACTAGTTTACGTGCATAGAGTTGCTTGTAATAATCTCTGATGATGGTTTGTATTTCTGTGTAATCTGTGATGATATCCCATTAATCTTTTTTGTTGCATCTATTTGATTATTCTCTCTTTTCTTTTTTATTAATCTGGCTAGTGGTCTGTCTATTTTGTTGATCTTTTCAAAAAAACCAGCTCCTGGATTTATTGATTTTTTTGAAGGGTTTTTTTGTGTCTCTATCTCCTTCAGTTCTGCTCTGATCTTAGTTATTTCTTGTCTTCTGCTAGATTTTGAGTTTTTTTAATCTTGCTCCTCCAGCTCTTTCGATTTTGATGATGGGTTTTAATTTTAAACCTCTACTTGCTTCTCATGTGGGCATTTATTGCTATATATTTTCCTCTAGAGACTGCTTTAAATGTGTCCCAGAGATTCTGGTATGTTGTGTCTTCGTTCTCGTTGGTTTCAAAGAACATCTTTATTTCTGCCTTCATTTCACTGTACATCCAGTCAACATTCAAGAACCAGTTGTTCAGTTTCCATGAAGCTGTGCGGTTCTGAGTTAGTTTCTGAATTCTGAGTTCTAACGTAATTGCACTGTGGTCTGAGAGACTGTTATGATTTCCATTTTTTTGCATTTGCTGAGGAGTGCTTTACTTCCAATTATGTGGTCAATTTTAGAGTAGGTGCGTTTTGGTGCTGAGAAGAATGTATATTCTGTGGATTTGGGGTGGAGAGTTCTATAAATGTCTATTAGGTTTGCTTGATCCAGGTCTGAATTCAAGTCCTGGATATCCTTGTTAATTTTCTGTCTGGTTGATCTGTCTAATATTGACAATGGGGTCTTAAAGTCTCCCACTATTATTGTGTGGGAGTCTAAGTCTCTTTGTAAGTCATTAAGAACTTGCCTTATGTATCTGGGTGCTCCTGTATTGGGTGCGTATATATTTAGGATCGTTAGCTCTTCTTGTTGCATTGATCTTTTTACCATTATGTAATGTCCTTCTTTGTCTGTTTTGATCTTTATTCGTTTAAAGTCTATTTTATCAGAGACGAGAATTGCAACCCCTGCTTTTTTTTTGCTCTTCATTTGCTTCGTAAGTCTTCCTCCATGCCTTTTTTTTGAGCCTTTGTGTATCCTTGCATGTGTGATGGGTTTTCTGGATTATAGCCCACCAAAGGGTTTTGGCTTTTTATCCAATTTGCCAGTCTGTGTCTTCTGATTGGGGCATTTAGCCCATTTACATTTAGGGTTAATATTGTTATGTGTGAATTTGATCCTGCCATTTTGGTGCTAGCTGGCTGTTTTGCCCATTAGTTGATGCAGTTTCTTCATTGTGTTGATGCTTTTTACCATTTGGTATTTTTTTTGGAGTGGCTGGTACTGGTTTTTCCTTTCTATGTTTAGTGCCTCTTTCAGGAGCTCTTGTAAATCAGGCCTGGTGGTGATGAAATCTCTGAGTACTTGCTTGTTTGCAAAGGATTTTATTTTTCCTTCACTTATGAAGCTTAGTTTGGCTGGAAATGAAATTCTGGGTTGAAAGTTCTTTTCTTTAAGGATGTTGAATATTGGCCCCCACTCTCTTCTGGCTTGTAGGGTTTCTGCTGAGAGAGCTGCTGTGAGTCTGATGGGCTTCCCTTTGTGGGTAACCCGACCTTTCTCTCTGGCTGCCCTTAGCATTTTCTTTTCATTTCAACCCTGGTGAATCTGATGATTATGTGCCTTGGGGTTTCTCTTCTTGAGAAATATCTTTGTGGTGTTCTCTGTATTTCCTGGACTTGAATATTGGCCTGCCTTGCTAGGTTGGTGAAGTTTTCCTGGATAATATCCTGAAGAGTATTTTCCAGGTTGGATTCATTCTTTCTGTCACCTTCAGGTACACCTATCAAACGTAGATTAGTTCTTTTCACATAGTCACATGTTTCTTAGAGACTTTGTTCTTTCCTTTTTACCCTTTTTTCTCTAATCTTGCCTTCTCATTTTATTTCATTGAGTTGGTCTTAGACATCTGATATCCTTTCTTCTGCTTCGTCAATTCAGGTATTGGAACTTGTGTATGCTTTGCAAAGTTCTTTTGTTGTGTTTTTCAGCTCCATCAATTCACTTATATTCCTCTCTAAGTTGTTTATTCTCATTAGCATTTTGTCAAAACTTTTTTCAGGGTTCTTAGTTTCTTTGGCTTTGGTTAGAATGTGTTCTTTTAGTTCACAGAAATTTCTTATTACCCAACTTCTGAAGCCTAATTCTGTGAATTCATCACACTCATTCTCCATCCAGCCTTATTCCCTTGCTGGTGAGGAGTTGTGATCTCTTGTAGGAGAGGCGATTTGGTTTCAGGTGTTTTCATCCTTTTTGCGCTGGTTTCTTCCCATCTTTGTGGATTTTTCCACCTGTTGTCTTTGTAGTTGTTGACTTTCAAATTGGGTCTCTGAGTGGAAGTCCAGTTTGTTGATGATGAAGTTCTTTCTTTCTGTTTCTTAGTTTTCCTTCTAACAGTCTGGCCCCTCTGCTGTAGGACTGCTGAGGTCCACTCCAGGCTCTGCTTGCCTGGGGATCACCTGCAGCAGCTGCTCACCTGCAGCAGCTGCAGAATAGTAAAGGTTGCTGCCAGTTTCTTCTTCTGCTATCTTTGTCCCAGAAGGATACCCGCCAGATGTCAGTCTGCGCTCTCCTTTATGAGGTGACTCTGAATATATTGGGGTCAGAGAGCTGCTTGAGGACACAGTCTGTCCTTTATAGGAGCTCAAGTGCTGAGCTCAATCCAGAGCGTTTCAGACTGCTGTTTTTTTGTGGATGTGGGACCAGCTAAGCCTGATCACCTGGCTCCCTGCCTCAGAGCCTGTTTTTTTTTTTTTTTTTTTTTTTAGTTGAATGGTCTATGACTGTCTCCCAGGTGTTCCAGTCGCCTGTTGAAAAGGCATCAGGATCTGTGTGATTTCCCTTGCGGTGGTTCACTGTACCAGCTCAAACACCTGCGCTGAGATTCGTGGCACTTTTTTGCCCGGGAGTCTCCTGGCCTGGCTCCCTGTTTTAGTCCCCTTTTTCGTCAGATGAATGGGTGACTCTGCCTTCCCGGAGCTTCAACGGGTAGCTGAAACAGAGCCCAGACCCGTGTATTTTGTATGGAGAACTGTGGCGCCGGGGCACCAGCAAAACAGCCACACCGGCAAAACCAGCCTCGCTGGTGACCCGTGGGACCCCTCCACCTGGGAATCTCCTGGTCTGTGGGCAACAAAAATCCATCTGGAAATGCAGTGTCCACTCACCCTCCGCACTTTTGCTAGGAGCTGCAATCCTGAGCTGCTCCTCCTCGGCCATCTTGGATCCCTCCTCCGTATCAGTCATGTAAGCTCAAGTCAAAAAGACTGGCTTGGCTATGTAATTCATTATAGTGCCTTTCACCATGAATTTATGTTCTACCAGAAAAGAGTTCCCCTAGCCTTGCTTTTTAGGATTTAAGGAGTGTATCTCCTTAAATTTTTTATTTGAAAATGCTATAAAAACTGCATGCTTTTTACAAGTGATTGTGATTCTTCTACTTAGCCCACTGCCACTGGGTCATGGGGTTCTCCTATCCTGCCCACCCCCACTGTGCTCTCCCCTGTGTTTAGCCCCCAACACAACCCCATGTTTTGTTTGCTGCCTCTGCGTACTTATTTATTAACTTATTTTGTATGTTAAGAAGTAATTTATTTTGTATGAGAGAAATAATGAAATGGAATATATACATTCATAAAGAACATGTCATCTTGTATTTTAGAAACAAAATGTTCAGACAATCATTTCTAAATTCATACATTAAAAAAGTGTTTGCATACTTGAAGAGTTAAACTTTGTAGAAAGTATCTCATAAGTGAACTGGCTTGTGGGATTTATTGAACTGGCTTTAGTGGGATATACTGAAAATCATGATTTAGGATTTTACCACATAGTAGAATTACATTACATTACACCTCTCCAGGCATAGTGGCTCATGCCCGTAATTCCAGCACTTTGCAGGCTGAGGCAGGTAGATTGCTTAAGAACAAGAATTCAAGGCTGTGGTGAGCTATAATCATGACACTGCACTCCAGCCCTGCCACAAAAAAAAGAAAAAAAAAATTACAACTCTCTAGTAAAACTGACGTGTGTGTGTGTGTGTGTGTGTGTGTGTGTGTGTGTATCTGATTCAGACTATATTTCTTTCTCCCTCCCTTCCTTCCTTGCTCTCTCTGCCCTTGGGAAAACGAAACAAAAAAAACCCTCCAACCAATTTTCCCAGGGACAGTCTACTGAAGAACTGATATCTACATAACACATAAACCATATTATTCATGAATTTTAAAAAATGACTTTAACTGTCTGGTGATATCATCATTTTTTTTTGTTTTTTCTATTGCATACTATCTTCAGAATGATAAGGAGACTAAGGCTCTATTTACAATTATATTCAGCAGCCAGGAATGGTTAACTATCTTCCTTCTCCCCATGAAATGCAAGAGAGAGCAATCACACAAGTCAGGCTAGTAATGCCCCCTATCAGATGCTGCAGTTCCTCCTGCCTCAGTAGAGGAAAGCAGCATGGTTTTGTACTAGGTTATGGGATGAAGACTGGGATAAATTTTCTGGATTGTCTGAGGTCAGTCTTCTAGCAAGACTTACTTTATTTTAAAACTTTTTTAACCTAATTTTTTTTCGAGACGGTCTCACTCTGTCAGCCAGGCTGGAGTGCAGTTGTACCATAATTGCTCACTGCAGTCTTAACCTCTTAGGCTCAAGTGATCCTCCCACCTCAGCCTTCTGAGTAGCTTGGACCATAGGCATGTGCCACCATGCCTGTTTAATTTTTCAAAGAATCATTTTTTGCAGAGATAGGATTTCACCGTGTTGTCCAGTCTGGCCTCAAACTCCTGGGCTCAGCCCATCCGCGTGCTTCATCATCCCAAAGTGCTGGCATTACAGGCACAAGTCACCGTGCCTGGCCAGCAAGACTTATTTTGCTTCAAGTTTTGTTTCCAGAACATTAGGCACCAATTCTCAATAGAGAATTCTAACTACAAAAGTCACAAGTAATAAGGGATTTTTGAAGCAGTCATTCTTTATGTCCATCTGTGTCTTTCTTTCCACGAGCATGGATAGTTTGGGGTTAACTATAGAGCAAATACTTAGGAAATTAATCCCACATGATTCAGGTTCAAGGTGAGAAAGTAGGAGAAAGTGCAGTTCTTGTACCTTGATGAAACACTTTATTCCATCTGCAGAAGTGGCTGCAGCTCACATGTGTGACTCATGTTGGAACAGTGGGCTCACATAATAGCATCACGTGCTGGCAAAAGGTTCAGACCACAAGCCAGTTATCTCATTCTGCTGATGCAATCCTGGAATTTCCTGAATTGGAAAACAATTTAGGACCAAAAGGGAGAGACCCTGGGCTGTTTGATCAGGGCATCACCTTTAGCTAATTCTAACCATCCTCCCCCTACCTTGTTTGTAATTTTTTTAAGCATTTTTCTGTTTCCTTCTTTCCTTAGGTGTGAGGTAATAATACTAATTGGTAACAGTTACAGTGTGCCATTGTGCCAGGCACTCATCTAACGGTTTTACTCTTAATTGTCACAACAATCCTAGGAGGCAGGCATCCTATTTTTTCAGATAAGGCAACTGAGGTGCAAAAGTCCCGTGTTATTGCTTTAGGTTACACAGGAGAAAATATAAGGGTCTTCTCTTTGAGATTTACACCTGAGAATCTTTGCTTTTAGTGATAAGATTATGTCTAAGTCTTCCAAGGAGTCCCACTCTTGGAAAGACCATGACTGCCCTTAAGCTGTGACAGACGTTGCTACCTCGGGTGGTTGGGGGGGGGGGAGGGATGGGTCAATGGCTCTGGTCGTCCAGTTTTAACCTCTGTATCAGAACTTTGTTTAAATTATATTTAGCATTTTTTATTTTTCTACTGTTGTTTCAGATTCTTCTTAGTATTTAAAGATTGTCTTTAGTGTTCTACCAGAACAGGGTTCCCCTACCCTTGCTTTTTAGGATTTAAGGAGTGTATCTCCTTAAATTTTTTATAGCGTTTATTTGAAAATGGTATAAAAACTGCATGCTTTTTACAAGTGATTGTGATTTTTCTACTCATCCCACTGCCACTGGGTCATGGGGTTCTCCTATCCTGCCCACCCCCACTGTGCTCTCCCCTGTGTTTAGCCCCCAACACAACCCCATGTCTTGTTTGCTGGCTCTGTGTACTTATTTATTAACTTATTTCATATGTTAAGATTATTTTCAGATAATAGCATATGGTCAGATCTTAATCATTTTTTATACCACATTATTTTGTTCTGGATATAATACCAATATTTATATAAATAGACCTAGGTGGGAGGATTGCTTGAAGCCAGGAGTTCGAGACCAGCCTCGGCAACAATATAGCAAGATCCCATGTCTACAAAAAATAAAAAAAATTAGCTGGATGTGATGACGCATGCCTATAATCCCAGCTACTCGAGAAGCTGAAGTGGCAGGGTGTCTTGAGCCCAGGAGTTTGAGGCTATTGTTGTAAAACTGTACTCCATTCTGGGCAGCAGATTGAGACCCTTTCTTTAAAAACAAACAAAGAAACAAACAAAACCAGACAAGGAATATATTAGTTTGCTAAGCATCTTTAGCTGTCACACAAAAAGTGAATACATCCTTCCCATTCTATCATCATAAAGGAATGGAAAGAACCATAAATATGTAAAAACCTTAGAGCCATATTCATGATGGATTCCTTTAAGCCCTGGGCATTTTGGTGCCACAGTTCCACCTGACAGCTATGCCAATCCCAACCACAGCAGGAAGGGTAGAAACGCAGATCCACTACAGACTGATGGTTCAAACTTACTGCCTGGATGCAAGGTGCCCAGAACAGGCATTTCTAACCCCTTCTAGCAAGGGATGAAATTTAAGGCCTTTTATTACTTTAGAGACAGAGTTCAACTCTTGGTCTCACATGTTCCTGCAATTGTAGAATATTTTGAAGATTAAAGTTATGGTTCTTTAACATCACCTGTAGTTCAGGGGCTCAGAACACTGTCCTCTTAAATCTGACACAAAGCAAGTGCTACTTCAAGACTCTTTTCTTATCTGTCAAGGTTTACCTTCATGTAAAAACAAAAACAAAACACACACAAAAGAAAAAAGAAAAAAAAAAAACCCAGACACGTCATGCGAAGCTCATGAAGGATAGACAAATTAAGTCTATTATCACAGATATGAAATGAACCCAACACAATTGATGCTTTATTACTTATTTGAAGATAAATTCCTGTTTCGCCCACCTCTTCCTCTACCCAGTACATTTTAAATGTAGTTAGTAGACCTAACAAGTTAAGAGTACCCATAAATGAGGATACTAATAGGACTTAGCTGATTCGTCCCACAGAATCATGAAAATGCTCATGAATTGGAAGTTTCAGGAATCTCAGAAGGCAGGGCTGTATAGGGTGTGTGTGTGTGTGTGTGTGTGTGTGTGTGTGTGTGTGTGTGTGTATTAAATGAATCTGATAGCAATAATTTACACATACCCTAAGAATGACCCCATATGGCAGGTGCACCTGAATGCTGTTCAGAGTTTCAAGCTAGGGAATCTGGGAGGGGAACTATCCAGAGATTTATTCCTTATCTATAAGGAACATCTGGGCCCCATCCTGTCCTGTGGAATGTGGGCGGTACAGAGCATTGAGGCCCTTTGTTTTGGGTTAAATGAAAGTTTCCAAGTGGAGATTTTAGGGGACAGGGGCTAAGTGAAAATGATATAAAAACTGCATGTTTTTTGCAAGTGATTTTGATTCTTCTGCTCAGCCCACTGCCACTGGGTTGTGGGGTTCTACTGTCCTGCCCACCACCCCTGTGCTGCCCCCTGTAGTTAGTCCCCAGTACAACCCCATGTCTTGTTTGCTGGCTCTGGGTGTCTTCTTTGGCCTGTCAAACCTGGTGCCATCCCCATTGGAATCTATAAAGGTTTGGCGCAAAAGTGTGTAAATAGCAAAGTCCAGGGATTGCTTGAAGACCTGTATATGCAACAGTTAGAGTCCCAGGTTACTAGACACACTACAAGTAGTCAGGTCCCACCTCTTCCCCATACTAGTAATGGAGGGGATACTTTGAAACTGAACCAGAAATAGAGAAGAGTGAAGATGAAATGACTCATTTAAAGCAAATTCAGTGATCTGCGTTTGAAATGGTAAAACCTTTTTCAAGTTCCCTGACTGACTTTCAAAATAACAATAACCAATCATACAAGCAGAAGGTGGAGAGATGAACAACCTCAGAAAAAACACACTGTCCCTCTAGAGACATTTGAGGCAGGAGAATAGTGTCTGGAGGCAGGGAATCTATGATGGATTCCCCCTGACTTCCTAGAACTAAATCAAAGGAAAACCGTAACTTTCCGCATCTAAGTAGCAAAAGGACCACAGGCTACTACTCCCTTTGCAAACCACCCTTTCTTTCTGAGCAGCAAAGGAAAAATTGAAAGTACTTCTGATTAGTTGCTTTCTGCAGAGTGATTGCTAGCCAAGTCTTCATTTGCATAGAAGTGTAACTTTGTAACTTCACTTTAGCCTTTGATTGGTTGCTTTCTACAACCAATCAGATGTTTGCAAAGAGTGTAACCTTTGTAACTTAACTTTAGCTTCTGATTGGTTGCTTTCTGCAACCAAAGCCTCTGATTGTGGGCCACTACTTCATTTGCATGAGGTGTACACCAAATGGCAAATGGAAACCTCTAGAGGGTGTTTAAACCCCAGAAAATTGTGTAAGTATGCTTCTGAGCCCCTGTGCTTGGGCCACTCCTGCTCTGTGGAGTGTACTTTTGTTTTCAGTGAATCTCTGCTTTTATTGCTTCATTATTTCCTTGCTTTGTTTGTGCATTGTGTCCAGTTCTTTTTTCATGATGCCAAGAACCTGGATACCCTCTACCAGTAACACGTTGACCTTTGGGGTTACATGAAGAAAAAGTCAGCTGGCCTCCTGATTGCCCTAGAATGTGCTATTTAGTCACACTTCTTGAATTAGATGTAAATATACATACAGTCATAGCGATGAAAAACACTGAAAATGAATTTACCAAAATTTATGAAAAAAACTGCATTGGAAGGATGGATTAGGAGAAGCTGATGGAATGTAACTCCTCTACCATAATAATAGATAACTTGGATAATTTATAAAATTGATGAATAAATAGCAAAGTTGCATATTTAGAAATATGAAAGTAAATGCTAGAACATGACAAAATTGAAAACAGTTACCTCTAAGTAGCAGAACAAGAAGTTGAACAAAGCAGAGGATCGCTGGTTTTTATTACATACTTTTGATGGCTATATGAGTTTTTAAAACATTATGGACTAGTTATTACTTTGAAAGTGATATGTTATATAGTTATTAGTACATTAGATTATTGACTTTTCAGTTAATAATTTAGAGATTGCATACTTTAATTTAACACGTCGTAAATAAAATAACCCTGTTCCCTTCCAAAAGGAGCCATGTTGTCTTCTTTCAGGATGCTTGTCATACAGCAGTTAACTCTTTCAGGGAAAAAAGAATTTCCTGGAAGGAAATTCCAGGAAGACATTAGAACCCCAGAAGGGAAGCGAGAAGGCTGTCTTTCAGTATATGCATCACTTTCTCTATATGAGCTGGAATATCTTTGCAGTAAATGGCTATTACCTTTCTAGAAACTGAAAAGCAATTGCTTAGTTATTTAGGAACATTGTTGAGATGTAGTTTGAGGAGATAAACTGTGGAATACCCAACAAACAAAAAATACCTTCCTCATTAATTATGCGGGGTAAAAACACTCTTTAAACCTATTTTTAAAACACATTCTCTTGGCTGGGCGCCGTGGCTTATTCCTGTAATCCCAGCACTTTGGAAGGCCAAGGTAGGCGGACCACAGGGTCAGGAGATTGAGACCATCCTGGCCAACACGGTGAAACTGAGTCTATACTAAAATACAAAAAAAAAAAAAAAAAGAAAAAAAATAGCTGGGCATGGTGGCGTGTGCCTGTAGTCCCAGCTACTTGGGAGGCTGAGGCAGGAGAATCACTTGAACCTGGTAGGCAGAGGTTGCAGTGAGCTACATCACACCAGTGCACTCCAGCCTGGCAACAGAGCAAGACTCTGTCTCAAAACAAACGAACAAACAAACAAACAAACGAACAAAAAATTATCTCTTCTACAGTATTAGGTAATGCCCCATGCAAAAATCAAGACCAGTTACAGATACAATAGGGAAAATCTCCCTGGTCAGGAGACATAGGTCTGGCTTAAGTATTTGGTTATTTGGTACAAAGAGTAATATGGATTATTTAAAGATTCCTTTGAGGAAAAATGGAATTCTCTCCAGAGTCATCTTCTCAAGAAGTAACTAAATATTATGACCAAAGTGGAGATCTGAAGGAAACAAGCTGTTAAGCAAAGAAAGTCTTAAATTTTTTCTGCGTCCTCATAAATTTACCAAAACAAGTTTCAGTTCAGCGACTAATACATTCTTTGTCTTTCCCTATAAAAATGTTCTCCCAGTTCAAGTAGGGATTCTCTTTAATGAGATCCAGACTATAAATGATCTTAAAGCATAAGAAATAACTAAATGTTATGAGGAAATTTCTAGGAATTTCAATAAAGCCTTGAAACCATGACTTTGTCTAATATCCATTCTTCCGCAGTGGCTCTGCAAGACCTAACAGTAGGTTTCATCTCATATTTTAAAGGTCATGACAGCATCCTGAAGAAATATAACAGCTAAAAACAAAACTGTATCATCAGCAATAATTTCAAAGCAAAACAGTGTCTCAGCTTGTCTCTAAAAGTGTTCTGGAACAGTATTTGGAGATTTCGACCTTACATTTTTTTATCTCCTAAAATTATACTGTAAGTGTTTGCCTATTGGATAATGGCATTCACTGTTGAGGGCAGACACTGTCTACAAAGAAATAATTTAATGGCAAGGTTTGTTTTAGTCCATTTTCTACTGCTTTAATAGAAAACCACAAACTGAGTAGTTTATAACAAACAGAAATTTATGTGCATGCCTTGAAGATATTCCAGGTATCTGGAATATCCAGATATTCATATATATCCAGATGGCTACAATAAAGTGGATAGCATAATAAAGTAAGTCATGCACATTTTTTTATTCCTTACTGGATGTAAAAGTTAAGTTTACACTATACTATATTCTATTAAGTATGCAATAGCACTGTGTCCTAAAAAAGTACATACCTTAATTTAAAAATATTGCTAAAAAATTCTAATGATCATCCAAACCTTCAGCAAGTTGTAATCTTTTTGCTGGTGGAGAATCTTGTCTTGACGTTGATGGCTGCTAATTAATCAGGGTCATGGTTACTGAAGCTTATGGTGTCTGGGCATTTTTAAAAATAAGATCACAGTGAACTTTGAACATCAATTGACTCCTTTTTTTTTTTTTTTTTTTTTTTTTTTTAAATAAGACAGAGTGTTGCTCTGTCACCTAGGCTGGAGTGCAGTGGCGCCATCTCAGTTCACTGCAGCCTCCCACTTCCCGGTTTAAACGATTCTCCTGCCTCAGCCTCCTCAGTAACTAGGATCACAGGCATGCGCCATCATGCCCAACTAATCTTTTTGTATTTTTTAAGTAGAGGTGGGGTTTCACCATGTTGGCCTGGATGGTCCTCATGATCTGCCCACCTCAGCCTCCCAAAGTGCTGTGATTACAGGCGTGAGCAACCATGCCCAGCCAACTCTTTTTGTGAAAGATTGCTCTGTAGCATGTGATGCTCTTTGAAAGCATTTTTCCCACAGGAGAAAAATTTTCAAAACTGGTGTCAATCCTCTCAAATCCTGCCCTGTTTTATCAACTAAGTTTATGGAATAATCTAAATCCTTTGTTGTTACTTCAGCAATGTTCATAGCGTCTTCACCAGGAGTAGCTTTCATCTCAAGAAACCGCTTTTTTTGCCCCTCTATGAGAAGCAACTCATCTGTTCAAGTTTTATTATGTGATTGGCGTAATTCAGTTACATCTTCAGGCTCCACTTCTAATTCTAGTTCTCTTGGTATTTCTGCCACATCTGTAATTATTTTCTTTACTGAAGACTTGAACCTCTCAGTGTTATCCATGATGGTTGAGATCCACTTCTTCCAAACCCTCATTAATGTTGAAATTTTGACGTCCTTTCCATGAATCACAGATGCTCTTAATGGCATTCAGAATGGCAAATCTTTTTCAGAAGGTTTTCAATTTACATACATTTCCTAGATCCATCAGAAGAATCACTATGGCAGCTATAGCCTTGTGAAATGTATTTCTTAATTAATAAGGCTTGAGAGTTAAAATTCCTCCTTGATTCATGGGCTGCAGGATGGATCTTGTCTCAGCAGGCATGCCAATAACATTGATCTCGTTAGTCTCCATCAGACCTCTTGGATGACCAATAGGTTCTATTGAAAATATTACTGTTCACTAACCTGGTCATCCAGGTACATTGTTAGTGAACAGTAATATTTTCAATAGAATCTTTTTTTCTAAGTAGTAGATCACAACAGTGGGCTTAAAATAATCAGTAAACTATGCTGTAAACAGACATGCTATCATCCATGCTTTGTTGTTTTATTTACAGAGCACAGGCAGAGTAGATTTAGCATAATTCTTAAGGGCTTTAGGATTTTCAGAATGGTAAATAAGCATGGGCTTCAACTTAAAGTCAGTAGCTGCATTAGCTCCTAACAAGAAGGTCAGCCTGTTCTTTGAAATTTTGAAGCCAGGCATTGACTTCTCCTCTCTAGCTATGAAAGTCCAAATGGCATCTTCTTCCAATAGAAGGCTGTTTCACATACATTGTAAATCTGTGGTTTAGTGTGGCTACTTTCATCAACAATCTGAGCTGGATCTTCTGGATAATTTGCTGCAGCCTCTACATCAGCACCTGCCACTTCACCTTGCACTTTTATGGAGATGGCTTCTTTACTTAAACCTCATGAACCAACCTCTGCTAGCTTAAACTTTTATTCTATAGCTTCCTCATGTCTCTGAACCTTCATGGAATTGAAAAGAGTGAGGGCCTTGCTCTAGATTAGGCTATGGCTTAAGAGAATGTTGTGGCTCATTTGAAATTCTATCCAGACCACTAAGACTTTCTCCATATCAGCAATAATTCTGTTTCACTTTCTTATTCATATCTCTACTAGAGTAGCATTTTTAGTTTCCTTCAGGAACTTTTCTTTTGCATTTACAACTTGGCTACCTATTTGATGCAAGAGACTTTTGACCAATCTCAGCCTTGGACATGCCTTTCTCGATAAGCTCAATCATTTCTAGCTTTTGATTTAAAATGAGTGACATGCCACTCTTCCTTTCATTTGAACACATAGAGGTTATTGTAGTGTTGTTAATTTGTCCTATTTCAATATTTACGTTTCATGGAACAGGGAGGTCCTATGAGAGGGTCAGAGATGGGAAAATGACCAGTCAGCAGTACAGTCAGAACACTGATCACAGATCATCATAACAAATGTAATCGTAGTGAAAAAGTTTCAAATGTTGCAAAATTTATCAAAATATGCCATGGAGACACAAAATGAGCATGTGCTGTTGGAAAAATGGAGCCGATAGATTTGCTCCATGTTGCCACAAACCTTCAATTAAAAAAAAAATGCACTGTGAAGTGCAGTAAAGTGAAGCACAATAAAACAAGTATGGTTGCATTTGGTTAATGATTCTAGAGGCAGGAAGTTCAAGATCAATGGGCTGCATCTGGTAGGGCCTTTTTGCAGTGTCATTGCATGATGGAAGTCATCACATGGTAAGAGGGGGCACAAGACAGGAAATTGGGCCAAATTTCTCCTTTTTATTAGGAGCCCTCTCCTGGGATAACTAACCCATTCTCAAGATAATGGCATTAATCCATTCATGAGGGCAGAGCCCTTGTGACCTTATCACCTCTTTAAGGTTCTACCTCTTAATATTATCACAATGGCAATACAATTTCCACATGAGTATTGGAGGGGACATTCAAACCATAGCAGGGTTGAATGGATTTTTAAATTCACACTTGGCAAAGAGTCTGAAATCGTAGCATTTTGTATTTGTTTGAGCCAAGCCTTTGAGAGAGAAAAATGTTTCAGTTTTTCATTCAAAGAGGGCTTGGTTCCAAAGTTTAAACCAAATTATACGATCAGAGTTTAGCTTTATAAAAAATAACCATAGAGAAGAGAACAATACAGACTATGACTCATGGGCAATTCCCCATCGTCCTTCTAGGCAGGAAAACCAAAGAAACTTTTACTGAGTTGGGAGAGAGGAATCGGACAAAGAGTAAGAGGGAGAGCAGGAGCTAACGTGCAGCCTGGTCCCAGGCCCTATAGTCAAAACCATGGTAGGGGAACTGGTTGATGGAGCTTGGTTCAGTCATCAGAGCAGAAGGAGTGTATGCTTCACTTTCCACGTGGAGCTGCAGGAGGGGACCTACACAGTGCACAGTGTCCTGTGACACTATGGGTAGCCTCAATAGAGTAGAACTGGGGCCATAGTATGTTTGGTAGATGAAGAGTGCTGCATTGGTCTTCCATAACCTAGAAGAGATCTGTGAGTTCCTGCATCAGCCTCAAGTTGGGAGAAAAAACAGGGCGCACAGACCAGGTGTGCTACTTAGAGGCAGATGAAGAATAGCTGGTAGAAGAAGAAGTAAAGAAATTTGGAATGCTATATTGAAGGCTTCTTTCTTGGATCCTGAATAGTTCAAAGAACTAAACCTCTTTTCAGAGAGATACAGACATAAAGCATCAAGCAAAGTCATAAAGCAACTCAGGCCATAAGTGTGGAGGCTCAAGAGACACTTGGAAAGACTGGGCTTTGGAGAAAGAGACAAGATTTTAGAGCTAGGCTTGAAATAGAACCGGTTGTGAGTGGTGCAGAAGCTGAGGCTGACTTGGGAGATTGGGGCAGAGAGGACACGAGGGGAGGACCACACCAGCCTGGGAGAGCCTCAGCTCAGGATATGCCTGTGGCCAGCCAAGGAGGATTCTGTCTCTAGCTGGGAGGAAAGGAGATTTCTGTTCGGGAATCAGCCTACACTTTGTTTCTCTTAAGGAAAGATAGCTGCTTACCTCTGTTGATATAAATCGAGGCCCACAATGCACACCTTGTACATCCCTGTGAATGAGTGTTGCATACACAGGCTGGGATGAAAATGATGCCCCTAGAGTGCTGTAAGATGCACTCTTCCTGCACAACTCTGTCTTCGGGCCCTGCCTAATGCACGCATTGAACTCATCATCCATCAATGGAGTCTCAGTGTGCATCACAGCTGAAGCTTTCTGAGGGTAGGGTCAGCAGGAGAATGAAGAAAAAGCTGCCAATGAAGGGATGGGAGATTTTTACTGAAGGTCAAGTACCCCTAGGTAACCCTAAAGGGCTTGAAAAGAGATATTCTACATGAAGGCCTTCTTGGAAGTGGGTATATCTAGATCAGAGTAAACATCTTTGTGGGCATCACAGGTCTCCCCAAAGAAAAAGAAATGAATTTGGAATTTTGGATAACTTGGAAAGTTGAAACCAAGTTACCAATTTTTTTTCCCACAATGATATGTTTTGCCCAATGACTGTTCACCCATTAGCATGGCATTCTTTGCTTGAGGGAAAGACTGATTCAGCCAGTAACAAAGAAGGCAATTGAAAGGCTGAAAAACTGTGTGTGTGTGTGCTTGTATGTGAGATCTCTGTGTGCTTGTATGTGAGATCTCTGTGTGCATGTGTGTGTGTGGTCTGTTTGTTTAAACTCAGAGCAGGCATACTAGCTTGAAACCCTGCACATGCAATAGGTTTGAAGTCAAATGCAAAGAAATGTAAGTTTATTTGTTGATAAAAATAGACCCTCATTTCTTTTGGAAAAACATTATTTCTTTTGGGAAAATAATCAATTCAGAATTCAAATTTAATTCAAAGTCAAACTCGATGCTTAGACTTTTAAAAAAAATCTCCTTTTCTCTTTGCCCCAGGGCTGGGCTGTGAGTGCAGGTGGCAGGTGGCATGTACCCAGCACTGCACTGGAGAGGAGGGCGTGGGCCCCTGTGATCTCCACTCCTTGCTGGCCTCAGCTACGATCTGTGTCTCCTGTGTGCACCACTGGCTACTGCTCCTGCCAGCCTGTGCTGTGGAGGCTGGCGGTGCTTGTGCGCAACTCCTGCTCAAAGTGTCTGCCCACCTCAACTGGAATCCAGTCCTCAGGGCCGTGGCCCTCTCAGAGACCGTGCCTCCTGCTCAGAGGCATGTAGCCTCTGAAGCTCACCCAGAACACAGACAACCCCAGAATCCCCATGGAAAACCACTTTCCTAGATTGCTGCTCTACGTCATTCCCATGTCAGTGTGGGGCATTCTTTAAGGCAGTATCCTTCAAAATTTCCAGATGGAAATGGTGCATCCCTCCCCAGCCCTAACCTCTGGAGGAGTCACCAAAGTCTGGTTCTTCCTCCCTACCCAGCCCCATTCACAGAGTTGGAGAGCCCTGTCCTCCTCAGCCTCTCTCTAAGATCTTCCTCCCAAACCAGGAAGGGTTTGATTGCCTTTTTGTGTGACGGGAAGTGGCCATGACCTCGTATCCTCTACCCTATGGTTTACATTAAAAGTTCTCAACTTAGCCCTCTATGCTTTGGATCAAGATATTTAAAAGCAATGTTTTGTAAGTTAAAAATGGAAACAACCCTGTTCCATCTCAGATGGACGGCCTTTGTCATTGGTGTGCAGGTCAGCAGCCTGTTCTCCCGGTCATCCCTACCCTGCCCCTTCCCAGCATTCTTGTCTGGGGACCCTGATGCTTGCAGACCCCACAGCAACTGGCTCTGGCTGGGCTGGCCACTGTGAGATGCTAGCAGGAGATAAAAACAGTGGTGGCAAAGAAGAAGGCTTGGTATTTCCCTCTACTTCCTCTCTAGGAACTGACACTGTATACACAGCTTTTTTGTAGTAATGCCATCTCCTCCCTTGTCTTTCTAGTCTTGCTGGTGTTGTGAATCTCTGGGTGACTTTGCCATCAATTCTTTGGTTTCTCTCTTCCTCCGTTTAATTTGTACCCAGTTATCTAAGTAATTTTGTAATTTCTCTCTGTTACAAACTCTTAAAGTGGTTTCTGTTTTCCTGGTTAGACTCTGACTGATGTATCTTGCTCTCAAGACTCCTGCTTCTTTTTTTCTTTCTTTCTTTCTTTCTTTTTTTTTTTTTTTTGAGACAGTGTCTCACTCTGTCGGATCTCGGCTCACCGTAACCTCTGCCTCCTGGGTTCAAGTGATTCTCCTGCCTCACCTTCCTGAGCAGATGGGACTACAGGTGTTCGCCACCACACCTGGCATTTTCAGTAGAGGCGGGGTTTCCTCAGGTCGGCTAGGCTGTCTGAAAACTCCGGACCTTAGGTGATCCAGCCACCTTGGCCTCTCAAAGTGCTGGGATTACAGGTATGAGCCACCACACAGGGCCATCAAGACTCTTGCTTCTGAAATGGGCTTTAAGAGTTCAACAGTGACCCTTCGCATTCCTGCTATAAAAATCCTAACTATTCTTAAGACATTTTTGCTGCCCAGAACGTACTCCCTGTATGATCATAGCGCAGAGTTCTCAGATGTTGCAATACTCATGTGATCTTTCTTTGATCCTACACCATGTGTCTTAACTCTTATTTTTGCAGATTATATCCCATTCAATAGCATCCAAAAATCTTCTGCTAACTTTTTGGAGAACCCAGGTTAACGAAGTAGTGGTGTGTATGCTCAGTTGTAACAAAGCAGATTTTACACACTAACCAACGTGGATGCAGTAAAGAGTTTTAGAATATCAGTGTGTAATGACTGGTAATGAGTAGTTCAGCAAATACCCTAAAGTTCGAAGATACAAAAGAGTCAACACAGAGGTCACACAAATCAAATGTTGGGCAAGACAGGTGGTATACATGGGAAGGTAGGTCCTCTGTGTTACAAAGGGAGCAGAGGGACTGTGAAATCCGGAGAGGATGTGTGTGATCTCATAGGGAGGTTCTCCACCCAGTGTCAGGTGATTCTGCCCTCTGAGAATCTGGACCCAGTACAATGTAATTTTTGAATTTTTAAAGAGAAGCCAGAAATCTAAATTGTGAAAATCTCACAACTTATAAAATAATATCAATTAGTTTAAGTAATAGAATTACTTTAGTTAATATTAATTAACTAAAAATATTTTAAAGCATTGTGCAAATTTAACAAAATCTGTCTTGAGCTACATAGGATCCCAAGTCACCAGCTTGCAATCTCTATCCCAATTTGACATTTTACATTGCAGCAATATACATGATGCACGCAAATAATGCTGCCTTAACATAAAAAAACTTGCAGACTGATGTTTTTGACTTACCTTCATAATATGGCGTATTTTTTGGAAGATTCTGATTGGTATGAAATCTATATCCTCTTTAATGGTGGGCCAGATTTGTAAAAATATCCATAAATAACAATAACATAGATACCTTTTATAATCAGAAAAAATGTGGCCCACCATTAAAGGAGGATATGAAATCAAAATTTGTGGGCCAAAATTTTTTTTAAATATTTATTTTACTTTAGGTGCATACTATGTCTGGCATTTCTCCCCATGCTATCCCTCCCCTCCCCACTGCTGTCTCTCCCCTACCCCCCCCAACTGCCCCCAGTATGTGATGCTCCTTTCCCTGAGTCCACGTGTTCTCATTGTTCAGCACCCACCTATGAGTGAGAACATGCAGTGTTTGGCTTTCTGTTCTTGTGTCAGTTGGTGGGCCCAATTTTTTATTCAGAAATGTATTCCGGTAACTTCCCATTGCTCTTGGCTCCCAAGCTACATATATCTAGCACAATGCTAGAGATTCAAAGACATACTCAAAAAAATCTCTGACTTCAAGAAATTCACATTAGACTCCTTCCAGGAGGTAGAAGGGCTATGACTGTGGCAGCAGGGCATTCCAGCTGCCTGAGGGAAGGAATGTGGAGGAGCCTGGTTCACATATTTAAAGCGATATAGCCCCGTGGTACATCTCCGGTGTTATCTCTGCCAAGAAAGCTGCACTGTCTGTTTTTCTGCCTTTGTGTGTTTGTGCATCATGCTCCACTTCAGCCTGCCGAAACATCACTTGAACTTGAAAACTCAAATATGCTGTATCCAGAACTCTGCTAATCTTTTGGAATTATTCTTTAAATTTCCATACGACATTTTGTTTGTATTTTGAAATTATTTCGTACTTCGAAATACAGTTTCTTGAGTTCTTGTCTTAGTCTTCCTAGACCATAAAGACACTTAAGGTATCATCTACACAGGGAATTTCATCACGGTAGGGCCTAGCAGGATGGTGAGCACAGAGTGGGCGCTCTTCAGATTTGTCTTGCTTAGAAGATGCATTCTCCATCTAGTGGTAAAACTGGAAAACTGCATGTAACTTTTGCCTTCTCTAACACAACTATGATGTAAAACTGGAAAAATACCAAATAATTTAAAAACAAAATAGTGCCTCATTGATACTACAGATTGTTCAAGTCTTATTCTATTTTGATAAAACTGTGAAAATGTATGTTACTTTTCAAGCTGACTTAAATCTTTTTTATAGCATTTTTTATTAAAACACTTTATCCAAGCTGGGTGTGGTGGTGTCTGTCTGTAGTCCCAGCTGCTCAAGAGACTGAGGCGGGACGATCACCTGAGCCCAGGAGTTCAAGGCTGCAATGTGCTGTCATCATGTCTGTGAATAGCCCCTGTGCTCCAGCCTGGGCAACAAAATGAGATCCCCTCTCTAAAACAAACAAAACTTTGTCCAAGAAATTTCTCTAGATCAGGGGTCACCAAACCCTGGGCCGTGGACCGGTTCTGGTTCATGTCCTGTTAGGAACTGGGTGGCACAGCAGGAGGTGAGCTTCGAGTGAGCATTACCGCCTGAGCTCCATCTCCTGTCAGATCAGCAGCAGCGTTAGATTCTCATAGGAGCACAAACAGTGTTGTGAACTGCACACGTGAGGGATCTAGGTTACGCACTCCTTATGGGAACCTAATTAATGGCTGATGATCTGAGGTGGAACAGTTTCATTCAGAAACATCATTAGCCCCAACAATCTGTGGAAAAATTATCTTCCAAAAAAACAGTCTCTGGTGCCAAAAAGATTGGGGACTAGAGATCTAGATGATAAAAGATGATAAACACAATCACAAGATTCCTTTAAATAAGTTTACTTTTTATATCAAGCTTAGACAAGGATTAGTCACTATTGATTTCTTTCTTTTTCTTTTTTTTTTAGACAGTTTTCATTCTTGTTGCCCAGGTTGGAGTGCAGTGACTCCATCTCAGCTCACTGCAACTTCCGCCTCCCAGGTTCAAGTGATTCTTCTGCCTTAGCCTCCCAAGTAGCTGGGATTACAGGAGTGCACCAACATGCCTGGTTAATTTTGTATTTTTAGAAGAGATGTGGTTTCACTGTGTTGGTCAGGCTGGTCTCGAATTCCTGACCTCAAGTGATCCCCTCTCCTTGGCTTCCCAAAGTGCTGGGATTACAGGTGTGAGCTTACTGCTCCTGGCCTATCACCACTTATTTCTGACTCGTGACTAAACGTAGATATTCTCAGACTCTTCTAGTTCAGAAAACTTGTATTTGTGGAATTCATGAACTACAGGATTTTCTACAATATCTGGTTCTTAGTAGAATTCAAGCTATTAATCACTCAAGGTTAATTCCAGAAAAGTTTAGGCTAACTCTAAAAATTGTACATTTTTACAGTAGTGTTTACAGTACTATTGGCAGTAGCTTGGGGCCTGCCCAGGAATCTCGGGGTCTTCCCTGACTGAGCTTCATGCATTTGCAGCTTTTGTATTCCAGTTTCTCCTTACTCTCCATTACCCAGGTTTAACAGGATTTCAGGGGAAAACAGTTCTTACCAGGAATGGTGTTTATCCTGGTTAGTTGGAGACCTAGCTTTAGCATTGGTATTTTTATTTAAACTGGCTTCCTAAAAGAAGAAAAATGAAAATTAAGGTACTTTTGACATTCAGGCTGAAATAAAATGATGATATAATGTTCCCAGAGGTTGAATTTTTAAATGTCATATATTATGTAGACCAGCAATCCCCAACCTTTTTGGCATCAGGGACTAGTTTTGTGGAAGACAGATTTTCCAGGGACAGGGATGGGGTGGGGGTGGGGTGGGGAAGTGAAGGCTGGGGGAGGGGTGGTTGTGGTGGATGATTCGGGATGAAACTCTTCTACCTCAGATCATTAGGCATTAGTTAGATTTTCTTAAGGAGCATGCAACCTAGATCCCTTGCATGTGTCGTTCACAGCAGGGTTCCCGCTCCTATGGAAATCTGATGCCACAGCTGATCTGACAGGAGGCAGAGCTCAGGCAGGTGATGCTTGCTTGCCTGCTGTTCACCTCCTGCTGTGTGTCCAGGTCCTTAACAGGCCACGGACTAGTATGGGTCTGGAAGCTAGGGGTTGCGGACCCTTGGTGTAGAGTCATTCTCTTGTTTCTTTCTTTCTTTCTTTCTTTTTTTTGAGACGGAGTTTCGTTCCTGTTACCCAGGCTGGAGTGCAATGGCGTGATCTCGGCTCACCGCAACCTCCGCCTCCTGGGTTCAGGCAATTCTCCTGCCTCAGCCTCCCGAGTAGCTGGGATTACAGGCATGTACCACCATGCCCAGCTAATTTTTGTATTTTTAGTAGAGACGGGGGTTTCACCTTGTTGACCAGGATGATCTCGATCTCTTGATCTCTTGACCTTGATCCACCCACCTCGGCCTCCCAAAGTCCTGGGATTGCAGGCCTGGGATTGCACCGCACCCGGCCAGAGTAGAGTCATTCTAATTTTGTTCTGTTAGGCTCTTATATTCTTAAGCAAAAAATGCCTGGCATTAACTACAATTATTGTGGTACAGTTTGCCCATCGGCAATAGATTGAAAAACATGGCAGCGATATTTTGCAGTTCTTTTCATCAATAGGTAGAGAAACTACCAGTTTTATACTAGTTCTCCACCTCTTGAACCTAGGTTGACCATTTGACTTGCTTTGACCAATAGAATATGGCAGAAGTGACAGTGTACAAGTTCTAGAGACTCGGCTTCAAGGTGCTTAAGGGCCCTAAAATCACTATGTAAGGAAAATGGTCTAGTCTACTGAAGAGGAGACAACATGAGGGAGAGAACCAAGATGTCACAGTTGATAGCTGCTGCGAACCGCCAGTCCTGTGAGTGAAGCTATTTGGATCTTCCAGCACAGCTGAATGGAGCCCACTGAGTGAGCCCAGGCAAACCCAGCAGAGGAACTGTCCAGCTAACCCACTGAGCATGTGAAGTAAGATGGATGTTAGTCAAAGCCAAGCCATGGGGCCTGCTCAAATTCAAGGGAAAGGGAGATAGCTGGTATGTGGAACTCAAAAGAATTTGTAGTTATTTCCATCCATCATAGCATCTGTGTTTTATTTATCTGTTGCTTTGTAACTAGCTGTCCCAAAGATTAGTGATTTAAAACATCCACCACAAATGTATCCACAAGTCTGCAGTTTGTGTTTGCTGGACTTATGACAGTTTATTGCCTGCAGCTGGGAAGTCCAGATAGTTTTACACACATGTCTGGTGTCTCACTGTGATGGCTGAGACATCTGGAGCTTGGCATCTTTCTCTCTCGACATGCTCTATCCATCTGGGTAGCTGAACCTGTTTCCATGGTGGCTTGGGGCTCCAAGAGGGCAAAATTGGAAGCTGCCTGGGCTTTTAAGGCCTGTACCCAGAATCTTCACAGTGTCACTTCTGCTGCATTCTGTTTGTCAAAACAAGTCACAAAGCCAACCCAGATTCAAGAGGAGAGGAAATCAACTTCATGTCACAATGAGGGGAATAGAAAAGATTTTATGCTCATCTGTAATCTACCATATAGTTTATTCTTTGGCATAGATTATTTGCATTTATTCTACATGGAAAATATATTCATATCCTCCCAAGAAGCCCCAGTAGGATCTCTCATTCAATATGAAAGCAGTTTACTGTTCAGAATCTCACTATCTGCTCAGGTCTAGATGTGGATTAGACTGCCTGGGTGCAGCTCTTTCTCAGTCTGGAAGATTGTGAACTAATAATTCAAGTTATCTGTCACCATCACCACCCTCCCCCAATCCCACAAACCATGATGTGAAAGCAGTGAGATAACTGTAAAAGACACTCCCATTCCCGAGAGGAGGAGTGGAAGGTACATGGCAGGCACAGGTTCTTCGCAGTTCTGAAATTCAGCCAGGCACGTTGCCAGTTCCTGTGACTCCATAGGCTGGACTGTTTCTCAATGAAGTCCTGTTTCTGCTCCTTGCTAATGGTCACTTAATTCACTGTATCTTGGCTGTTGGCTCCATCCTGAGACCTTTTCCCTTTTCCATGACAAATGCTTCATCTTTGCAGCTGAGTAATTCCTCAGTTGGTGTCTCGCTCATGGAAAGTGGGGGATCCAGAGGTCTCTCTTCATTTTGAATTGCCTTTGTTCCTTTAAGTCTGTGTACAACTCCTTTTAAAAAGTGGGTTTTCTGTATATTACAGCCTACTCCATTAGGCAAGTCACACCTACATCCACACATCTCTTGGAGCGGGATCTCTCTGCTTTGAACTATGAGGTTTTATAACAGGTCTTACAGCCCTACCCTCAATTTAATCTTGTAGACCAAGGTCACATTTTGTCAGGACGTTCCTGACACCATTTCTTACATTCAGAACCCCTGAGGAGAGAGTTTTATTTTCCAGCTCAGCAATCTGTAGGCCGGAAATACTTAGTTTACATTCCCCTTGGAAATTGAATCGCTCTTCTTTTCGGTTCATCTCTCCTTCCCGTGTTTTATCATATGCAGCTAAAATAAGCAAATTCGCCCCTTTGGCATTTGACTTGGAAATTTCCTTTAGCCAGATCAAGTTTTCTATCTTCCATGTTACTGTAGTCCTCAGCTTTGCTAACTGTCCCGCTGCTCTGAAATACAGATGACCATCTTTGCGGCCTCCAATAACAGTGTCCATGCTGCCTTGCCATGCTGTGATCCTTCCCCATGGCTCAGTCTCAAAATCACCTGTGGTAGGCTTCAGTTACAGCAACACCCCACTTCCAAAGACTAATTTCTGTTTTCGTTTATGTTTTTAGTAACAAATCACCCCAAAATATAATGGCTAAAAATAACTTTTCTCTTTTCTGAGACAGTCTCACTCAGTTGCCCAGGCTGGAGTGCAGTAGCGTGATATTGTCTCACTGCAACCTCTGGCTCCCAGGTTCAAGCATTTCTCGTGCCTCAGCCTCCTAAGTAGCTAAGACTATAGGTGTCTGCCACTGCGCCTGGCTAATTTTTGTGGGTTTTTTTTTTGTTGAGATGGGGTTTGGATAGGCTGGTCTTGAACTCCTGAGCTCAAAGCATTCTGCCTGCCTTGACCTCCCGAAGTGTTGGGATTAGAGATGTGAGCCACTGTGCCTGGCCCATGTTTTTTTTTTTTCTTTTTTCTTTTCTTTTCTTTTCTTTCTTTCTTTCTTTTTTTTTTTTGAGACGGAGTTTCGCTCTTGTTTACCCAGGCTGGAGTGCAATGGCGCGATCTCGGCTCACCGCAACCTCCGCCTCCTGGGTTCAGGCAATTCTCCTGCCTCAGCCTCCCAAGTAGCTGGGACTACAGGCACACGCCACCAGGCCCAGCTAATGTTTTGTGTTTTTAGTAGAGACAGGGTTTCACCATGTTGACCAGGATGGTCTCGGTCTCTTGACCTCGTGATCCACCCGCCTCGGCCTCCCCAAGTGCTGGGATTATAGGCGTGAGCCACCGCGCCCGGCCCGACCCATGTTTTTAATGTATCATGAATGAATGAATAAATAAATGAATGAAGTAACCAAATCTTACTGTAAAGGAATTTATAAGTAAACATGTTTACTTTAACAGAAGCTATCTCAAAGTTTTAAGCAACCCTTGACTACTAATAACCAGGAATAATTAACAAAATTTGGAGGGGGAACTGGTCTTATTGTTGGATATAGCTTGTTGAAATGTTTAAAAGAAATTATATATTTAGGATTTGCTTTAAAATAATTTGGAGAAGTGGGAAAAATGGGTTGAGGTATAGATGAAATGAAATTGACTGTGAGTTGACAATTATTTAAATTGGGTTAAAGCTACATGAAGGCTCATTATACTCTTCTGTTCATTTTTATACATTTGAAATTTCCATAATAAAAAGTTTTAAAATTTCATGTAGAATATTAAGGGGCTGAAGAGCATTAAAAGGTTTGTGTATATTTTTTGCAGTGATTAATTTATTAATATTCCCACTCTTCCTACTTGAAAAAAGATTTCTATCTTCATATGATGGAAAGGAGGTATTTTAAAAGATCATCTGGAAATTTCTTTTGTATTATCTTCATTGACTAGACAACTTGAGCATACATTGGTGTTGCCTTTAACATGTAATAGATCTCATTTTAAGATATTCCTGTAACTCTGAATGCATACCAAATATCTGTAAAGCAAATCATTTCCCAGTTGATTTTCATTCCATTTTGAAGACATGCTGTCATACCTCCTGTTGACTTCCCTGTGTGCTAATTATAGCTCAGGGCAGGAGATGGGAACTGCAGAAGCTCATAAAAGCCCTAGCATTTTGCCTTAATCTGAGGCTCAAGGCAGGTATCTGATACAATGAGTTTTTATGTTCTCTGCCTGGATCAAGAAGAAGCCAGGAAGTGCAGGAGTCTGCTCCAGCAGATGCCATCCTCAAGCTGACAGCCGCTTTGCTGGCTCCGATAAGTAGTCTGAGGAGTTGCTCATCTGCTGGTAGAATTCAATGAATACAAAGGTTTTAATTATTATACATCTTCCATAGACATCTTAATGTTGGGGAATATAAAAGAAATAAAGCTTGGTGCTTGGTATCAATGAACCTAAAAGACATAAAGGGCCCAGGAACAAATACAGCTTTAAAGCGTAATCTGATATTTTCTACCCAAGGCAACACTGGAACTAGAAGAAAACCATTATAAGGATGAGTGCATATCCCAAGCATTTGTTTAAAGAATCAGCACCATGGGCCAAAATCGTCCGGTGACAAAATCCTGCTCCTGAGTGAGCAGTGGAATAGATGATGGAGTTGTTTGTGCAGAAGACAGGTGGCTAGCCTTTAAGCAGGGCAGAATGCTGCTCGTACACCCCTAAATGCACCTAGAGTTATAACCAGGGAAATCAATTCAGTAAGAACCATTTTTCTGGCATTTCTGCCCCTGGAATAGAGAAAAGGAGCCAACTCTGAATTTGTTTTAATGGAATTCTCTTTTGGGGGGCATTTGTCCTCATCCACAGTTCATATCACCCCACGTAAAATGCTGTCTGATTACAAAAGGTGGTTGGAAAAAGGTCAAGAAACAAAAATGCAGGATATTTGGTTTCTAGTCCCAAAGGCAAAGAGCTGGAAGTTGCAACTTCATCCTACAACTAGTAACTAGCTGAACAGATTGAAAAATTAGCTACTATTCTTGTATCCACAGGTGAGATAAGGACACAGGACAGACTGCTGTCCCTAAGATTGGAGAGCGAAACAGGTACAGACAGGGAGTCAAGGCTTCCCAGGTGAAGACTCCTGAGTGGAAAACACCGTTGGGACCAGTGCCAAGGTAGGAACACCTGACCTGTAACTGATGAATTGGTAGAGATTCAGTCTGAACGTAACTTGAGGGTTAAAAATAACTCTAGGGGAACCCAGTCATAGGGGAACCCTCATGATTTTATGAGTTTTACCTCCAGGAGCTCAACCAGGTTCTTATAGTAAATATCAGATAAAAATCTCTTTGTGCTTCTGGCTAGGGATGGGAGAGAAGGAAGCATTTTGAAATATTCCTGAGCATTCTCTTCTTCTTAACATATTCTCCTGTCGGGAGAAACTATTTAACTAGAGCCTAACCTGCTGGGGTTTTATCAGAACAGAACTCAACTGAGAAAAAGAACATACCTAACTCCAGCCCACTCCAGCCATCATCTTTCACCTAAGGGCAGAGGTAGGGGTAGGAGAGAACCAGGAAGCACCTGTGAAGTTCACAGTCCAGAAGTCTCGGCTCACCAAAAGGCTGAGACCTAAACACAGCACTAAACAATGCTTTCCTTTCCCCTACACCATATCACCACATTATTAAGGCCTGTTTACAGCTGTTCATTTTGCTATATACATCATGTCCAGTTATCAAGAAAGTAATTACACCAGGCAGGGTAACATGATGAAATCTTGTCTCTACAAAAATTACATAAAATTAGTCAGGCATGGTGGGGTGGATCAGTACCCAACTACTCAGGAGGATTGCTTGAGCTTGGGTGATTGAGGCTGCAGTGAGCCATCTAGCCCGGGTGACAGAGCAAGACACTGTCTTAAAAAAAGAGAAAGAAAAAATATTGCAAGGCATTCTAAAAAGCAAGCAGTACAATTTGAAGAGACAGAATAAGCATCAGAGCCAGACATAACAGGGATTTGGAATTAACTTAAAACAACCACAATTAACAGGATAAGGGCTCTAATGAATAAATTAGGACAACATGCAAGAACAGATGAACAATGTAAGTATCTCTAGTGAAATGAAAATCCTGAAGAAAAAATGCTATAGATAAAAAACATTGTAACAGAAATAAAAATGTCTTTGATGGACTTACTAGTAGACTGAACGTGGCTGAGAAAAAGAATCTCTGAGCTTGAGAATATCTCAACAGAAATCTCCAAACCTGAAAATCAAATGGAATAATGAATAATAATAAAAAAGAACATAATACCTAAGGATTGTAAGGCAGCTACAAAGGTGTAACATATACACAATGGGAATACTGAAAGGAGAAGAAAGAGAAAAAGGAATTGAAATATTTGAAACAATAATAACTGAGAGTTCTCCCAAATTAATGTTAGATTCTAACCCACAAGTGAAGGAATCTTAGAGGACACCAAGCAGAATAAATGCCAAAAAAAGAAAACAAAAACAAAAAACAAAAAATAAATCCCCAAACACACAGAAATGACAAGTAGGCATATTATTTTCAAACTGCAAAAAATCAAAGAAACAAATCCTGGAAGAAGCCAGAGGGAAAATAAAGTATCTTACATATAAAGCAAGAAAAACAAGAATTACATTTGACTTCTCAGAACCATGCAAGCAAAAAAGGGAGTAGAATGAAATATTGAAAATGTTTAAGGGGAAAAAACTCCAATCTAGAATTCTGTACACTGCATAACTATTCAAAAGTGAAAGAGATACAAAGACTTTGTCAGACAAGCAAATATTAAAGGAATTTGTTACCAGTAGACCTGCCTTGAAAGAAGTGTTAAAAGAGGTTCTTTAAAGAGATGAAAAATAATATAGGTCAGACACTTAGATCTACATAAAGAGCACTGAAGAGGAATTTGTGAAGATAAAATAAAAACCTTTATTTTTTAAAATTCTTAATTGATCTAACAGATAAACAGGGTCTACATAAAGAAAGGAAGAGTACTGAAGAGGAATTTGTAAAGATAAAAACCTTTGGTTTTCTTATTCTTTATTGACCTGAAAGATAAGTTCAAAATAACAACAATGTATTCAATTGTATATACTTATGAATATCTCTATATGTATGTGTATCTATATGTCTTAAGGAAAAAACAAATATAGGCTAGGCATGGTGGCTCACACTTGTAATCCCAGCACTTTAGGAGGCTGAGGCCTGTAGATTGTTTAAGCCCAGGATGGTAAGATAAACCTGGGTAACATAGTGAGACTTCGTCTCTAGCAGTGCATGCCCATGGTCCCAGCTATTTGGGAGGCTGAGATAGAATGATCAGTTGAGCCTGGGTGGTTGAGAGCTATGATTATGCCACTGTACTGCAGCCTGCGTGACAGAATGAGATCTTGTTTAAACCCAAATATATATATATATATATATATATATATATATATATATATAAAAATACATGCATATATATGTATATACATACATGTACTTATATGTAAGTGAAATAATGGTACAAGAAATGTGAAGGAGAAATTAGAAATATTTTGTTATTATCACATACTCATAATACCTGTGAAGTCATATAGTGTTATTTAAATGCAGGCTTGAATTAGTTGTAAATGTATATCACAAACTTGAGGGTAACCACTAAAAAAGTTTAAAAAGAAGTATAGTTGGCCGGGCGAGGTGGTTCACACCTGTAATCCTGGCACTTTGGGAGGCCGATGCGGCCAGATCACCTGAGCTCAGGAGTTTGAGACCAGCCTGGTCAACATGTTGAAACCCCATCTCTATTTTTTTAAAAAAGTATAGCTAATATGCTGAGAAAGAATAGAGAAAGGAATCATACAAAATGCTCAAAGCCACAAGAGACAGAAAAAGAGTGAAGGCAAAATTAGGAACAAAGATCAAGGGGAAAAAGTAGAGAATGAAAGAAATGTCATAGGTATTAATCTAACTATGTCAGTGATCACTTTGAATGGCAGTGGTCTAAATGCAGCAATTAAAAGACAGAGATTGTTAGAGGGGATGAAAAAATGAGATCCAACTATATGTTGTCTGCAAGAAAACCACATTAAATATAAAGACACTTATAGAGTAATAGTAAATAGATGAAGAAACATATAGCATGCCAACACAAATCAAAAGAAAGCAAGAGTTACTACATTAATTTTAGAGAAGATTTCAAAGCAAGGAAAATTATCACAATAAAGAAAAGCATTGCTTAATGATAAAGGAGTCAATTGTCCAAGGAGCCATAATAATCCTTAATATGCATGTGACTAAGAACAGAGAATTAAACTATGTGAGGCAAAAACTAATAGAACTGCAAGGAGAAATACACCAACAAATTATTATAGTTGGATTCTTCAACACTTCTCTATCGGAAGTTAACAGATCCAGCAGGCACCAGATCTGTAAGGATAAAGTTGAACACTATCAATCAACTGAATATAATGAAATCTGTAGAGCGCTTCATCCAACAACAGCAGAATACAGATTCTTCTCAAGCTTACACAGAATGTTTACCAAGATAGAACACATTTGGAGCTATAAAACACACCTTAATAAATTTAGAATAGAAATAATACAGCGTTTGCTTTTAGATCATAATATAATTGAACTAGAAATGAAAAAAAAAAAAAAAAGAGGCTCGATGAAGTGGCTCACATCTATAAACCCAGCACTTTGGGAGGGTGAAGCAGGCAGCTTGCTTGAAGCCAGGAGTTTGAGACCAGCCTGGGAAATACAGTGAGACCTCCACAGAAAAATTTAAAAATTAGCCAGGCTTCTATAGTCCCAGCTACTGGGGAGGCTGAGGCAAGAGGAACACTTGATCATTCAGAAGTTTGAGGCTGCATTGAGATGTGATCATACCTCTGCACTCCAGCCAGGGTGATAGAGCAAGACCATCTTAAAAAAAAAAATAGCTGGAAAACCCAATATATGTATGAGGAGAATAAATAACGTATTTCTTTTTTTTCCTGTTCTCATCAAAATCTTTTATTTATTTATTTTCCTTTTTAAAAATTATACTTTAAGTTCTGGGGTACATATGCAGAATGTGCAGGTTTGTTACATAGGTATACACGTGCCATGATGGTTTGCTGCATCTATCACCCTGTCATCTGCATTAGATATTTCTCCTAAAGCTATCCCTCCCCTATCCCCCAACCCCCCAACAGGCCCCACTGTGTGATGTTGCCCCACTGTGTGATTTTCCCCTCCCTGTGTCCATGTGTTCTCATTATTCAACTCCTGCTTATGTGTGAGAACTTGCTGTTTGGTTTCCTGTTCCGTGTTAGTTTGCTGAGAATGATGGTTTCTAGCTTCATCCATGTTCCTGCAAAAGACATGAACTCATCCTTTTTTTATGGCTGCATAGTATTCCATGGTGTATATGTGCCACATTTTGATAGGCATTTGGGTTAGTTCCAAGTCTTTGCTATTGTAAACAGTGCCACAATAAACATACATGTGCATGTATCTTTAAAATAAAATGATTTATAATCCCAAAGGATTATAAATTTATAATCCCAAAGGATTATAAATCCCAGTAATGGGATTGCTGGGTCAAATAGTATTTCTAGTTCTATATCCATGAGGAATTGCCACACTTCCTTCCACAATAGTTGAACTAATTTACACTCCCACCAACAGTGTAAATGCATTCCTATTTCTCCACATCCTCTCAGGCATTTGTTGTCTCCTGACTTTTTAATGATTGCCATTCTAACTGGTGTAAGGTGGTATCTCAATGTGGTTTTGATTGGCATTTCTCTAATGACCAGTGATGATGAGCTTTTTTCACATGTTTGTTGTCTGCATAAATGTCTCCTTTTGAGAAGTGTCTGTTCATATCCTTAGCTTGCTTTTTGATGGTTTTTTTTTTTCTTGTGTATTTGTTTAAGTTCTTTGTAGATATTGGATGTTAGCCCTTTGTCAGATGGGTAGATTGCAAAAATTTTCTCCCATTCTGTAGGTTGCCTGTTCACTCTGATGATAGTTTCTTTTGCTGTACAGAAGCCGTTTAGTTTAATTAGATCCCGTTTGTCTATTTTGGCTTTTGTTGCCGTTGCTTTTGGTGTTTTAGTCATGAAGACCCTGCCCATGCTTATGTCATAAATCATATTGCCTAGATTTTCTTCTAGGGTTTTTATGGTTTTAGATCTTATGTTTAAACTTTTAATCCACCTTGAGTTAATTTTTGTATAAGGTGTAAGGAAGGGGCCCAGTTTCGACTTTCTGCATATGGCTAGCCAGTTTTCCCAACACCATTTATTAAATAGGGAATCCTTTCCTCATAGCTTGTTTTTGTCAGGTTTGTCAAAGAACAGATGGTTGTAGATGTGTGGTGTTATTTCTGAGGCCTCGGTTTTGTTCCATTGGTTTATATATCTGTTTTGGTACCAGTACCGTGCTATTTTGATTACTGTAGCCTTATAGTATAGGTTGAGGTCAATAGCGTGTTGCCTCCAGCTTTGTTCTTTTTACTTGGGATTGTCTTGGCTATGCGGGGTCTTTTTTGGTTCCATATGAAATTTAAGGTAGGTTTTTCTAGTTCTGTGAAGAAAGTCAATGGTAGCTTGATGAGGATAGCACTGAATCTATAAATTACTTTGGGAAGTATGACCATTTTCACGATACTGATTCTTCCTATCGATGAGCATGGAATGTTTTTCCGTTTGTTCGTGTCTTATTTCCCTGAGCACTGGTTTGTAGTTCTCCTTGAAGACGTCCTTCACATCCCTTCTAAGTTGTATTCCTAGGTATTTTATTCTCTTTGTAGCAATTGTGAATGGGAGTTCACTCATGATTTGGCTCTCTGTTTGTCTGTTATTGGTGTATAGGAATGCTTGTGATTTTTGCACATTGATTTTGTATCCTGACACTTTGCTGAAGTTGCTTATCAGCTTAAGGAGATTTTGGGCTGACATGATGGGGTCTTCTAAATATACAATCATGTCATCTGCAAATAGAGATAATTTGACTTTCTGTTTTCCTAATTGAATATGCTTTATTTCTTTTTCTTGCCTGATTTACCTGGCCAGAACTTCCAATACTATGCTTAATCGGAGTAGTGAGAGAGGGCGTCCTTATCTTGCGCCGGTTTTTGCCCATTCAGTATGATATTGGCTGTGGGTTTGTCATAAATAACTTTTATTATTTTGAGATACATTCCATCAGTATCTAATTTATTGAGAGTTTTTAGCATAAAGTGCTGTTGAATTTTGTCAAAGTCCTTCTTTGCATCTATTGAGATAATCCTGTGGTTTTTGTCTTTGGTTCTGTTTATGTGATGGATTACATTTATTGATTTGTATATGTTGAACCAGCCTTGCATCCCAGAGATGAAGCTGCCTTGATTGTGATGGATAAGCATTTTGATGTGCTGTTGGGTTTTGTTTGCCAGTATTTCATTGAGGATTTTTGCATCGATGTTCATCAGAGATATTGGTCTGAAATTTTCTTTTTTGTGTATGTGTCTCTGCCAGGTTTTGGTTTCTGGATGATGTTGGCCTCACAAATGTGTTGACAAGGATTTCCTCTTTTTCCATTGTTTGGAATAGTTTCAGAAGGAATGGTGCCAGCTCCTCTTTGTACCTCTGGTAGAATTCGGCTGTGTAACTGTCTGGTCCTGGACTGCCTCACCCTCCCGAGTAGCTGGGATTACAGGTGCATGCCACCATGCCCAGCTATTTTTTTTTTGTATTTTTAATATAGATGGGGTTTCACCATGTTGGCCAGACTGGTCTTGAACTCATGACCTTATGTGATCCATCCGTCTCAGCCTTCCAAAGTGCTGGGGATTACAGGCATGAGCCACTGTGCCTAGCCAAAAAATAAAATGTTTTGAAAATTTTCATTATGTAAGTGAAAAAAAAATTCTACAGGGAAAGAAAAAACAAAACAGAAATGGAAATGTGTGGAAGAGAGAAACCTAGGGTAAGAGAAGCCCATCAGTGTAGCATGCTTTCTGCTTCAAGTGGCAGTGAAGTGTAAGTGGAGATTGCTTCATCTAGTCTAACCTCCCCACATTCTCAGGGAGGCCCGGAACAAGCACTGGGTCAGGGACCAAGCAGCCTGAATATTGGCCTTGACTCATTAATTTCCTCACCTTTCCAAATTCCACTTCCCTGTTTGAAGATAGAAGGTGGTGGTCTAACTTCCTTAAGATATAGTCAGGCTCTCAAGGTCCAAAAATCAATATAGGCTGAGATGAAAATTTATAGAATGTTGCAGAGGGGCTTAGGAGAAATTTTGTAATTTAGGGCAGACAGAGAAACTGGGCCTCTTGTGGGTGGGCAAGGGTTCATCCAGAAGTGGGAGAAACTAGTTCCTTACTTTGCATTTAAGTTCAAAGCCTCAGATTGACCTAGGTTTTTTGCAATAGGTTAAAGGAAGGTATCTTCATAGTGCTCCATGGCTGTTAGTCTTCTACCCTCTTCCTAAGGTGAAGCCCTCCTTCCATATGGAGGACCACCTCACGCAGATAAAACATAGATGCCCTTCTGGTTTACAAATGCAAACACAGGCCAACTTCAAGATTTTCCTTAAAAGGTTTATTTTAAAAATGTAAAAATATATTTGCATAACATAATTTTACAAAGACTGTAGTAGACTCCAGTCAGCAAGTTAAAAATAAAAGTATTATTTGTTTATTGAAATTAAGTTTGATTTGAGGCTGTTTCTATTTACAGACTCACACACCAAAATAGTAGCTTAATCAAAGATTAGTTTAATGCAAATATTTGGCACCCTACCAGAAAGACCATAAGGCTATTGTCAAATCAGTTAAATTTCTGTTACAAGTAGTAAGGGTGGCCATCTGCTATGGTTGGCAAAGAAATTAACATATTTCAAGATGCAAACACATCTCAGATCTCTAAGCAGAGGTCTTTGGCTATAGACGATTTGGGTCTAATATCTAGTCTTTAAACTGATATACAGTGTCTTTAAATAGGCCAGAGATATCAGATAATGAATGTTTTATTTATTTGCTATTATGAAGGACAACAATGTCTTATCAATTCAATTCAGCAAACGTGGATTGTGCCTTTGCTGTAAACAAGTCTTAGGGGTTTGTGCTTTGATGCAAGCAATGAAAGGGGCCTTTAAGGAGCTTCTGGTTTAATGTGGGACATGGATACATATGTATTTTCCCATGCAAGACAAAATGCTACCATGGAAGCCTGAATCAGGTGCCATCAGAGTCTTCTTGCGCTAGGTAGGGATTGGTAAAGGCTTCCCCTCAGATGGCACTTGTGGATTTTGAAGGAAAAGTATTTTTTAAAAAAAGAAACAGCTTAGGTGAGACTTAGAGGCATAGCATTGTTGCTTTATTCTGGAAACAGCAAGTGTTTCTGTTTGGCTAGGTAGAAGACATTTTCTTTCTGGTTTTTTTTTTTTTTTTTTTGAGACGGAGTTTCACTCTTGTTGCCCAGGCTGGAGTGCAATGGCGCGATCTTGGCTCACTGTAACCTCCACCTCCTGGGTTCAAGCAATTTTCCTGCCTCAGCCTCCTGAGTAGCTGGGATTACAAGCACATACCACCACGCCCAGCTAATTTTTGTATTTTTAGTCGAGACAGAGTTTCACCATGTTGGCCAGGATGGTCTCAATCTCTTGACCTCATGATCTGCCCATCTCAGCCTCCCAAAGTGTTGGGATTACAGGCGTGAGCCACTGTGCCCGGCCGAGCTTTTTAAAAATATGTTTGTTGGCTGCACAAATGTCTTCTTTTGAGAAGTTTCTGTTCATATCCTTTGCCCAATTTTTGATGAGGGTGTTTGTTTTTTTCACGTAAATTTATTTAAGTTCTTTGTAGATTCTGGATATTAGCCCTTTGTCAGATGGGTAGACTGCAAAAATTTTCTCCCATTCTGTAGGTTGTCTGTTCACTCTAATGATTGTTTATTTTGCTGTACAGAAGCTCTGGAGTGTAATTAGGTCCCATTTGTCTATTGTGACTTTTGTTGCCAATGCTTTTGGAGTTTTAGTCATGAAGTTCTTGCCTATGGCTATGTCCTGAATGGTTTTTCCTTGGTTTTCTTCCAGGGTTTTATGGTGTGGTGTTAGGTATTATGTTTAAGTCTTTAATCCATCTGGAATTAATTTTAGTGTAAGGTGTCAGGAAGGGGTCCAGTTTCTGCTTTCTGCAGATGGCTACCCAGTTTTCCCAACATCATTTATTAAATAGGGAATCCTTTCCCCATTGCTTGTTTTTGTCTGGTTTGTTGATAATCAGATGGTTGTAGATGTGTGGCATTATTTCTGAGGCCTCTGTTCTGTTCCATTGGTTTTTATATCTGTTTTGGTATCAATACCACGCTGTTTTGATTACTGTAGCATTGTAGTATAGTTTGAATTCAGTAGTGTGATGCCTCCAGCTTTGTTCTTTTGGCTTAGGATTTTCTTGGCTATGCAGGCTCTTTTTTTGGTTTCATATGAAATTTAAAGTCATTTTTTCTAATTCTGTGATGAAAGTCATTGGTAGCTTGATGGGGATAGCATTGAATCTATAAATTACTTTGGGCAGTATGACCATTTTCATGATATTGATTCTTCCTATCCATGAGCATGGAATGTTTTTCCATTTTTTTGTGTCCTTTCTTATTTCCTTGAGCAGTGGTTTGTAGTTCTCCTTAAAGAGGTCCTTCACAACCCTTGTTAGTTGTATTCCTAGGTATTATATTCTGGTTGTAGCAATTGTGAATGGGCGTTCACTCATGATTTGGCTCTCTGTTTGTCTATTATTGATGTATAGGAATGCTTGTGATTTTTGCACATTGATTTTGTATCCTGAGACTTTGCTGAAGTTGCTTATCAGCTTAAGGAGATTCTGGGCTGAGATGATGGGGTTTTCTAAATATACAGTTATGTCATCTGCAGACAGACAATTTGAGTTCCTCTCTTCCTGTTTGAATACCCTTGATTTCTTTTTCTTACCTGATTGCCCTGGCCAGAACTTCCAATACTGTATTGAATAGGAGTGTTGAGAGAGGGCATCTTTGTCTTGTGCTGGTTTTCAAAGGGAATGCTTCCAGATTTTGCCCATTCAATATGATATTGGCAGTGGGTTTGTCATAAATAGCTCTTACTGTTTGGAGATACGTTCCATCAATACCTAGTTTATTGAGAGTTTTTAGCATGAAGAGCTGTTGAATTTTGTCAAAGGCTTTTTCTGCATCTATCAAGATAATCACGTAGTTTTTGTCTTTGGTTCTGTTTATGTGATAGATTACATTTATTGATTTGTGTATGTTGAACCAGCCTTGCATCCCAGAATGAAGCTGACTTGATTGTAATGAATAAACTTTTTGATGTGCTGCTAGATTCAGTTTGCCAGTATTTTGTTGAGGATTTTTGCATTGATATTCATTAGGGCCGTTGGCCTGAAATTTTCTTTTTTTGTGTGTGTCTCTGCCAGTTTTTCATATCGGATAATGCTGGCCTCATAAAATGAGTTACAGAGGCGCCTGTCATTTTCTATTGTTTGGAGTAGTTTCAGAAGGAATGGCACCAGCTCCTCTTTGTACCTCTGGTAGAATTTGTCTGTGAATCCATCTGGTTCTGGACTTTTCTTTGGTTGGTAGGCTATTAATTACTGCCTCAGTTGCAGAACTTGTTGTTGGTCTATTTAGGGATTCGACTTCTTCCTGGTTTAGTCTTGGGAGGGTGTATGTGTCCAGGAATTTACCATTTCTTCTAGACTTTCTAGTTTATTTGCCTAGAGGTAGTTATAGTATTCTCTGATGGTCATTTGTATTTCTGTGGGATAAGTGGCGATATCTCCTTTTTCATTTTTTACTGTATCTATTTGATTCTTCTTTTTTCTTTATTGGTCTGGCTAGGCCCTATTTTGTTGATCTTTTCAAAAAACCAGCTCCTGGATTTACTGATGTTTTTTGAAGGGTTTTTGTGTCTCTGTCTCCTTCAGTTCTACTCTGATCTTAATTATTTCTTGTCTTCTGCCAGCTTTTAAAGTTGTTTGCTCTTCCTCTTCTAGGTATTTTAATTGTGATGTTAGGTTGTTAATTTTAGGTCTTTCCTGCTTTCTCTTGTGGGCATTTAGTGCTATAAATTTACCTCTAAACACCACTTTAGCTGTGTCTCAGGGATTCTGGTACATTGTGTCTGTTCTCATTGGTTTCAAAGAACTTATTTATTTCTGCCTTCATTTTGTTATTTACCTAGTAGTCATTGAGGAGCAGTTTGTTCTGTTTCCATGGAGTTGTGCAGCTTGAGTGAGTGTTTTAATCCTGAGTTCTAATTTGATTGCACTGTGGTCTGAGAGACTGTTATGATTTCCATCCTTTTGCATCTGTTGAGTGTTTTACTTCCAATTATGTGGTTGATTTTAGAATAAGTGTGATTTTAGAATAAGCTGAGAAGAATGTATATTCTGTGGATTTGGGGTGGAGAGTTCCGTAGATGTCTATTAGGTCCACTTGGTCCAGAGCTGAGTTCAAGTCCTGAATATCCTTGTTAATTTTATGTCTCATTGATCTGTCTAATATTGACAGTGGGGTGTTAAAGTCTCCCACTCTAATTGTGCGGGAGTATAAGTCTCTTTGTTGGTCTCTAAGAACTTGTCCTATGAATCTGGGTGCTCCTGTATTGGGGGCGTATATTTAGGATCGTTAGCTCTTCTTGTTGCATTGATCCCTTTACCATTATGTAATGCCCTTCTTTGTCTCTTTTAAACTTTGTTGGTTTAAAATGTGTTTTATCAGAGACTAAGATTGCAACCTCTGCTTTTTTTTACTTTCCATTTGCTTGTTAAATATTCCTCTATCCCTGAATTTGGACCTATATGTCCAAATTTTTTGCATGTGAGATGGGTCTCCTGAATACAGCACACTGATGGGCATTGACTCTTTATCCAGTTTGCCAGTCTGTGTCTTGTAATAGGATATTTAGCCAATTTACATTTAAGGTTAATATTGTTATATGTGAATTTGATTCTGTCATTATGATGCCAACTGGTTATTTTGTCTGTTAGGTGATGCAGTTTCTTTGTAGTGCTGAGGTTCTTTACAATTTGGTATGTTTTTGTAATGGCTGGTACTGGTTGTTCCTTTCGATGTTTAGTGCTTCCTTTAGGAGCTTTTGTAAGGCAGGCCTGGTGGGGATAAAATGTCTCAGCATTTGCTTGTCTGTAAAGTTTCTCCTTCATCTATGAAGCTTAGTTTGGCTGGGTGTGAAATTCTGGGTTGAAAATTCTTTTCTTTAAGAATGTTGAATATTGGCCCTCACTCTCTCCTGGCTCGTAGGGTTTCTGCCAAGATATCATCTGTTAATCTGATGGGCTTCCTTTTGTAGGTAACCCAATCTTTCTCTCTGGCTGTCCTTAACATGCTTTCCTTTGTTTCAACCTTGTTGACATAATTATGTGTCTTGGGGTTGCTCTTCTTGAGGAGTATTTTTGTGGTGTTCTCTGTATTTCCTGCATTTGAATGTTAGTCTGTCTTGCTAGGTTGAGGAAGTTGTCCTGGAGAATATCCTGAAGAGTGTTTTCCAACTTGGTTCCATTCTCTCTATCACTTTCAGGTACACCAATCAAATGTAGGTTTGGTATTTTCACATAGTCCCATATTTCTTGGATGCTTTGTTTGTTCCTTTTTATTCTTTTATCTCTAATCTTGTGTTCACACTTCATTTCGTGAAGTTGATCTTCAGTCTCTGATTTCCTTTCCCTGCTTGATTGATTTGGCTATTGATACTTGTGTATGCTTCATGAAGTTCTTGTGCTGTGTTTTTCAGCTCCATCAGGTCATTTATGTTCTTCTCTAAACTGGTTATTCTAGTTAGCAGTTCATCTAACCTTTTTTCAAGGTTCTTAGCTTACTTGCATTTTGTTAGAACATGCTCTTTTAGCTCAGAGTACTTTGTTATTACCCACCTTCTGAAGCCTACTTCTGTCAATTTATTAAACTCATTCTCCATCCAGTTTTGTTCCCTTGTTGGCAAGGAGTTGTGATCCTTTGGAGGAAAAGATGTGTTCTGATTTTTGGAATTTTCTGCTTTTTTTCTGCTGTTGTTTTCTCCATCTTCATGGATTTATTTACCTTTGGTCTTTGATGTTGGTAACCTTTGGATGGGGTTTCTGATTGGACGTGCTTTTTGTTGATGTTGATCCTATTCCTTTCTGTTAGTTAATTTTCCTTCTAACAGGATCCTCTGCTGCAGGTCTGCTGGATTTTGCTGGAGGTCCAGTCCAGATCCTTTTTGCCTGGTATCTCCAGCGAAGGCTGCAGAACAGCAAAGGTTGCTGCCTGTTTCTTCCTCTGGAAGCTTCATCCCAGAGGGGCACCCACCAAATGCCAGCTGGAGCTGTCTTGTATGAGCTGTCTGTTGGCCCCTGCTGGGAGGTGTCTCCCAGTCAGGAGACCTGAGGGTTAGGGACCCACTTGAGGAGGCAGTCTGACCCTTAGTCGAGCTCAAACGTTGTGCTGGGAGATTCACTGCAGAGAGCTAGCAGACAAGGATGTTTGAGTCTGCTGAAGCTGCACCCACAGCTGCCCGTTTCCCCAGGTGCTCTTTTTCTAGGGAGATGAGAGTTTTATCTATAAGCCCCTGACTGGGGCTGCTGCCTTTTTTTCAAAGATGCCCTGCCTAGAGAGGAGGTATCTAGAGAGGCAGTCTGGCTTCAGTGGCTTTGCTGAGCTGTGGTGGGCTCTGCCTAGTTTGAAGTTCCCTGGAGCTTTATTTATACCCCAAGTGGAAAACTGCCTACTCAAGCCTCAGTTATGTTGGATTGCCCCTCCTCCACCAACCTCAAGAGTCTCAGGTTGACTTCAGACTTCTGTGCTGGCAGACAGAATTTCAAGCCAGTGGATCTCAGCTTGCTGGGCTCAATCAGGGTGGGATCTGCTGACCTAGACTGCTCAGCTCCCTGGCTTCAGCCCTGTTTCCAGGGGAGTGAATGGTTCTGTCTTGGGTGTTCCAAGTGCCATTGGGGTATGAAAAACAAACAAAAACCCCTGCAGCTAGCTCAGTGTCTGCCCAAACAGCCACCCAGTTTTGTGCTTGAAACCCAGGGCCTTGGTGGCTTAGGCACCTGAGGGAATCTCCTTGTTTGTGGGTTGCAAAGGCCATGGGAAAAGTGTAGTATCTCAGCTGGAATGTGCCATTCTTCATGGCACAGTCTTGTGGCTTCCCTTGGCTAAGGGAGGGAGTTCCCTGACCCCTTGCGCTTCCCACCATGCTTCACCTTACCCTCCGTGGGCAGTATGCAGTGCCTAACTAGTCCCAGTGAGATGAACCAGGTATCTCAGTTGGAAATGAAGAAATCACCCATCTTTTGCGTTGATCTCACTGGGAGCTGCGGACCAGAGCTGTTCCTATTTGGCCATCTTGCCAGGTCTCTCTCATCTAAATATGTTTTCCTGTTTCATTTTCTCTGGTCTATCTTGGGGCTTTCAGTAAAAGTGTTTTTTTTGTTTGTTTGTTTATTTTTTGTTTTGAGATGAAGCCTCATTCTGTTCCCCAGGCTGGAGTGCAATGGTGCTTTCTCAGCTCATTGCAACCTCTGCCTCCTGAGTTCAATCGATTCTCCTGCCTCAGCCTCTGCAGTAGCTGGGATTGCAGGCACCCGCTGCTGTGCCTGGCTAATTTTTGTATTTTTAGTTGAGATGGGTTTCACCATGTTGTCCAGGCTGGTCTCAAACTCCTGACCTCACGTGATCCACCGGCCTAAGCCTCCCAAAGTGGTGGGATTACAGGTATGGGCCACTGTGCCTGGCCAGTAAAAGTGCTATAAAGGTGTTCTTTATATAAGTTTTATATATTACTTACGTTCATGCTTGGATGTTTTATCTTTTTTATTTTTAGCATAAATAGGGTCTTCTCGTGCATTATATCATCTAACTGGTTATTGCTTATATCTATGAAGGCTGGTTACTTCTGAATATCAAAGGCTTTTGAGTTAAGGATTGCTATGATGACATTGTATAGAATCTATTACAGAAGTTGTATCTCCTGAAATGACTCCTGGAGCAACTTGGTAGAGCTAATCATCAGGGTAATCACCCATGAGTTTGTCTCTGAAATTACTCCAGAGAGCAGGAAACCAGACTAGGAAGTTGCTGATACTGTTGGTACCATCACTGCACCACTTGACTATCTCTTGATGTTCACAAAGTTGGTGATTTCACACTGGAACATGGACCTTCAAACTTAAGAATTACAAGAATAGACTCTAGAACACAGCTGCTAAAAGACTCTCATGAGCTTGCTTGCAAGAAAAAGTCACCAAAAAAGAAGTAGGAAGATGGCTTTTGCTTCATTTTTTTCCCCTTCAGATCTTTCAAGAACAAATCTTATAGATGAAATGTAATTATATCCAGAACGTAGCTGTGAGGAAGTCTAGCAAATGTAGTTTTTGCTTTCCTGCTCCTTCAAACAAGGAGGAAGTTGGAACAGAAATTGAGCAAGCCAATCCACATTTTCCACAGCAAACTTACTGTGTGTTCATTCAAAATATTGGCAACATAATAAACAGGCCAGAACCATGTGGCACACCACTAGAAATGCTTGCCAGATGGATATCATTACTAATATTCAAGTAAGTTTCCCAGGGTCATAGTTGTAATTGGCAGACGTAGGACTTAAACCCAGGTCTGACCAGAATGCTATATTGTCTTTCAATTTGATCAGTAGCTCAGAATCCATCTTGTCTTATTTCTGCCTCCCCCAACCCCCAAAGCTATGAAGGGGTATTTTTCTAGGAGCCTCTCCTGATTTGCCAATCCCAATGAAAAACAGATGCAGATTGCCATTCCTAGGGTATGTGGGGCGTCCATTGATGGTTTTAGCAATCATTATGTGACTCTGACATTCCCCACTCCTGCTTAAAACCTTCTAGCAACTATGTTGGCTAGAATTTGGATTTGTGTTGAGTGATAGAAGACTCAAAATAAGTGTGAATTAAACCAGAAAGAAATTTATTTCTCTCATGTAAAACACATCGAGAGGTAAGCAGTTGGCACTAGTTGAGCAGATTCCCTCCCAAATTTATAGGCCTTGAGCTCCTTGTATCTTGTTGCTTCATCATCCTCAGCATGCGGCTTTACCATGAAGTCCGAGAGAGGTGTCTGAGTTCTAGCCATCACATTTGCATTCCAGTCGGGAGGGAGGAAGGACAAAAACACTGCAAAGAAGTAGCACCCATACCTTCTGGTTACATCTCTTTAGTTGAGCACTTGAACTGTAAGGGAATTTAGCAGATATAGCCTTTTTGTCAGATGGCTATGTGCCCAGCTAAAAATCAAGGACTTTAACAGTAAGGAAGAAGGGGAGAATGCATGCTAGTGGCAAATATTTGCCCCTGCTATAGTAACCTCATTGCATCCTGCAAAGACATTTACTGTGTCTTTTCCATTATATTGCAAAATTTCAAAATGGCAGTGTCTCCTTTAGCACCTTGTACAGAGACTGACATATTTTAGGCACTTTATCATCTGTTCAAAAAAAAAAGTGCATTTTTATTTTCTGATGAAATTTTAAGTGATTTAAACATAAATATGATTATGGTATACTGCTGTGAAATGTGCTTGAAAAACTGTGTGGAAAACAAAATTTTGTATTTAAATCTTAGTTCTCCCTAATTCATCAGGGTATTTCCATGGAGAGAAGGGAGGGAAAAGGATTCAAGTAATTTGGAGGAAAGTTACAAATGACAGGTAAATCTAAAAGCACCAAAAATGAAAAAGAATTGTTGAGATAAAAGGATGAAAGGTTAAAAAGAAATAAAGAACTCCACAAAAATCAAACTCAATTCTAAATTTAAAACCAGAATGAAAATTCAAAGAAGCCACTAGATCATTCAACTGCAGTAGGTACAATGTGAACACATATCTTAAGTATAGCATAATGTTATGAAGTGGGGTTTGAAATTAAGATAATCCTGGCTCTTCTGTTATTATCTCTGTTGCCTCCACAAGTTAATCTCTGAACTAAAATTTGCTCAGCTGAAAAATAATATTCTCTAAAAATTGTTGCAACGAGGATGTGAGGATATATGCAAACTATTTAACACTGGGTCTAATGCAAAGAAATACTCTATATATCACAGTAATATCACTCATGATACATTTATGACTTTCTTCTCCTCTCCAAGATTAAGTACTTTTTGAAATCAAATCTTGAAAAATGCAGTCTGTTTCATTCTTTCTTCTTAGCAGATTATAACAGGGCTGGCATATATATTTTAAAAATTTCAATTATATAATATTGATAGGTGATCCCATCCATAAGTTTATAAATTATTTAAAAATTCATTTATAACAATGCATGCCAAAATAAATCTGTGCTTCAGATTTAACAAAATACAAAGTTTGGTCTTTTTTTATGCTCTAGGAGCTGAGGCAACTTGCATTTATGATGCTCACCAATATCTGATTCTTCAGCTCACAGTGGGAGGGAAGGCGAGATACCAGTTAGCACTGGTAAACTTAAGCTTAGTTCAGCGGATTTCAAATTCTTACCTCTTTTCTTCTACATAGCATGTTATATATATTGTTGGCACTTGCCAAAGAACATGTATGTAACTCTTTGTGATTTTAAGCCCCTCAAAGGTGGATACAGGATCTTATCCATCTTATCTAGTTATTGAGATTTTGCAGTGACCACTACTGGTTGCCTCCCTAACAGCGAGTCCCTAATATCTTCCCTAGGTGTTGGAACTCATTTAAGATGAATGACCATATGTTCCAGGAAATGGGCTCCTCTCCTAGCTATAAAGCATTAATTAAGGATCTAAGCTACGTAATTGGCCTTAGGGTAAGCCTTTGACGTGGTTTCATCCATTGAGTATGTGTATATGGAGTGCATAATGGAAGATTCTGAGATTTTTTCCTCTCTGATAAAAGGCCATAAGAACTGCTGTTACTATCCTGGTTGGGATGTTATGAGGGTATAATATCTGAGCTGTAGCAGCCATCTTGTGACCATGAGGTAATAGACACAGCCAAGCAAAGGTGAAGATGATGAAACAGAAAAACAGGATCTGGTGCCTGTACACAGTGAACCACTGAATGAACCCATGAACCTTCTATCTCCAACATTAAGCTAAAAGTACATGTCATTATGGTTTAAGCCAGTGTTGAGTTTTCAATTACTTGCAACCAAAATCACCTCAGATGACACAGTATTTTCACCTCTACAATTTTTTTTTTTTTTTTAAGACGGAGTTTCACCATGTTGGTCAGGCTGGTCTTGAACTCCTGACCTCAGGTGACCCACCCGCCTTGGCCTCCAAAGTGCTTGGATTACAGGCATGAGCCACCACACCCGGCCACCTCTAGAATTTCTTACTGGTTGACTATATGGACTGGTTCTTATGTCTACCTGCTCTACATTTTACCCTTTCATATCATTGAGCACTGAGGGGCCTAACATACTTATAGTAATATCTACGTAGTTCATTGCTTTCATTTTCTTGAGTGATTGCCTTTCTTAGGATTAGTTTCATGTTCTTCAAGTACTTTGGAATTTTGATTTGCAGGCTCAGCTTACATGAGAGCCTTCCTGCTCTTTATCTCTCCCTTCCTAATCTCCACTCTACTTTTATAATTGCTTCTACCACCTGTTCAAACTGAGGGCTCCTCCAGATCTGCGGTGATAGTGGCACTATCACAGATCTACAAAGATCTACGTAAACAAAGGAGTAGGCTGTTTGACTCAAGATCTGTCTACAATATAAATTGTAGTCCCAGGCACTGGTTATTTTTGCTTCTCAGTTTCAAGAGTAAGGAAACTCTATTCTAGACCCTGGTTTCATTACTTTACAGGAGCTGACATTTCTAGCTACTTTGGCTTGCTTCCAGACCTATAGCCCAGGTTCTGGCTTACAAATTCATTACACTTATCAGTTTGTTATTTCTGATACCTGGAAATGCCGATACTGCTTTTGAACATAGCTGTGCTTTAAAATTTTCTTTTTCTATTCAAAGCTTCAGAAATAAACTTACCTAGGTACTCCATTGGCTAACATTTACAAGTAAACATTATGTGAAGGAGAAAAAGATGGCTTTTTGGACAACATAAAGTTCTATGCCATGCACCATTCATTGGTAATAATTGTTAAGTGAACAGCAGAGTTTCAATGAATGAAAAAAGATCTGTGTATTCTTCTGGATTAATAGCACAAAGCAGATCAGCAGCACTGTTCTGCCTTCTGCTGATTTTTATTCATTCCCCAAAGTTCATGACAGCAAAGAAAGAATAACATTGGGTCTGTTTACAAAATGTGATGCCTATATAAAATATGTCCGATAAAGCACCTTCAGATCCAGTCAGTTTAATATAAAATGTTTTTAATTGTTTTTGAAAACATTTAAAAAACAATTTTTAAGCACTTTTAATAAAAAAAGAGAACTGAAATGCTACCGCAATATTCAACTACTGTAGTTTCAGCAGGTACAACAGACAACAAAACACTGGGGAAATCTGACTTTTTGCACTAAATGAAACATGAAACAGGGCTTGTTTTTGTCATTTATCGTGTAGTAAAGCACATTATAGTACAAGACTATTATATGAACCTCAGATGCACTGCACAAAAAAACACTTTCCTTCTTTTCAGTTCAAAAGTCAGTGCTTATTGCAATTATATGCAAAATTATTTACTTCATGAAGTCTTATGATAAACAGTATGTAAAATGTTTTAAACATCAAAACAATAAAAAATAATCTGGAACAGAACATCAACAATAACTAAGCAGAATTAGTAAACATAAAGTAAATAACCTGTGAATAACTATGCTTGCCTGGTTAACAGTGAACCAGTTTCAATACAGCGAAGAAAAAAAAGAGTGGTTACAGGAATCCTAGTACTGTACAAGATAAGTCAATAACACTCATGCACATTTTGTGATCATGTATTAACATGGTGAAGCAAACTAAACTTAATTCTTCCTGCTGTAATATTCTCATGTAAGAGAATAATAGAAATATCTCATTGAGATCAATGCACATTGCTACATAAGACAATTTTATCTGTCACTTTGATGACATTTTGTCTTTTCATAATGAAACACATTTAAAAAGTTTAATCTGTGGACTGTATTGGTTGCATTTATCCTAAGAGATGTGCCTACCACAGGTTCAACAAATTTAGTGCAATATAGGAACCCCAAAAAGTTTGCTGGACGAATTCAACCAAATTTAAAGAGTTTGCTGCAATACTGTACAGGGGGTTAAAAATCCTCCAGTCTTTATATTTTTATCAAAAAAGATTTCCATTATTTTTATATTAGTAGGAAGCTAATAATGTAAACAAGGGATTAGAATGGCCTCAAAATCTCCTTTTCAGAGTATCTCATAGAGAAAGGCTCCCATCATTTGTTAGAAGAAATCACACAATTTCCTTTGGGTATTGAATACTTTGGTGTGCAGTAGTGCTCTGTCTCAATGTACAGTGAAGAAATAACTAGCATCAAGAAAAAAGTACCTAACAAATCATTAAATCAGGATAACAGCAAACACACACAAATGCCAATAACAATTTATAAACCTCTGCGCCAACTCTAGCACCATTTATTTATCAAAATGTTAATACCCTACCTTGCAAATTTATTGAACAACAAAACCTTATTAAATTAAACTCTTCAGCACGTTTGCTAAGTATTCATTGATTGTAGTCTTCTGATTGGCTTACTAAGATAAAGGAAAGCTTAGCTAGTTCAAGGTAGCATAGCAAATGGTTTTGTGTTAGCTTTAAAAACAACGGCAATTTAAAAATCTTTTTGAAAGTGATCTTGATACTCACTTAAATGGAGCTTTCAACCATTGAGAAGATTTGTGTCAATATGCAACTCATAAATAATTATTCACACACAAAAAAGGGAGCCATAGAGAGAAACATTTTAAAACAAATCCTGAGTTCTTCATTTGCAATTGTGGTTATCACAATAAATAAATAAAGCAAGTAATAAAATGCTCCTCTTCTTCAAGTACTATTGATAGCCCCTTTGTTTCATCAGAGATACAAAGATATGTGGCTTCAGACCTTACGTGGTGAAATGTTTTTTGCTGTTTTTTATGTTATCCTCCTTCCTGCTTGTTTTTCAAAGGGATCCTACGATCAAACTATGTTACTATATTCAAGAGGAGTGACGGAATCAGTCACTCAACTGAAGAGGAAAAAATTGATTACTGAGATATAATTTAATGAAAAATTTCAAAATAAATCTCAATTAGAATCTCAATAAGTACATGCAGCCATTGTGATGAAACGAAGAGAATGCTTTTGTTTTCCTTCTCATTCCCCTGCCTCAACTAACAAAACATAAAGCATTTTTCTAACATGCTTGTATTTATTGTATTACAAATGCTGAGTTACATTTACTTGTTTTGTGTGTGCGTGCCTGCGCATCCATGTGGGCTAGCTCCGTATTAAAATCAACACTTACGAATAATATTAATGCAGGGTCACAAATATAAATGGCTACTTTTTTTTTTCTCTTAGAAATTTTAGTGCAGCTTTGCTTTCCTTAAAGTAATATTTAATTTTCCATTATTTTCTCCTATTTAAGCCCTTCATCATGGGTGTATAAATGGTACTGAAGCCCCAGAAAGTCCTACAGAGATTTTCATCCTACAGTAGCTCTATGCTTCAAGCCTAAATATTTATAATAACCTGAATATTATCCCTGTTTCAAGGAAGACCTTCTTGTCTACAGTTCACCTTAGCTGTGATTTTATATCTAAAAGATAATGCCAACAACAAAATAGCCTATATCTAAAATTGATGGTTTATTCTGAGTTCTGTGCAGATCAACTGATGAAACCAACTTACACAAAATAAAGATTGACTGCTCTTGTAACAGCTGGATAGTCAATTGTTTACTAGCAAACAATGTGATTAAATGGGGCACATTATAAAATTTAAAACCTAATACTTGTTCTTCTACAGACTACTGTCTTTAGACACTTGTTAAGAACTGAGGCAAGTCTAACCATTTCCTACTGAAGAAGAAACCACTTCTGCAGCAAACGCTTTTAAAATGTCACAATTAATAGTATTTCTGCTGCGGGAGGCACTTCCATTAAGACAAATACAATACATATGTCTTTAGATACAGTGTGCTACATATTATAAAACACAATTTAACCCAACATTTCAACAGTAGGATGGTCCTTGCTTTCTATCCATTCAAAACCTGATGAAGTCATAGAATTCATGGATTCATTGCAAATTTGTTGAAATAATGGATCATTCTTTAATTCTTCCAGTGTAGCTTCATCATCTTGTCCCTGCTGACGACCTGGATCAAACAGTAGATTTGGGTCTAAAGTGTTCAAATCATTGATGCTGCCTGAGAGCTCAGAAGACAACCTGATATCGCTAGAGAAATCAGATGCAGTATTAGTGAGATCAGATGCTACCTGACCTACCAGCTGCTGGTTGGGTTGCAAGCTGTCTCCACTCAACAGGTCTTTAACAGTGCTATTGAAATCTAACTGTTGCTCTCCAATTTCTGATTGTGCTTGATTATCTCCAGGAGAAAAATTGATCTGATCGGTGCTGTTACTTTTGGTGAGGTAAGATGGTGTCTGGAATTCATAAACAGAAGTGCTGGAATCGATCATATTTTGTGGGTTGGCACTAGGAAAAATAGTAGAAGGTTCTAAAATCTGAGTGAGATTCATCCGGGCCGTATAATTGGAGGGCAGGTTGTTCATTCCCAAACCTCTCACTGCGTCATCATTGTCAGAATCAAGTTTACTCAACAAAACATTGGTTATTTTTTTACTGTTTGCTTGCTTCTGAAGAGCGTTTGGGAAGGCTGTCTGCATCATGACTGTTAATGGAACTGATTGGCTTCTTTGAGCTATGTTGTTGGCACATGTGTCTGTGTGAACATTTGTGAAAACATGAACTTCTGGGGTTACTGGACTTCCAAAGGGGGTCACATTAGATCGTGGGATATTAGATACTGGATAGAGGGTGCTTCCACTAAGATTACGTTGGCGATGAACAGCAGGGCTCACACTCCGGCATCTGAAGTTGCTGCTGGCAGATGAATTAGTTCCTTTATTATCAAGAGGGGCAGGGACTGCAAAACCCTCCTGTTTGTTGGTGTTATTTACAGTGGCACCTTGATGCTGCACAGGAGAGACAGGAGTCAAACGACCAAAATGAGTGTCATGATGTCTGGATTGAGACTGATAAGACTGTCCAGGCACAGCAAAAGCATGAGGTTTCCTGAAACGGTCTTCCACTAGTTCCTGATAGCTTGGGAGAATGCCATGGCCAGAAACTGATGAATTACCAACCCCACTATACCCATTATTCATCCATTCAAGCTTTGTTTTGTCAGGGTGTGTGGCCATGGGTCTTTGCATCGGTTTCACGGGACTACTTGACACAATGCTGGCATCATGATATGCCATACTGGAGCTTATTGGAGTGAATGCAAATGGATTCCTGCATTCAACAGGGCTGGGAGGGACACTACTGCTGCAGTTAGAATGTGGAGTACCAATGGGTGTATGTCGGCTACTTCCTAAAGCACTATCCACAGGTGTAGTCTGGGCTAGCCTGGAGCAAGGGCTCTCCCGTGACAGACTCTGAGATCCAGCAATCATTTCAGATGTTGGGGTTGGGGTTGGGGTTGGAGTAGGAGTGGGTGTGGGTGTGGGTGTAGGTGTGTGGATTGGAGTGCCATTGCTATGGATTGGATGATAGAAGTGGGTGCTGGAGGTGTGAGATGACATTGGAGCTCCTGGAGTTACTGACTGACTCTGAAGGGTCATTCCCAAACAGTTGCCATAGGAATGCGAATTGTTCATTGACATTTGCTGCTCCATAAGCACCAGCTCTTCCACAATACTATCTTGTGTAAGTTCATCATCAAAAGGAAAGTAGCTTTCATTTGTCTGGGAAACAGAAGGCTCAAACTCCTTCAGTTCAGATTGCAGAGGTAACTGATCTGAAGAATGTGCTTGTATTGGATTCAAAGAAGATTCTTGTATCTGGGTATGTAGCTGCTGGCTGTATGTGTCTTGTGGCATTCCTTCTAATTCCCAAACAGATTTTTCTAAGTCATTGATATCAGAGTGCTCAGGAATTGTCATAACACTGATATCTTGCTGTTGTTCACAACTGGCAGATATAAACTCAGAATCCTTAGGGATTTGTTGCCATCCATTTGGGTTAAAGCTGCCAACTGACTTTGAATCACTGTCCAAGAGAAAGACACTTCCTTCAAGTTTTACTTTTATATCTGGAGATGATGATGGAGTTGTTGGCTGTTCCAAAGCTGAATCACTGATAACAAGGGCAGGAGAATTCAAGGGTTGATTCGCTCCTATGTGTGAATTGACATTTTCTGATACCTTGCTAGGAATCTGAGCACCTGCTGTTGAACCTTCTGTTTTCCCTGAATGTGGAACCTTTTGGTCCTTCTTAACACTGCCTTGTTTCTGCCCTTCTGTGGTAGCTGCTGAATGCTGTTCCACAATTGGTTTCTTTACAGGAGGCACCTGGGTCTCTTGCAATGTAGAAGACAGTCGTTTTCTTGGGCTTTTAGTACATAATTTAGGGTCTTTATTGATTGAGTCACCATTAGACGGTGAGCTGGTGCTGGTGAAAGTTAAGTTCTGAGAAGCAACTGACAGAGTGACAGTGCTTTGATTATTGCCTGTTGATGTGCCTGGCAGAATCTCATTACAGCGACTTTTACATTTGGTCCTCTGGTCACAGACCTTAGTTGCTTTTATTTCAATGACACCTTCATTTGAAGGTTTCTGCAGTGCTCCATCTGTATTACTTTTCTGCCCCAAAAGGGCATTAGGTGTTTGGGGAGCTTTAGCCCCATCAGAGTTCTCTTGGCATTGTACAGGATGCTCATCCGATGATGTTTCAGGTTCCACTTTAACTTCCACAGCAGATGTTCCCCCTGCGCTGCTGGTCCTGGACCCAGGAGACTGAAGTGATACGACAGAACCATTCTTAATCTGTGGAATACTCCTTGATTCTTCTGTTGTTCCTGTAGCACTGCTGACTGAGGCAGAATGTTTAAGAGGGGTGTTACTGTTGCTGGGTGTGAGGGATATTGTTGTCATTTTCACCACATTTAGAGAACTCACGTGTGAAGCGGGTACAACAGCAGTTTTGATGGGACTGCTAGTAAAGAGGACAGTAGTTGGAGAGCGAATGGTGAGTGCACTGGTGTTGGCTGGTTTGGGTAAGATCTGAGGGTAACGGTGCCGGGCAGAACGATCTCCACCAGGACTGGCTGGAACGTTCTGGGGAGTCTTTGGTGCCTGCTTCACGGACTGCATGTGCTGAGTGACCACCTGTACATTGAGTGGAAGAACTTTGCCATCAGAAGAACTCATTGGACTTGGTGAAGTTACCAATTGCCTAGTCCGCTGGACCTGTTAAAAGATAGCAAAAAAGTCAGATTTAACAGGTCTAGGTTATAAATAGTAATTCATGTATCTGTTCATACTTTCAAGGCATTCATTAAATGTTAATGTTAAAAAGAAAAAAGTTCCTGTGTTAAAAGAGAGTTCTTCTAGACCAGGTTATACACAACCAGACACACAAATGTAACAAATGCAACCTTATTGCATTGTAAATAAAAAATAGGTAAGAAGAGGCTGGGCACGGTGGCTCACACCTATAATCTTATCACTTTGGGAGCCTGAGGTGGTTGGATCACCCGAGGTCAGGAGTTCAAGACCACCCTGGCCATCATGGTGAAACCCCATCTGTACTAAAAATACAAAAATTAGCTGGCTGTGGTGTCAGGCGCCTGTAATCCTAGCTACTCAGGAGGCTGAGACAGGAGAATTGCTTGAACCTGGGAGGCAGAGGTTGCACTCCAGCCTGGGTGACTGAGCAAGACTCTGTCTTAAAAAAAAAAAAAAGAAAGAAGAACAGTAAATCACTTTTCAGCTAACAAGATGAAAAGCTTCACAAGTGTGATGAATATTTCCTGAAACAATGATTAAAGGGGGTTACAGGAAGAAGACAAAAAATCTTCAAAAACATACAACTATAAAGGTTACCTACCAGAATCTATGCAAAGATGGCTCACTGAGGGGAAACTGTCTTAAAATGTCTACCTTAAATGTCTGTAACGAAACCACTGCATATAAGATAAAAGTAGTATATACCCCAGTTTGCCCTATAGTGAATAGTGCGGTTACCAGGTATTTCATGTTTTAATGACGTGATGATGGTGATAATAGGAAAAAGAAAAACAAGATAAAATATCTCTTAAATATTATTATCAATAATAACATAAAGTACCAATGTACTATGGCATGATGTACTCTCATTTTAAAAGTCCCTTCATCATAACCTCAGTTGTGTGAGATGGGAAAGAAGAAGACTATTAACCTCTATTTGTAGATAAGGAAAAAACTAGCTAGCTAAAGAACTTGGCCAAGGTTCTAGTTCTGTATCTGGCAAGCCACAGATAGGCCTACATTTAAATGTTATCACTACATATTATAATTTTGCCCCATCTGAATGTTAAAAAGAAAAGCGTTTAAATTTTTAAAAAGTTTGCAATTAAATTATCTTGGCTTGGCTGGATGCAGTAGCTCACCCTTGTAATTCCAGCACTTTGGAAGGCCAAGGTGGGTGGATCACTTGAGGCCATGAGTTCAAGACCAGCCTGGCCAACTAAAAATACAAAATACAAAAATTAGCTAGGTGTGGTGGCAGGTACGGTGCCTACAATCCCAGTTACTTGGGAGGCTAAGGCAGAAGAATGGTTTGAACCCAGGAGGTAGAGGCTGCAGTGAGCTGAGACTGCAATACTGCACTCCAGCCTGGGTGACAGAGCAGTCTCTGTCAAAAAAAAAAAAAAAAAAAAATTATCTTGGCCTCGCCAGGGATGAAACGACTCTGAAAACGAGAAAATGACTCACTCTTACATAAAGCTCTGAGTGGTTATGTGCACTTTGCATGTCTTGGATCTTAATATTTTCAATAATGTTTCATAGCTCACTTTGTAATCAACAGCATACATCCTGAATAAGATGGGGAATCTGCCTGAGATCACCACACCAGTCTGGCTAAACCTACACTTGCCTTCTTTTCATCTGCCACTATTTCTTTATTTGTAGAAAGCCATTTATTTAGGGAGAGAAACAGGAGAAGGAGAGAGAAACAGCTAACTCTCACAGTGAGTGAGAGAATCCAGAAAGATAGAACCCAGGAGAGGAAAGCAGCTTCCACAGAGTGGAAGGGAATCGAGAGAGAGAGATGGAGTTTAGGAGGAGAATACAGGCTTCCATGAGAGTGTGTGGAAGGGGACCCCAGAGGGGAAATCCAGGAGACAGAAAAACAGCTTCCACGAAGGGAGTGTTCATGGAAGGTGATCCAAACATGGAGTCCCTCATCTGCCACTTTTAAGTAAACAATTGATTTCCCACCATCCCAATAAGGCCAAATACTATTTAATTATATTACCGGAATGGGACTAGGGACAGCTGCCACAACGATACCAATAGGTTGAGGAGAAAGGATTGAAGGATTTCCATTAGGAATATTAGTTACTCCATTGCTTGTAGCACTTTCTGATTTTTTTGCTGAGGATTCTCCTGGCAAAGGGGATTGTAGTTTCTGCTCTTGCTGCTTCTTTTGGATTTTCCGTTGCAACTGCTGTTTAGCATCAATTGGAGATGGCAAAGTCTTCACCTGAGGCTGAAAGGAATTACTTTCAGCTGTAGGTATAAAAGCAGAAGGCTGGGTAATTCCTTTAATTCCTGAAAATAAACAGAAAGGAAAGCTAAAATAAATACTCTCCTTTATAGAATGCAGGTTCCTTTGAATTTCTTTGAAAATGTAGCCATCTACTGGACAAAGCAACCAAAACAGCAAATTTTAATTCAATTTCTTTATAAAGCGTCAAGTATTAGACTTTGAATTTATAAACAATTGTCAATATAGCTTTGTCATTTTACAATATGGTTCAACTAAGGTGACAATTTCAGTTAACAACAACAGGATTTATAAAACAGTAGCTATGTCATAAATGTGAAGAAGCTAAGATAAATGCCAACACAGCATTTTTACTTTTTCTCAAAGGTCAGTAAATTTCCCTCCCCCCATTTCTAATCAGAAGGAAGTTCATGCATTTTCATGATTTTAATATTTAGCCCATGAGGGGCATTCAATACTTCAATAAATATTTGCTGAAGCCACTCCACATCTTGGAAAAAAATTGTATGGAGAGAACAAGTTTTTAATCGTACCAGAAATTCATGGAAATAGGCACTATTATTTTATTGCTACTACATAATTATTCCAGTATGACCTAGAAGAACTTAAGAAGCCGAATTTCTTAGTAAGACTAAGGTTAAGATATTCCCAAAAAGTGTCACTGAGAAAACCTTTAAAACAGTAGTAAGATAAACATTGAAAAAAAAGTCAACAAAATAAGGAAATTATAAATGTTAAGAAAAATTATATAAAAATTTTAGAAAGCTCTTTTCATGTTTAGGGTGTGGCATTGAGATCATTAGAAAGTAAGTTGTGGGTAGGAAAAACAGTGACTACTCTTGTTATTTTAGAGTAAGAAGAAAGGGGAGGAACAACTATCCTGCTGGTACACCTTGCCCCTTTTCTTTTCCCCATCCCAGTTTCTGTTTTTCATCATTCTGGTTAACAGCAACTTGATGTGGGGAGCAGGAAATAGAGAACTAAGAGGCTATAACTCTCTCCCTACACTCAATAATGATGAGGATCTATTGAACCCCTGACCCCTTTAAAAAAAATCACAATTTTTCCTCTCAAATCCAACTCCAATTGTTTTGCCCCTTCTGGGCCCTGAGCCTCAGCTCTGGCTTCTCAGCACCTGCACCCTAGAGAGCCTTTGCCAGTGGCTCACAGCTTGGCTGTCTTATCCTTCCTGCCAGGGTTTTTAGACAGGAATGAGTTCCAAGCAGCTGACTTACAAAAGGACATTTGTAACACAACCTGTTCTTAATATGGAGACTATAAAAAACCAAATTCACCTTCAAAGGATGGAAATTAGTCTACTATCAAAGGTCTTTTTGAAAAATGTAGTAAGGGCCGAGATTAAAATTTTAAGAGACATTCTAAAAATGTTTTCAGTAATGATACAGTTGGTAAAGTGTTTATCCTCTCAGGCTGATTGCTTTCAAAAAGGGAAATGAAAACTGTTCTTTATATATGTAACTTTTAGTACTTTTGTTAAAAAACTTACACCGTTATTTACACTTATACCTTAAAAATTAATTCATTTAACATTTTCCTCAGTTAGACTTTGTGAATATTGTGAGAAATAGGGAAGAGATGTTTCTGTTCCCCATGATACCTCCTAAATCCTCCATCTGTTGAAGTGCTCTTCTAGGTGTTGGCTGGGGTAGGAGAGAACAGAGTAAATTGAAGGGTTCACTCCTTTTCAAGCTCATTCTACCATATGCCATTATGATATAATTGAATGAACCTGGGATTTGGAGACAGACAACTTAGGATTCAAATCCTGGCTCCACTACTTATATGCCCATTCATTAGTTTATTGACCTCCTCAAGTCTATAAATTGGGAATAAATACCACCTACCTCACAGAATTGCTGGGGGAATTAAATGAGGTAACATATATGAGCTGTTTAGCTCGATAAGGCTGGTCAAGCATTCTCCTGCTTGTCAGTATAATGAATAAGCAGATTTAGGTCATACAGTTTACATGTTGACAGGAAAAACTATATAGCACATTTTTTTCTGAAATGGACCTTCAATTGATCACAAAATGAGAGGTTATACACACCCCTCCACCACATACTAAATGTAAACTAGAAGAAAATGGAGTCATTATTAATGTGTAAAAAATACTAAAAAAAGAAGTGAAATTAATTAAAAGACTACAGTTCTGGTCAGGATAAATCTATTGTAGGTTTAAAAATATTTAGAATTAACACTTAGAAGGACTGTCCTTGGAAAAATAAGTCTTAGATCACTGTATCACCATTTTTAATAGAAATCACAATTTTCTAGAATGATAATTTATTCACTCTACTTTAGGTTTATAAGGTATAACTGAAGTAAGATATTTTTAAAAATTCATCAGAACTGATATTTTACATAACTATTAATTTAGGAAGAAATCATTCTAACAAGACTGTCAATTCCCAAAACTGTCAATTCCAAAAATTCCTCTTTGAATAAAAAGTCATATGAATGCATATTAAAAACTATCACTCTTGGGCCGGGCGCGGTGGCTCACGCCTGTAATCCCAGCACTTTGGGAGGCCGAGGCGGGTGGATCACGAGGTCAAGAGATCGAGACCATCCTGGTCAACATGGTGAAACCCCGTCTCTAATAAAAATACAAAAAATTAGCTGGACATGGTGGCGCGTGCCTGTAATCCCAGCTACTCAGGAGGCTGAGGCAGGAGAATTGCCTGAACCCAGGAGGCGGAGGTTGGGTGAGCCGAGATCACGCCATTGCACTCCAGCCTGGGTAACAAGAGCGAAACTCCATCTCAAAAAAAAACAAAAACAAAACAAAAAAACTATCACTCTTGTTATTTTATAGTAATGCTTCTTACAGTTTATTTATCTATTTTTTTTTTAGACCAAGTTACCTGTTACAGTGTCTAAAAAAATTTTTATTTATAAGCATTAGTTTCTGGAATAGGAAATGAACAAGTAGTTTTAAAATTGAATCTTATTTTACTTCTAATATTTTATTAACTTAGATACACATATACACATATGTATGAATAAAAGTACACATAACACATCCTATAAATGTAAAAATAGAAATATTAATAACATATCAGCTGGGGAATCTACAGTTTCATATGCCAGAAAACCAATATACAGAAACAGCATTAAGCTATGTTATAATGAAAAGATTACCGTTTTGTTGGCTCAACAAACCCACCTGAATTTAGTGTTAAATGAAGTAAGAATGAACTCATAGAAGTACTGAAAGATGAAGTTCTTTGATCTAACTCTTCTTCTGCTACCAGTTCTAAACACAACAATACCTCTGTCCGTTGTTAGCTTGTTTACAGTAATGTCGTACCTGCTGGTGCTGCTGCCATTACAGTTAGAGCTGCCATTGACTTGGTGCCTATATAGTGACTTTTTACAAGGAAGCGGGCTAATTCCAAGATGTTGTCAAATGGTTGGCTTAACACTTTCTGGGCCCATTCACACACAAGACGGCAAGCAGAAGAGATAACTTCTTCATCTACATTTTGAAGCTGCCCAGAAGGTTCGGCTCCTTCCAACTAAGCAAAGAAAAAAGGAAAAGTTAACTTGTAAAATACGAGAGAAATTAAATTGAAGCACATTGAAGATAGGTATTCTTAATTAGAAGATATAATCTAAATCTATGGGTTAAAGCAGTATGAACTGACCCACTGGCAGACATATAAGAGCTTTGCAAATAAAAGACTCATACCACTAGGGCACAGCAGTCAGCAGCCTTGTGAATATAACATTTTAAATGGTTTTTGAACATACATGAAGACTGATATTTTGAATCTTCCTAACATAAATAAAACTATGCCAATAGCCATATATTTTTTCTAAAAAATTCCTATAAAACATATTACACTATGACTGACTTTTTCGTCTTTACTACAATACACATACAAACACACACACACACACACACACACACACACACACACACAGAGTCCAAAATATATTAAGGAAATACGAGAAATCAGTAACTTCGAAACTTTGTTCCCCCGAATTTCATGTTGACGTTTCAGCCACTGTGGGATATATATATATATACTTTTTTTGCTTACTTAAATTGTAAAAGGCACAGTCCCTGGTCTTAACCAAATGAGACTTTGCAGGATACATTTCAGTGTTGATATAAAGGTACAGTTTTACTTACTAAAAAGAAAAGGCTGAATTCTTACCCCGTCTCCAGTTTTGTGAAAGTCAAGGTTGGGCAGTGTTGGCATATGAACAAAAGCTTTTTTTCTTAGTCCACTGTAGCAATATGTAACAAACAGTTAAGGTCAAATTAAATGAATTTCTTATACAGATAGCACTTTAGAATTAACCATATATGAAATGAGAATAAAATCAACATCAGATAACATCTACTTTCTGAATTCTTCAGTAAGAATAACCTTAATATTAAAAACCCAGGACACTTGTACTCTTTTGAAACTGAAATTCCCTTTTACGATGTTAAATACTACTGTCTTAAATGAAAGGATTCTCATCTGTTATAAATTTTATGAATAAATGTTCCTAATATGCTGTGCCAGCCACCAGTAACAAACAGGTCAGAAGGAAAGGAATAGCCAGATGGAAACCTGGCACAGGGAAGGGAAACTTTAGCCCAGGGCACTGGGACAAAAACAACTCTTAAGAGTGTCACAAGGGCTTTAACCTTTTCGTTTCTCTTTTTCCACTGAAACATACAGGATTATCGCCTATAACATGCCAAAGACACATCAAAACATTTCTGTTTGCATTTGGGAAGCAAGAATAGGTCATGCAACAAGTGGTTAGAGAACACCTGGAACCATTTTAGAAAAGTGAGTTTGTTTCCCTTCCCCTTCTTCTCATCTCCTCCATAGTGGTTAATTTTATGCTCTGAAAAAAAAGAACAAGAACTACGGAAGGAGAAAATGAATGTAATCTAATATGATACAGAGACCCTCTATTTTACAGTCTTCTTCTAAGAGGAGAAAGAACTATAATGAATTCTTAATTTTAATTTCCTTACTTCTGTTTGCTCCTAAGTATTCCTCCATTACAAGAAGGACCTTTTCTATACTCTGGCTGTAATTTTAATATAGGCTTTAAATGGATGGCTGAAAATATTTCTACTGAAAGAGTAGTGTTTCCATTACAGTTCCATGAGAAAATTTTTTGATTCTTTTTTTTCTTTTTGATAAGGAGATCCCATATGTTTCTAAACTGAAAGAAAAAAAGAAGATAAGCTAGCATCTTTCTCAACTTTTGTTCTTATAAATGCTGAACATATGGCAGGCCTCAAAACTTCTTACTGTTAAAACAAAGGAGATCGGACCATTAATAACACTTTACATTGATAGAGTAAGGTAAAATCAATCATAATCTTAATATATGAATAAACCATTACTTGCTATTTCTCTCACAGTGTGATAAATACCTGTGAAAGTTACATTTGCAATTCTACTAAATGCTTTTGGGTTACTTTTATTTGTTAATTTATTTCTAAATAAAGTTGCCAGTTTAATTACAACAGATGTTCTCACAAGTGAGAACACAGAGATGTTACTAAAACCATTCTGGTAAAGGATATTTAGATTTGCCTCTTGTGCCCAAACGACGTGCCTTCATATTTGGAAAGACGTTTTTCATGATCTTTCCAAAATCAGCAGCACTTAATGGATGGTAACCAAGATTGTCACAATAGCTCCTGCAAAAGAAGGAAGGGCCAATTTAGACAGAATTCAGAATTATATCACAGGGAGTGCTATTTCAATACAATTTGATCCTTTTGACAAAGTAAAGCAAAGAATCTTTCAAGTCATTTACCACAACGCCTATATCTTCACTCTTTGGCGATGCATGTTAACTCAGGTTTAGTTAACTGGCTTCACCCTCAGGATATATAGTCATGCTTTCAATAATATTCACAAATCTTGCAGTAAGTTATAATGTTGGTACAAAGTTTTCTAATTACAACGCCAACCAGCACTCATAAATGAACATATCCAGCTCCGCCAGTAGGGCTAAGTTTCCCTGTATGTATCAGGCTTACATACTGGGATAATTTCCAATACACATACACCATGCACAACAGACAGAGATAATACTACTAGATGGTTTAAAATTTAGAAATGTGATATGTTTGAACTAAAAGGGACCCTAGGAATACACCAACACTCTCATTTTACTGATAAGAGAAAAAACAGAGGCACAGGGAGAAGTTCCAAAGGTCCTAGTGTTCTTCCTTCTATCCCCACCAGCCCTAGTACTGCCAGAAAAAAAATGTTACTTTCTAAGACAGTAACTTCAAGTGGGATCAAGAGACACACCAAGTCTTAACCACTACTGGAATCAGGTGTTCTGTTTTTCTCTAGAGCTGCTAGTCATAGGTAAAGTGTCAATCCTCTACCAGTTCAGCAGCAGACCAAGGCCACACCTCATTCTGGCCACCAAGGCCTTTGGAAGAACCACTACCTGTGAAATATGAATGAAGAGGAAGCCAGAGGAATTCCCTTTGTCTCCGCCTCACCTCTCACTTAGCATCAACCAGGACAGCTTCTTGGTGAAATCACGCAGAAAAGAAACGGAAACAACTGGGACACATGGTGGGCAGGGTGTAATGGAAATCGGGACTTGGGTCTTTTTGTAGATTGCTGAATGTCCTGACAACATCCCTCAAGTGACCTGAGTTCAAGAAATTAAGTTGGAAGAGACTCAAGAGGAGACAAAGACCCCTGGGAGCCTTAATACAAAAAGAATAAGTGTAGGTCTGGAGACAATGGTATTTCCCTTGTCGGTCCCTTCCCTATTCCCACAACAAATCCTGCATACCATTGGGGGTTAAAAGGGAAGGAGCAGCCCAGCAAACACATCATCAACAATGCTGAAGAGCAGGAAGAGAAAGGGAACTAACGTGTACTGAAAGTTTCCTATACGGGAAGTATTAGCAGCCTCATATTTAAACTGAGACTAAATTTGATACGTTGAGGGCTCGGGGGTATTGCAAGGTTCAAGGTACAGAGTGAAGAGGTAACTATTTTTGGGTGCTAACAATGAAAATGAGTTGCATCAAATCATTTTCAGAAGCAAGTTAAATTAGTTCTTTATGGTTCAAACCAGAACAAAAAGAATATTAGAAAAACTATCATAAACATTAAAGAAACAAAAGACCTAAAAAAAAAAAAAAGTAAAGAAGAAATGTCGCACCCTTGGCTACTAAGACAGCACTGGCAGAGATGGGCTTAAAAAACTGAAATCAAATAAAGCAAAGCAGTGTAATGAGACATTTCAGAGATAAGGTAACTGTTCTGTTCTCCCTTGGTGTTTCAGATTTTGATATTTTTTTCATTACATTAGTATACCAACATTTTTTACTTTGACAGAAGCTGGGTAGGCGAAAGGTTGGCAAAAGAAGTAATGTTAAGTATCATTGACCTAAAGAAATAAAGTGAGTAAAATTAATATAGCGAGTTTATCTGGGTCAAGGTTGAGGACTGCAGGCTGGTAAATGCTGAGAAGTGCTCCAGAGAGGAAAGGAGAGGCTCATGTTTTTTAAAGAAAACAGGACAAATTAGGAGAAGGGGCAATTATAAAAACTGTTTCTCAGGAATTCTTACTGGTGTACAGAAATAAGTGATTAGTAATTGGCTCCACATTGTTGAACTATAGGGTATGAGTTATGGTGCTCAGCATCCAGCATTGTTAGGTTAATTTATGGCTACTTGGTATAAAGTCCATACAGCAGGCAGATTACTTAGCTCAAGAAAGGGAGTGAGACATGACTACTTTCACATTTTAATGCGCCACTGGGCCGGACAATTTAAAAGAGCTCACGTTCCTCAGATAAAAAGCTTCTTGTCTTTGTCAGTATCAAGATGACCAATGCCAAATTTGTTTTTCAAATACAATTTATATTGTGTGGTTATTTCACAAAATCATACAATTCCATCTGGTTTTTGATACTTATTCTACTTTTTGGAAGGATAAATTACAACAACCTCATTGTCAAATACTCTGGTGGATAAATAGTAAAAGTACTTTATAGACATACAGATAGCTGAAATTATTCCTCTTGAATCATGTCAGAAAACTGCCTATGATTCAAAACTTTATGGTTTAGTAACTCATGTCAAAGAGAAAGTGTGAGTGTAAAAACAAAAACAATACCTAGAATAGGTTCTCAATTTCTTTCATTTTGTGAAATGTTAGAATTGAAAAAAAAAAAAAATCAAGCAGCTGTATTGTTAACTTCCTGCCAGATGTAGAAATGGTCATACTCCTAAAGGATGGGTTACTTCAACACCAACGCTTCTCTGATAGGGAGGACTCTTTATTGTGAGGTGGTCTATCCAATTTTCAGTGGCTATAATTTTTAAAGAAAAAGAATTCCAGTAGGGTCCCTTTCCCCATTAAGAAGATTCTAGATATTCAATGATTCTTGAAAAGTCGAATTTAGTTAAGTATTTACATATTTATTCATAATTTTGTGCTATATAATAAACCATAGGTAATTCCAGGCCATGTGGAAATCTGGGTTAGGTTTACATCTTATTTTCCTGCTTTATAACTTTAACTACAGATTGACCAAGCAAAATATGGTGTCAGTTAACTCTTAACTCAGCAGCATATGATACTTATGCGAGACTCCAAAAAGGGTGAGGAACAGAGAATGCTCTGTTCACACACTCACTAACACACTGATGTCATTTTAAAAATGAGATCATTGCTTTTTCTTGCTCCTATTTAAAAGTATGTTTTCAAGCCTGAAACCAAAAATTAAACCGAATATTCAATATGAATATGAACACATCACTCAAAATCCATGGAAACAATTCAATCTTTAATATTCTTTCATGCCATTTACAAATTTAATTGTACAAGTTAAAGGTAAACACTGTTTAATGGTACAAAAATATAAACAATGAATCACAACAGACTTATGGCAAAATATACTCATGGCAAAATACTTATAGCAAAATATACTCGTGCAACAGCACATCAAAAAGCTTATCCACCATGATCAAGTAGGCTTCATCCCGGAGATGCAAGGCTGGTTCAACATACGCAAGTCTATAAACATAATTCACCACATAAACAGAACCAAAGACAAAAACCACATGATTATCTCAATAGATGCAGAGAAGGCCTTCGACAAAATTCAACAGCATTTTATGCTAAAAACTCTAAATAATCTAGGTATTGATGGAACGTATCTCAAAATAATAAAAGCTATTTATGACAAACCCACAGCCAGTATCATACTGAATGGGCAAAAACTGGAAGCATTCCCTTTGAAAACTGGCACAAGACAAGGATGCCCTCTCTCACCATTCCTATTCAATACACTATTGGAAGTTCTAGCCAGAGCAATCAGGCAAGAAAAAGAAGGAAAGTTATTCAATTAGGAAAAGAGGACATCAAATCGTCTGTATTTGCAGATGACATGATTGTATATTTAGAAGACCCCATCATCTCAGCCCAAAATCTCCTGAAACTGATAAGCAACTTCAGCAAAGTCTCAGGATACAAAATCAATGTGCAAAAATCTCAAGCATTCCTATACACCAGTATCAGACTTAAAGAGAGCCAAATCGAGAACAAACTGCCATTCACAATTGCTACAAAGAGAATAAAACACCTAGGAATACAACTAACAAAGGATGTAAAGGACCTCTTCAAGGAGAACTACAAACCACTGCTCAATGAAATAAGAGAGGACACAAACAGATGGAGAAACATTCCATCAATATCGTGAAAATGGCCATACTGCCCAAAGTAATTTAGAGATTCAACGCTATGCTCATCAAGCTACCAATGACCTTCTTCAGAGAGCTGGAAAAAACCACCTTAAACTTCATATGGAACCAAAGGAGAGCCCACATAGCCAAGTCAATTCTAAGCAAAAAGAACAAAGCTGGGGGCATCACACTACCTGACTTCAAACTATACCACAAGGCTACCGTAAACAAAGCATGGTACCGGTACCAAAATAGAGATATAGACCAATGGAACAGAACGGAGGCCTCGGAGGCAATGCCACACATCTACAACTATCTGATCTTTGACAAACCTGACAAATACAAGCAATGGGGAAAGGATTCCCTCTTTAATAAATGGTGTTGGGAAAACTGGCCAGCCATGTACAGAAAGCAGAAACTGGACCCCTTCTTGACACCTTACATTAAATTAACTCCAGGTGGATTAAAGACATAACACCATAAAAACCCTATAAGAAAACCTATGCAAAACCCCTCAGGACATAGGCATAGGCAAGGACTTAATGACTAAGACACCAAAAGCATTGGCAACAAAAGCCAAAATAGACAAATGTGACCTAATTAAACTCAGAGCTTCTGCACAGCAAAAGAAACAATCATTAGAGTGAATCAGCAACCAAGGGAATAGGAAATTTTTTTTGCAATCTAGCCATCTGACAAAGGGCTAATAGCCAGAATCTACAAAGAACTAAAACAGATTTACAAGAAAAAAACAAGCCCATTCAAAAGTGGGCGGAGGATATGAACATTTTACAAAAGAAGACATATATGAGGCCAACAAACACGAAAAAATGCTCATCATCACTGGTCATTAGAGAAATGCAAATCAAAACTACATTGAGTTATCATCTCACGCCAGTTAGAGTGGCGATCATTAAAAAATCTGGAGACAACAGATGCTGGAGAGGATGTGGAGAAATAGGAACACTTTTACACTGTTGGTGGGAGTGTAAATTAGTTCAACCATTGTGGAAGACAGTGTGTTGATTCTTCCAGGACCTAGAAATAGAAATTCCATTTGACCCAGCAATCCCATAACTGGGTATATATCCAAAGAATTATAAATCGTTCTAAGGACACACACACATGAATGTTCACTGCAGCACTGTTTACAATAACAAAGACTTGGAACCAACCCAAATGACCATTGATGATAGTCCAGACAGGGAAAATGTGGCACATACACATCATGGAATACTATGCAGCCATCAAAAACGATGAGTTCATGTCCTTTGTAGGAACATGGATGAACCTGGAAACCATCATTCTCAGCAAACTGACACAAGAACAGAAAATCAAACACTTTATGTTCTCACTCATCGGTGGGTGTTGAACAAGGAGAGCACGTGGACATAGGGAGGAGAGCATCACACACTGAGGTCTTGGGGGTCGTGGAAACTGGGGAGGGACACCAGGGGCTGGGGAGTTCGGGAGGGATAACATAGGGAGAAACGCAGCAAACCACACTGCCACGTATGTACCTATGCAACAATCCTGCATGTTATTCACATGTACCCCAAAACTTAAAGTGCAATAAAATATATATTTTTTAAAAAATGGGATATCTCCACTGACCCCACAGAAATACAACTACTATCAGAGAATACTATAAATACCTCTATGCAAATAAACTAGAAGATCTAGAAGAAATAGATAAATTCCTGGACACATACACCCTCCCAAGACGAAACCAGGAAGAAGTTGAATCTTTGAATAGACCAATAACAGGTTCTGAAATTGAGGCAATGATAAATAACCTACCAAACGAAATAAGCCCAGGACCAGATGGATTTACAGCCAAATTATACCAGGGCAGCTGGTACCATTCCTTCTGAAACTATTCCAAATAAGTGAAAAGGAAGGACTCCTCCCTAACTCATTTTATGAAGCCAGCATCATCCTGAGACCAAAAACTGGCAGAGACATAACAAAGAAACTTCAGACCAACATCACTGATTAACATCAATGCCAAAATCTTCAATAAAATACTTGCAAACTGAATCCAGCAGCACATCAAAAATCTTATCTGCCACGATCGAGTCAGCTTCATCCCTGGGAAGCAAGGCTGGTTCAACATACACAAATCAATAAACGTAATTCTTCACAAAAACAGAACCAATGAATAAAAACACATGAGTATCTCAATAGATGCAGAAAAGGCTTTCGATAAAATTCAACATCCCTTTAGGTTAGAAACTCTCAATAAACTAGGTATTAAGGAATGTATCTTAATAATAAGAGCTATTTATGACAAACAGCCAATGTCATCCTGAATGGAAAACATTCCCTTTGAAAACCGGTACAAGACAAGGATTGTCCTCTCTCACCACTCCAATTCAAATAGTACTGGCAGTTCTGGCCTGGGCAATCAGGCGAGAGAAAGAAATAAAGGATATTTAATTAGGAATAGAGAAAGTCTAATTGTTTGCAGATGACATGATCCTATATTTAGAAAACCCCATCATCTCAGCCCAAAAACTCTTTTTTTTTTTTTTGAGATGGAGTTTCGCTCTTGTTACCCAGGCTGGAGTGCAATGGCGCAATCTTGGCTCACCGCAACCTCCGCCTCCTGGGTTCAGGCAATTCTCCCGCCTCAGCCTCCTGAGTAGCTGGGATTACAGGCATGTGCCACCATGCCCAGCTAATGTTTTGTATTTTTAGTAGAGACGGGGTTTCACCATGTTGACCAGGATGGTCTCGATCTCCTGACCTCGTGATCCACCCGCCTCGGCCTCCCAAAGTGCTGGGATTACAGGCTTGAGCCACCGCGCCCGGCAGCCCAAAAACTCTTTAAGCTGATAAGCAACTTCAGCAAAGTCTCAGGATACAAAATCAATGTGTAAAAATCACAAGCATTCCTATGCACCAACAACAGACAGGCAGACAGCCAAATCATGAATGAACTCCCATTTACGATTACTATACAGAATAAAATACTTAGGAATGCAGCTAACAAGGAAAGTGAAGGACGTCTTCAAAAACTACAGACTACTGCTCAAGGAAAAACAGAGGATACAGACAAATGGAAAGACATTCCATCCTCATGGATAGGAAGAACCAATATCATGAAAATGGCCATACTGCCTAAAATAATTTACAGATTCACTGCTATTCCCATCAAACTACCACTGACTTTCTTCACAGAATTAGAAAAAACTACTTTATATTTCATATGAAACCAAAAAAGACCCCACATAGCCAAGATAATCCTAAGCAAAAAGAACAAAGCTGGAGGCATCAGTCTATCTGACTTCAAATTGTGCTACAAGGCTACGGTAACTAAAACAGCATGGTACTGGCAGCAAAACAGACAGACCAATGGAACAGAATAGTGACTTCAGAAATAAGACTATACATCTGCAACCATCTGATCTTTGACAAACCTTACAAAAACAAGCAATGGGTAAAGAGTTCCCAATTTAAGAAATGGTGCTAGGAAAACTGGCTAGCCATATGCAGAAAACTGAAACTGGACCCCTTCCTTACACTTTATACACAAATTAACTTGAGCTGGATTAAATACTTCAATTTAAAACACAAAACCATAAAATCCTAGAGGAAAATCTAGGGAGTACCATTTAGGACATAGGCATGGGCACAGATTTTATAAAGAAATCACCACAAGCAATTCGAAAAAAGCTAAAATTGACAAATGGGATCTAATTAAACCAGAAAGCTTCGAAAAAAAGCTAAAATTGACAAATGGGATCTAATTAAACTAAAAAGCTTCTGCACAGTAAAAGAAACTATCATCAGAGTGAACAGACAACCTACAGACTGGGAGAAAATGTTTGCAATCTACCTATTGGACAAAGGTCTAAATTCAGAATTTACATGGAACTTAAAATTTTAAGATAAAAACAACCCCATCAAAAAGTGGGCAAAGGACATGAACAGCCACTTCTCAAAAGAAAACATTTATGCAACCAATAAACATAAGAAGAAAACTCAACATCACCGTTCATTAGAGAAATGGACATCAAAAATGCAAACCACAATGAGATACCATCTCATGCCAATCAGAATGGCAATTATTAAAAAGTTAGGAAACAAAAGATGTTGGCGAGGATGTGGAGAAAGAGGAACACTTTTACACGGGAATGTAAATTAGTTCAACCATTGTGGAAGACAGTGTGGAGCTTCTTTAAGGATTTAGAACCAGAAATATCTTTTGACCTAGAAATTCCATTACTGGGTATATACCCAAAGGAATAGAAATCATTCTATTATAAAGATACATGTTTACTGCAGCACTATTCACGATAGCAAAGACATGGAACCAACCCAAATGCCCATCAATGATAGACTGAGCAAAGAAAATACGGTACATATACACCATGGAATGCTACACAGCCATTAAAAGGAATGAGATAATGTCCTTTGCAGGGGACATGGATGATGCTGGAAGCCATCATCCTCAGCAAACTAATGCAGGATCAGAAAATCAAACACTGCATGTTCTCATAAGTGGAAGCTCAACAACATGAACGCACAGACACGGGGAGGGAAATAACACACACCATGACCTGTTGGGGAGCAGCAAAGGGAGGGAAAAGCATCAGGACAAATAGCTAACACATGCAGGGCTTAATACCTAGGTGACGGGTTGATGGGTGCAGCAAACATGGCACATGTTTACCTATGTAACAAACCTGCACTTTCTGCACAGGTATCCTGGAACTTAAAGTAAAATAAAATAGCATACTTAATGCTTATATTATAATCAAAATTACATCAGTAAAATTTTTTCTAATATTTATAAAAATAATTTATTAAGAATGATCAATTTTCTATTAAAAGGCCTCTTAAGACTTACCTAGACCCATAATGTTATTTTAGTGAGTCTTAGTATTCATGTATTATAAATGACAATAAAGGATATGGGAATTTTGGGAGGTCCCAAAGACACGGTAGAGTTACACTGCCTTAAAAGTATTAATCAAACCAAACATTTGGTAGATAATCTGAAAGACAAATGAGGTAAAAGTAATATGGTCAAATATCTTATTAGCCTGAGCCTTACAAAGCAGAAAAATTGTTGAAATTCTCTTTTACTTTTAAGGAGTAATGAGATCTTAATACTCTGGAGAGAAAACTCTTTTAAAGTGGCTGACCCTAACCATAAAGAAATTTGTCTTTTTCAGTTGGGTGTGGTGGCTCATGCCTGTAATCCTAGCACTTTGAGAGGCCAAGGTGGGTGACTGCCTGAGCTCAGGAGTTCAGGACCAGCCTGGGCAATGTAGTGAAACTCCATCTGTACTAAAAATACAAAAAAATATTAGCTGGACATGGCGGCGGGCACCAGTAGTCTCAATTACTTGGGAGGCTAAGGCAGGAGAATTGCTTGAACCCAAGAGGTGGAGGTTGCAGTGATCTGAGATCACGCCACTGCATTCCAGCCTGGGCAACAGAGTAAGACTCTGTCTCAAAAAAAGAAAAAAAAAAAGAGAGAGAGAGAAAGAAATTTGTCTTTTTCATAGTGTTCTGTTTTGGGCAGAACAATAATATAATATGCATTAATAATTTTGATAGTACTAGTAATAGTAAGCTCGTCTTAGACTAGGATCATACTAATATGCTGATTATATTGAAACTCACCGATAATACTTTTTTGGTAATAATTACAGAATGAGCAATATATCTGAAAGATTACTCTGGCTGAATTCAAAATTAAAGAAGAGTTAAATTATCATGTATATATAAAAAACTATCATGTATGACCACCTTAACCAGAACTTGCCTTTATTTTCCATCATTTTGGTTAATAATTCTATAAAAAAGATTCAGTCATGGTGAATCATGATTGACAGGTTGAGAATCTCAACCTGAAGTTTATAAATTATTAATTAAAAACCCATAGTTTATAAAGTCATCTAATAACTCCTCAAGATTTTAAAAAGAAATTTGCGTCTTTAATCTCAGTAAAAAGTAAATCTTAAAGGAAGGCTTCTTATTATGGGTCATTTTAAATGGTTCCTCATTTTAACACAAGCCATTTAAAATGACTACTCTATTTTTATTTTTACTTTATTTTTCAGACAGAGTTTCACTTTGTCGTCGCCCAGCCTGGAGTGCAATGGTGTGATCTCAGCTCACTGCAGTCTCTACCTCTGGGTTCAGGCAATTCTCCTGCCTCAGCCTCTGGAATAGCTGGAATTACAGGTGCCTGCCACCATGCCTGGCAAATTTGTTTTTAGTATTTTAGTATTTTTTTTAGTATTTTTACTAGAGACAGGGTTTCACCACGTTGGTTAGGTTGGTCTCAAACTCCTGACCTCAGGTGATCCGCCCACCTTGGCTTCCCAAAGTGCTGCGATTACAGGAGTGAGCCACCTCGCCCAGCTAAAAGGACTATTCTTTTTTTATTGTATGATTCCATTTATATGAAATATTCACAGTACGGAAATCCATACAGACAGAAATATTTGTAGTTGACAGGTGTGTGGTGGAGGGGGAAATTGGGACTGTCTGCTTATTGTATTCAGGTTTTTAAAAAATGACTATTCTTTTGGTGAATTTGGATTGTTATTTTTAAAGCAGAGACACACACATATATGTGATAAATATATTGATAATACTCTGCATATGAGCTCTATTTGTATATATACTTTCATTTTTGGATTACCTAAGTTCTCCTTTGTTTTCAATTAACTGCATATAAAATGTTCAGAGTTATGATTATCAACAGTAACTACCTATAGATTAAGAATTAACAAACATTGAAAAAGGGGCCTTGCCCCAGAAAATTCCTGAGTAACCATCTCTCTTCTCTGATTTCCATCCAGATCGATTTTACTACACTTAGTTCTGCAATAGTTGGGAACGTTTCTGAAATCACATTAGTAAAAGGATAAATTCAAATTTTAACAAGGTTGTATACCTGAAAAAAAAAAAAAAGCCAAGAGACTCTAGTGTCATCTGATATAATCATACCATTTTGTAGATGAGAAAACTAAGGAAGAGAGGTAAAGACAGTTTGCAAGGTAGTTAAGTAAGTGGTTCTTTACTGATGACTCAAGTTAAATTTCACACAGCGAGTACTCAATACGTCCTCCTATCTAGCAAACAGTATTGACTGGTTGCACTGTAACATTTTCAAAAGGTTCCTTCTGAAGAACACTGATCAGCCCTCAATTTTAATTTTCTGCACAAAATCCTACTAAATACATGCAGCTGTAATATACACAGTATGACATTCTTATAGAATCTTTGTCAGTAGAAAATGAGTGAGATGCAGTTACCTACCATTAATGAATGTATAGAAGAGGTAAGAAAAATGGACAGAGACTTAAATAGGTTCTCCACAGAAGACAATACACAATTGGCCCAAGAACATATGAAAAGGGCACTCAACTTTATTAGTCATCAGGGAAACGCAAGTTAAAACTACAAGGGAAAAAAAGGATAATGCCTGCACACAGTAGAATGAACTAAGAAATTAATGTATGTATTCAGAAATGGGATGCTAAATAGTGTGAATGAATAAACCAAAATGCATAAATTGTACAAATGTAATATTGAATAAAAAAGCCAGATACAAAATACAGCATATTGTATAATTTCATGTAATGCTCAAAAACAAAGCTAGCCTCTGACGTTAAAAGCAGGACAGAAGTTAGGTGCTGGTAAAGAGAGTAAGTGTAAGAGGATATAGGGCAGGATTATGGCAATGTGTGATTTCTGAATCTGGATGATGGTAATATGAGGGTATTCATTTTGTAAAGATTTGTGAAGCTGTAAACTTATAATCTAAATATTTTTATGTGTGTACATTATATTCCAATAAAAGTTACATAGAGTACTGTGAATAAAATGCCATGCCTGAGCTAGAACTAAGGGTCTAATATTATATGGAGAAAGTAGATTTAAACTGGGACTTAGAGATCAAGTAGATTTAATCAGATGGGTGTCAGAATGGGTGGAAGGTGAGGCAGGGTTATTTCACGTAGAGGAAAGAATATGAACAAAACCTGAGAAGAGCAGCATGTGGTTTTGAAACCAAGAATTTCAAAAAAGCTAAGGTGTATACTTATGTATAGTGAAAAGATCAGGGTAATTAGCACATCCTTAATCTCAAACATGTATCATTTCTTTGTACTGAGAACATTCAATATCCTCCAAACTACTTGAAAGTATATACTACTGTTAAGCATAGTTATCTTTCAGTGCTATACAACTTATTCCTCCTATCTAGCTCTAATTTGGTATCTTTTAACCCCTCTCTTCGTATCCCCATCCCCTTTCCCAGCACCTAGTATCTTCTGTTCTACCTTTTACTTCTATGAAATGAACTTTTATGAACTTCCACATGAGTCAGAGCATGTAGTGTTTAACTTTCTGTTACCAGTTTATTTCATTTAACATAATGACCTCCAGATCCATTCATGTTGCTGCAAGTGACAGGATCTCATTTTTAATGGCTGAACCGTATTCCATTGTGTATATATACCTTTCTTTATTCATTTATATGTTGGACACCTAGGTTGATTATTTATCTTGGGTATAACGAGTAGTGTCATAGTAAACCACGTGGGTGTTACATGTCTCTTTGATATACAGATTTCTTTCCCTGGATCATATGGTAGTCCTATTAGTCTATAAATAAATATTGTAAATTTTCTTGTGAGTATATATTAGGCATATTTATTTATGGGGTATATGGGATACTCTGATACAGGCATATAATGTGTAATAATCACATTAGGGTAAATGGGATATCCATCACCTCAAGTATTTGTTGTGTTACAAACCATCCAATTATACTCTTGGTTCTTTTAAAATGTACAATTATTCTTGACTATAGTCACCCTGTTGTGCTATCAAACACTAGATCTTATTCATTCCTTCTAACTATGTTTTTGTATCCATCAACCAATCCCACTTCACTACCACCCTCCCATTACCCTTCCAAGCCTCTGGTAACCATCATTCTACTCTCAATCTCTATGAGTTCAATTATTTTAATTTTTAGCTCCCACAAATAAGTGAGAACATATGTTTGTCTTCCTGTAAATGGTTTATTTCACTTAACATAGTGACCTCAAGTTCCATCTATGTTAGTGCAAATGATAGGATCTCATTCTATTTTTATGGCTAAATAGTACTCCATCTTGTGTATGTGCTACATTCTCTATCCATTCATCTTTTGATGGATACTTAAGTTGCTTCCAAATCTTGGTTATTGGGAATGGTGCTGCAGTAAACATGGGAGTGCAGATATCTCTTTGATATCTAGATTTCCTTTCTTTTGGATATATACCTAGCAGTGGGATTGCTAGATCAGATGGTAGCTCTATTTTTAGTTTATTGAAAAACCTCCAAATGATTCTCTACAGTAGCTTTACTAATTTATATTTCCACCAACAGTGTGTGAAAGTTTCCTTTCCTCCACATCCTTGCCATCATTTGTTATTGTCTGTCTTTTGGATAAAAGTCATTTGAACTGGGGTGAGAGTATACATGGTAATTTTGATTTGTATTTCTCTAATGAACAGTGATGTTGAGTACCTTTTCACATGCCTTTTTTGCCATCTGTATTTGTCTATATAGGTCTTTTGCCCATTTTTAATCAAATTATTAGATTTTTTTTCCTATAGAGTTGTTTGAGCTCCTTCTATGTTCTGGTTTTTAATCCCTTGTCAGATGGAGAGTTTACAAATATTTTCTCCCATTCTGTGAGTTTTCTCTTAAGTTTGTTAACTGCTTTCTTTGCTGTGCCACTTTTTAACTGCACGTGATTCCATTTGCCCACTTTCATTTTGGTTGTCCGTGCTTGTAGGGTATTGATCAAGAAATTTTTGCACAGTGCAATGTCCTGGAGAGTTTCCCTAGTGTTTTCTTATAGTAGTTTCATAGTTTGAGGTCTTAGATTTAAGTCTAATCCATTTTGATTTGATTTTTATTCATAGCAAAAGACAGGGGTCTAGTTTCATTCTTCTATATAAGGATATCCAGTTTTCCTAGAATCATTTATTGAAGAGACCATTCAACTTCCCCAATGTATACTTGTGGCATCTTTGTTAAAAATGAGTTCACTGTCTGGGTGCGGTGGCTCATGCCTGTAATTCCAGCATTTTGGGAGGCTGAGGTGGTTGGATTGCCTGAGGTCAGGAGTTACAAGACCAGCCTGGCCAACATGGTGAAACCTCATCTCAACTAAAAGTACAAAAAAAATTACGCGTGGTGGTGCATGCCTGAATTTTGAGCTACTTGGGGGACTGAGGCAGGAGAATCACCTGAACCTAGGAGGTGGAGGCTGCAGTGAGCTGAGACTGCATCATTGCACTCCAGCCTGGGTGATAGAGTGAGACTGTGTCTCAAAAACAAAACAAAACAGAAAAAGAAAATGAGCTCACTGTAGATGTATGAATTGGTTCTCTATTCTGTTCTACCCGTCTAACTGTCTGCTTTTATGCCAGTACCATGCTGTTTTGGTTACTATAGCTCTGTAATAGAATTTGAAGTCAGGTAATGTGATTACTCCAGTTTTGTTCTTTTTGCTTAGAATACCTCAGGCTATTCTGGGTCTTTTAATATAAATTTGGGATCGTTCTTTTCTATAATATTTCTGTGAAGAATGTCATTGGTATTTTGATGGGATTGCATTCAATCTGTAGATTGCTTTGGGTAATATAACTGTTTTAATAATGATTCTTTCAATTTATGAACATGGAATACCTTTTATTCTGTGTTTCCTTCAATTTCTTTCATCAATGTTTTATAGTTTTCACTGCAGACATCTTTCACTTCTTTGGTTAAGTCAGTTCTCAGGTATTTAATTTTATTTCTAGCTATTATAAATGGGATTACTTTCTTGATTTCTTTTTCAGATTCTTCATGGTTGGTGTATAGGAATGCTACTGATTTTTGTATGCTGATATGATATTCTGTAACTTTACTGAATTTATCAATTTTAAATAGTTTTTCGGTGGAGCCTTTAGATTTTTTTCAAATATAAAGCCCTATCATCTATAAATAGGGATAATTTGACCCTTCCTTTCCAACCTGGATGCCCTGTTTCTTTTTCTCATCTGACTGCTCTAGTTAGGACTTTTAGTACTATTTGAATAACAGTGGTGAAAGTGGGCATCCAAGTCATATTCCAGATCTTACAGGAAAAGCTTTCAATGTTTCCTTTTTCACTATGATACTAGCTGTGGGTCTGTCATATATATCTTTTATTATGTTAAGGTATGTCATTCTATGCCCAGTTTTTTGAGGGTTTTTTTTAAATCATGAAGAGATGTTGAATTTTATGAAATGCTTTTTCAGCATCAATTAAAATGATCAAAAAGTTTTTGTCCTTTATTATGTTGATATGATGATGTATCACATTAACATGTGGACATTGAATCATTCTTATATCCCTGGAATGAGTCTCAACTGGTTATAATGAATGATTTTTGTTTGAGACAGAATCTTGCTCTGTTGCCCAGGCTGGAGTGCAATGCTACAATCAGGGCTCACTGCAGCCTCAACCACCTGGGCTCAAATGATCCTCCAACTTCATCTTGAGCCATCAGGATACAGGCATGTGCTACCATACCCAGTTAATTTTTATATTTTTTGCAGAGACAAGGTTTCACCATGTTGCCGAGGCTGGTCTCAAACTCCTGTACTCAAGTGATCTGTCTTGGTCTCCTGAAGTGCTGGGATAACAGGCAGGAGCTACCATGCCTGGCCAAATAGTCTTTTAAATGTATTGTTGAATCCAGTTTGCTAGTGTTTTGTTGAGGTTTTTGGCATCTGTGTTCATCAGAGATGTTGGCCTGAAGTTTTTTCTTTATTTTTTTTGGTGACTCTTTGTCTGGTTTCAACATCAGGGTAATGATGGCTTTATACAATGAGTTTGGAAGTATTCCCTCCACCTCCATTTTTTGGGAATAGTTTGAGTAGAATTGACATTAATTCTTTAGATGTTTGGTAATATTCACCGGTGAAGCCATTGGGTTCTAAGCTTTTCTTTGCTGGGAGACTTTTTATTACAGCTTTGATCCAAACTATAATAATAGTTTCTTCAGGTTTTGGATTTCTTCATGGTTCAATCGTGGTAAGTTGTATGTTTTTAGGCATGTATCCATTTCTTCCAGGTTTTCCAATTTATTTGCCTTTTTGGGGCTACTTTCTAGATCTTTTGGTGTGCTTATATTTTGGTCTCCCTCTGACTGTGTATGTTCAGATAACCTGTCTTTAAGGTCACTAATTCTTTCTTCTTGATCAGTTCTGCTAGTAAGAGACTTTGATGCATTTTTCAGTATATTAACTGCATTTTTCAACTCCAGAATTTGCTTTTCAAAAATTATTTAATCTCTGTTAAATTTATCGAATAGGATTTTGAATTCCTTCTCTGTTTTCCTGAATTTCTTTGTGCTTCCTCAAAAGAGCTATTCCGAACTCTCTTTTTGAAGGGTCACATATCTGTCTCTCCAGGATTGGCCCCTGGTGCCTTATTTAGTTCATTTGGTGAGGTCATGCTTTCTGAATGGTCTTGATGCTTGTGAGTGTTCATCAGTGTCTAGACATTGAAGAGTTAGGTATTTGTTGTAGTGTTCACAGTCTGGGCTTGATTGTACCTATTCTACTGGGAAAGACCTTCTAGGTATTTGAAGGGACTTTTGTGCTATCATCTGTTTTCAGCCACTGCAGAGGTATCTGCATTTGTGGGTATTGCAGTCCAGTAAGTTGTGGTTCTTGCAGATTCACAGACTTGTTTCTACCTATCCTACTGGGAAAGACTTTCCAGATATTCGAAGGGACTTTTGTGCTATCATCTGTTTTTGGCCACTGCAGAGATATCTGCATTTGTGGGCATACCAGTCCAGTAATATGGTTCTTTTGGATTCACAGAGGCACCACCTTGATGGTCTCGGATGAGGTCTGCAAGAATTCTGTGCATTACCATGTGGAGATTCTTATTCTCTTCCCTTGCTTCCTGCCAAACAAATGGAGTCTCTCCCTCCTTCTATGCTGAAATGCCTGGAGATGGGGGAGTGGTGACACAAGCAGCCCTGTGACCATCGCTACTGGGACTGTGCTTGGTTAGACCTGCAACAAGCATAGCATTGGGTATTGCCCAAGGCTCACTGTCACCACTACATGGCTACCATTTATGTACTCAAGCCCTAGGGCTCTACAATCAGCAGTTTGTGAAGCCAGCCAGTCTTTTGTTCTTGCTTTCAGGGTTGTGAGGTGCCCCAGGCTGCAGATGGGTCCAGAAACGCTATCCAGGAGCAGGATCTGATTCCAGAAACCATAAAAATCTTCCTGGTGCTTTATCCTACTATGGTTAAGCTGGCACTCAAACCACAAGACAAAATCCTTCCTACTCTTCTTTCCCCAGGCAGAGGAGTCTCTCCCCATGTCTATTACTACATGCCCACAGGGAGTACTGCCAATGTTCACTTAAGGCCCAAGGGCTCTTCAGTCAGCTTGTGGTGAATGCTCTCCAATCTGGGACTCACCCTTCAGGTCACTGGGCTACCTTCTAGCCCAGGATAGGTCAAGAAATACCACCTAAGAGCCAAGGCCTGGAAGTGGGGACCCCAAAAGCCCTCTTGGAGGTCTTCGTGATTGTGGCCGAGCTGACACCTAAGTAGCAAAACAAAGTCCCCTTTATTTTTCCCTCTGCCTTTTCCAAGTGGAAGTCTTAGCTTGCAGCCATCACAGCTGTAAATATACTGGGTCATACTTGAAGCCAGCGTGTCTCAGAATCTCACCTAAGACCTCTGACATGTACTACCTGGTTACCACTGCTAATTATTCAGGGCCCAATGGCTCTTTAGTCAGCAAGTGATGAATCCTGACAGGACTGGGTCCTTCCTGTCAATGTAGTAGCTTTCCTTTGGGCCCAGGGTGTATCTAGGGCCTGAAATGGGGGTCTCAATGACTCTGCCCATTACCCTATACTACTGTGGCTGAACTGGTATTTAAGCTTTAAGATAAAGTCCTCTTCACTTTCCCTCTCCTCTCAAGTGGAAGGAGGGGTCTCTTTTAGACTACAAGCTGTGCTGCCTCAGGATGAGGGAGGGCTGATGCAGGCACTCCCTTGGCCACCCTCACTGGTGTCTCACTAGGTGGTATGCCCCCAAGTCCACTGGCTCCAAACCCAGCAAAGCCCTAGGAGTTGCCTATACATTGCAGTCCTTGTGGTCTAGACTGCCTTTCAAGTTTATTTAGGACTCTAGAGTACTTTAGCCTCCAGTGGCGAGGTTTGTGGGAACTCAAGCTCCAACCACTGGAATGAGAGATTTCCTCCCTGGCTAGGGCTGGTCTGAATGCTCTCTACACAGGAGCCGGCTGAGTTCTGTGTAGTGTTGGCAGCAGTGAGTTCCAATGCAAAGTTTCACAACTGCTTACTCTCCCCTCCTGCAAGTGGATTTATTCTCTGTGGCAGGTGATGGGAGATGGGGGAGAGGTGGTGTCAGCAATTCAACTCTCTTTTCTAACCTTCTTCAGTGCCTCTTTCAACTTAAAACGAGGTACTGTAATCATTCACCTAATTTCTGGTTCTTATGTGGTTTTTCTTGTAGATCACTGTGAAATTTGGTGTTCCAAGAGGGAGGATGATCAGTGGAGGCTTCTACTTGGCCATCTTGGTGCACCTCTCTGTATTTTTAAGGAACTTCCATACTGTTCTCCATGGTGGCTGTAGTAGTTTACATTTCTACCAACAGTGTATAAGTGTTCCCTTTTCTTTGCATCCTCTCCAGCATTTGTTACTGATTGATTGAGATGGAGTCTTGCTCTGTCACCAGACTGGAGTGCAATGGTGCAATCTCTGCTTACTTCAACCTCTGCCTCCTGGGTTCAAGTGATTCTCCTGCCTCAGCCTCTTGAGTAGCTGCAACTACAGGCATGCACCACCATGTCCAGTGAATTTTTGTATTTTTAGTAAAGACCAGGTTTCATCATGTTGGCCAGGATGGTCTTGCTCCCATGACCTTGTGATCCACCTGCCTCGGCCTCCCAAAGTGCTGCAATTACAGGAGTGAGCCACTTTGCTTGGCCTCTTATTTTTTTGTCTTTCTGAAAGTAGCTATTATAAATGGGTAAGATGATGCCTCATTGTGGTTTTTATCTGCATTTCTCTGATGATTAGTGATGTTGAGCATTTTTCCATTAACCTTTGGCCATTTGTATGCCTTCTTTTGAGAAATGTCTACTCGTGTCCTCTGCATATTTAAGAATCAGATTTTTCTTCACAGCTTAGACGTTTGAGTTCCTTGTATATAATGATCCAGATATTAATCCTTTGTTTAGATGAATATTTTGCAAATATTCTCTCCCATTATGTAAGTCTTCTTTTCACTCTATTGATTGTTTCCCTTTTTGTGCAGAAGCTTTTTGGTTTGATATATTCCCACTGGTTTACTTTTGCTTTTGTTGCCTGGGCTTTTGAGCTCTTATACATAAAACCTTTTCACAGGCCAATGTCCCGAAATCCCTGCTTTTTCTTCGCTAATTTTGTATTTTTGGTCTTACCTTTATATATTTGATCCATTTTGAGTTAATTTTTGTACAGGGTGAGTGATATGAGTTTAATTTTATTCTTCTACATAGGTATACCCAGTTTCCTCAGCACCATTTATTGAAGAGACTGTCCTTTACCCAATGAATGTTCTCAGTGTCTTTGTCAAAAATCAATTGGCTGTAGATATGCGTATTAACTTTTGGATTCTCTATCCTGTTCCATTTGTCTATATGTATGCTTTTATGCCAGCACCATGCTGTTTTGGTTACTACAGCTTTGCAGTATATTTTGAAGTCTGGTAATGTGAGTATTCCAGTTTTTTTCTTTTTGGTAAGCACTGTTTTGTTAATTGTGGGTCTTCTGTGCTTCCATATAAATTTTTTGGGTTTTTTTTTTTTCCTATTTCTGTGAAGAATACAATCAGTATTTTGATAGAAACTGCATTCAATATGTAGACTGCTCTGGGTAACATGGTAATTTTAATATTAGTTTTTCTGATCTATGAGCATGGGATGTCTTTCCATTTATTGATAGTCTTTAATTTCCTTAATCAGTGTTTTTTAGTTTTCCTCAGAGAGATCTTTTGCATCCTTTGTTAAGTGTATTCTGAGGGTTTCTTGTGTGTTGTGTGTGTATGTGTGTGTGTGTGTGTGTGTGTGTGTGTGTGTGACTAACATAAATGGGATTATCTTCTTGATTGCTTTTTTCAGCTAGTTCATAGTTTTTAATCTTAAAAAAAGTATGATATTTTTCTGTTTTACAAAAGGTTAGTAGGCAAACATTAAAGGTTAAGGACTTCCTCATGGATACAAATCCTAGTACATGTCTAAGTAAATTAGGACTCAAACTTATATACATATGGCTACTTTCCAAGTCCAATCTTTCTCCCCTGTATAAGTCCTCCTTCCCCTGAAAAATAAATGGTTTGGGGCTTTATTCTGTAGCAGAGGGAAATATTAAATACAATTTGGAAGGAGTCTTTTTCATAGTTTATGCCTTTCATGGACCATAAGAAAGTCTTTATAAAGGCTTTAATCTTCTATGTTTTCATAGTTTTTATTTCTTATGGTTAAAATGGCTATTTCATTTGCTGGGTCATTTCAGTTAATTTTTAAATGAAGTGTGGCAACTAGAACTGACCATTATCTGATCCATCAACATTTAGGAATTTTATCTAATCCATCAGCATTGAGGGATTTAAATTCTTTAGTAAAGTGATATCAGTGAATTGCAGAGTAAAATTCCTAAACCGACTCCTCCATAAAACAATTTTTAAAAATCTGGAAATTAATCAAAGACCTGCAGCAAACTGTGGGGCATTTATTTAAGAAAAATGGCTGAACTACAGTAAGAATAGCTTTGTGCCATTTTAACTTGCCCTAGTCTGATCTCTCATTCCCCATTAGGAGCCTTGAAAACTACCCCAAATTCCCATTGCAGTCTTGTATTCAATGAAATAAAACAAAGTAGTTGGAGTGCTTGGCAAATCCTCATCACAAACAACTGTCATTATTTCACTTGTGTGGTGGATTCCCTCAGGGACCCCACCTCATACAGAGGAACAAAAGGCAAGCATAAGACATACAGAAAACAAATGCAAAATGGCAAATGTAAACATTACTTTATCAGTAATTATACTAAATGTAAATGGATTAAATTCTCCAGTTAAAAGGCAGGGTGAATTTAAAATAAAACATCATCAAACTGTATGTTGTCCACATGCTACATATATATTTATATTCAAAGACACAAATAGGCTACAAATAAAAGAATAGAAAAATATATAGCATGGATACAGTAACTGAAAGAGAACTGGAGTGGCTATACTAATTTCAGAGAAGAAAACTGTTAACAGATGAAGGCATTAAGATGAAATGGTCAATCCATCAAGAAGCTATAACAATCATAACCTTTTATGCAGCAAACAACAGAGCTCCAAAATACATAAAGAAGTCAGACAATTCAGCAATGACAGTCAAAGATCTGAATGCTCCACTTCAATAATGAATAGAAATAAGCAGATGATCAAAAAGGACATAGGTGATTTGATCAACACTATAAACCAACTAGATCTAATATGCCTAAGAACAATCCAACACCCAACAATAGCAGAAAAAAAAAATTCTTTTCAAGTGCATATGGAATATTCTCCAGGATAGATCATATGTTAGGCTAAGGCTATAAAAAAAGTACTCAGTACTTAGAAGAACTTAAATTACAAAATGTATTTTCTGAAAAACAAATTCCTACATAATCAATTGGTCAAAAAAAGTCACAAAAGAAATTAGAAAATACTTGAGATAAAAATGAAAGCACAGCATATCAAAATGTATGGGACGTAGTCAAAGCAGTGCTTAGCAGGAAATTTATAGGGACATATGCCTATATAAAAAAAAGGAGAAAGGTGTCAAATCAATAAACTAATGGAGGGCCACGTTAAGAAACTAGAAACAGGCAGGGTGTGCTGGCTTAAGCCTGTAATGCCAGCACTTTGGGAGGCTGAGGTAGGCAGATCACTTGAGGTTGGGAGTTCGAGACCAGTCTGAACAACATGGCAAAACCCTGTCACTACTAAAAATACAAAATTAGCCAGGTGTGGTGGCAAATGCCTGTAATCCCAGCTACTCGGGAGGCTGAGGCAGGAGAATTGCTTGAATCTGGGAGGCAGAGGTTACGGTGAACCAAGATTGTGCCATTGCATTCCAGTCTGGGCAATAAAAGCGAAACTCTGCCTTAAAAAAAAAAAAAAAGAAAGAAAGAAAGAAAAAAGAAAAAAAACCCCACAAACAAAGAAAGAAACTAGAAACAAAAGAGAAAACTCACTCCTAAACAATCAGAAGGAGGAATTAAGAAAGAATCTAGTGGAAAGAAATATAATAAGAACATAAAACATTAGGAAAAAAGTGAACCCCAAAATTGGTTTGTTCAAAAGATTAACAAAACTAGCAAATATTTAGTTAGGCTGACCAAGTGAAAAAACAAAAAGAAGACTCAACTAAAATCAGAAATGAAAGAGGAGGTCTTACTATGAAAAACTGTATAAAACAAATTGGAAAATCTACATGAAAGAGACAAAATTCTAGAACAACACAAACTATCAAAATAGACTCAAAAGGAATCAATAATCTGACCAGTAACAGAGACTGAATTAGTAACTTAAAAAGTAACTACAAAGAAAACCAAAGACCAAGATGGTTTTGCTGGTGAATTCTAATCAATCTTTCACAGTTTAGAAGGGAATACTTCTAATACTTCAGACCAATATCCTTCAGATGAAAAACACTGAGCAAAAGGCTGACAAACTGAAACTCACTGCATATATAATGGATTAGATATCATGACTAAGTGTGATTTATTCCAGAAATGAATGATAGGTACAACATACAAAAATAATAATGTAATACACTAATTCAGTATATTAAAAAAAAAACCCACTGATAAAACCATCTCAGTAGATGCAGAAAACACATTTGACAGCTATCCAACAAACTAGTAACAAAATGGAAATTCCTTAACCTAATAAAGGCCATCTATAAAAACTCACAGATAATATCATACTTATTGGCAAAGGACTGAAAGCTTTCGTCTCCAGATCAGGCAAAAGACAAGGAAGGGGTTCAACATTGTACTCAACGTTCTAGCCATGGCAATCAGGCAGGAAAATAAATGAGAAGACATCTAGATTAAAAAGGACGAGGTAAAATTATCTCTATTTTCAGATGAAATATATAAAAAATCCTAAGAAATACACAAACCTGTAATTAAGCTAATAAAGGTGACCAAAATTCCAGGATATAAGATCAACATACAAAACCATTCTTATTTATATGTATTAGCAATAAGTCATTTAAGAATGACATTAAAAATAATTCTACTTAAAAGGAATAAAATATTTAGAAATAAAATTAACAAAAGTTTAAGATGTGTACATCTTTGAAAGAAATTAAATAAGTAAACAAAAAAGCCCATGTTCATGGATCAGAAAAGTAAGTTATTTTTTCCTATATTAAAAATAGGACCAGGCACAGTGGCTCATGCATGTAATCCCAACACTTTGGGAAGCCAAGGTGGGTGTATCACTTGAGGTCAGGAGTTCGAGACCAGCCTGGCCAGCATGGGTAAAACTCATCACTACAATAAATTTGCCAGGTGTGGAGGCACATGCCTGTAGTCCCAGCGACTAGGGAGGCTGAGGCAGGAGAAATGCTTGAACCCGGGAGGCAGAGATTGCAGTGAGCCAAGATTGCACCACAGCACTCCAGCCTGGCTGATAGAGTGAAACAAAAAAAGCTCTAAATTAGGTAACAGATGAATTATAGGAGTGATGTTAATTTTCTTAGATGTAATCAAAGTATCAATTATAAAAGTGATTGTCTTTATTCTTAGAAGTGTCATATTCACAATTTACTTTCAAATTGTATAGGAAAAAAAACTGTTGAACCTAGCTGAAGTGCATAGCAGTATGGATATTCTTACAGTATACTTTCAACATTTCTGTTATGTTTGAAAATTTTTATAACAGGAAGTTGGGGAGGACACTGCCCTGAAAACAAAGTAGTCCTCCAGGGTAAGTGATGATAGCAATGAATACAAAGTGAAGAGATCTAAAACAGTAATAGTATTGCTCGAACTAGGAATTCATAAAGGTCTTGTAACGTCTACTTGGCAAAGTTCAGGCTGGGTTATCTGGCATTATCATGGTTTTGTACAAGGGTGAAACATTTCAGGTTTTGGTATTTTTTTGATGATATTCCCTATGGTTGATCTTTATGGCCAAGGTACATATGGCTACTTCTCCCAGGATATAATTTGTAAAGATTTTCACAAGCCATTTGTAAATGGTAGCTGAAAACTTTCTATCCTGTAATACAGTTAATTTTCTTAAATGTCCTTGTATTTGCCTAAAATTAGTTTTCTTGAAACTCTACTAAGGATACAAAGTCATGAAACTTTTGTATCAAACAGTCCTAACATTTGTAAAGCAAAACTCAAAAAAATACTCTAAGGAGGGGATTATGGCAAAGGGGAGAACCAGATGGCCAATTAGGAGCAGCTCAGGATTGCAGCTCCCAGTGAAAGCACAGAGGGTGAGTGGAAGCCACATTTCCAGACGGATTTTTATTGCCCACAGACCAGGAGATTCCCAGCTGAAGGAGCCCCACAGGTTGCCAGTGTGGCTGGTTTGGCTGGCGCGGCTGCATTGCTGGTGTCCTGGGGTGGTGGTTCTCTGTATAAAATACACAGGCCCAGGCACCATTTTAGCTGGTGATTGGAGCTCCAGGAAGGCAGAGTTCCCCATTCATCTGACTTGGGGACTGAAACAGAGAGCCAGGCCAGGAGATTCCCGGGGAAAAAAACACAGCGAATCTCAGTGCTGCTGTTTCAGCTGGCCCAGCAGGTCACTGCACGGGAAATCACACAGATCCCAGCGCCTTTTCAACAGGCGACTAGAACACCTGGGAGAGAGTAGACCGTCAACTAAAAAAAGAGGCTCTGAGTCAGGGAGCCAGGTGATCAGGCTTGGCTGATCCCACCCACACAAAAAAAACAGCAGTTGGAAATGCTCTGGGTTGAGAGTTTCACAGCAAGCACAGCTGAACCCGGGAAGGTACAGCTGTGTGGGGGAGGGGCGTCCACCATTGCCAAAGCACTCCATCACCATGGAGGTAGTCTGCAATTGCTGAGGCAACCTACACTACAGAGAGAGTCCACCATTACAGAGGTGGGCTGGCTTTGCTGAGGCAGTTCTAACTATACCCATATAAACAGGACTGCAGGGAAGTTCACAGTGCAGCTGGGCGGAGCCCACAGCAGCTCAGCAAAGCCTCTGCAGGCAGACAGTGACTAGGCTGCCTCCTCGCTGGGCAGGGCAGCCCTGATAAAAAGGCAGCCGCACAATGGAAACTCATAAATAAAGCCCTAACTACCTGGGACTGAGCACCTGGGGGAAAAAAAAGGGAAGGTTTATGAGTTCTATTGCAGCAAACTTAAACATACCTGCCCAGCAGCTCTAAATGAACAACACAGATCACAGCTCACCACTTGAGCTCCTATAAAGGACAGACTGTCTCCTGAAGCAGCTCCCTGACCCCTGTATATCCAAAGAGTCACCACATAAAGGAGAGCTCAGACTGACATGTGGCGGGTATCCTTCTGGGACAAAGATAGCAGAAGAAGAAACAGGCAGCAACCTTTACTTTTCTGCAGCCACTGCAGGTGATCCCCAGGCAAGCAGGGCCAGAAGTGGACCTCAGCAGTCCTACAGCAGAGGGACCAGACTTTTAGAAGGAAAATTAAGAAACAGAAGGAAATAACTTCATCATCAACAAACTGGACGTCCACTTAGAGACCCAATCTGAAAGTCAACAACTTCAAAGACAACAGGTGGATAAATCCACAAAGATGGGAAGAAACCAGCACAAAAAGGATGAAAGCACCCGAAACCAGAACACCTCTGCTGCTACAAGGGTTCGCAACTCCTCACCAGCAAGCGAACAAGGCTGGGTGGAGAATGAGTGTGAAGAAATGACAGAATCAGGCTTCTGAAGGTGAGTAATAAGAAACTTCTGTGAGCTAAAATAACATGTTCTAACCCAATGCAAAGAAACTAAGAACTTTGAAAAAAGACTTGATGAAATGCTAACGATAATGGACAACTTAGAAATATAAGTGAATTGATGGAGCCCAAAAACACAACATAAGAACTTCGCAAAGCATACACAAGTTTCAACAGCTGAGATGACCAAGCAAAGAAAGGATATCAGAGGTCTAAGACCAACTCAATGAAATAAAATGAGAAGGCAACATTAGAAAAAAAAGGGTAAAAAGGAATGAACAGTCTCCAAGAAATATGGGACTATGTGAAAAGATCTAATCTACATTTGATGTGTACCTGAATGTGACAGAGAGAATGAATCCAAGCTGGAAAATACTCTTCAGGATATTATCCAGGAAAACTTCCCCAACCTACCAAGGCAGGCCAATATTCAAGTCCAGGAAATACAAGGAACCTCACAAAGATATTCCTCAAGAAGAGCAACCCAAAGGCACATAATCGTCAGGATGACCAGGGGTGAAATGAAGGAGAAAATGCTAAGGGCACCCAGAGAGAAAGGTCAGATTACCCATAAAGGGAAGCCCATCAGACTCACAGCAGATCTCTCAGCAGAAACCCTACAAGCCAGAAGAGAGTGGGGGCCAATATTCAACATCCTTAAAGAAAAGAACTTTCAACCCAGAATTTCATTTCCAGCCAAACTAAGCTTCATAAGTGAAGGAAAAATAAAATCCTTTGCAAACAAGCAAGTACTCAGAGATTTCATCACCACCAGGCCTGATTTACAAGAACCCCTGAAAGAGGCACTAAACATAGAAAAGAACAACCAGCACCAGCCACTCCAAAAACATACCAAGTAGTAAAGAGCATCAACACAATGAAGCAACTGCATCAACTAACGGGCAAACGGCCAGCTAGCATCAAAATGGCAGGATCAAATTCACACGTAACAATATTAACCCTAAATGTAAATGGGCTAAATGCGCCAATCAAAAGACACAGACTGGCAAATTGGATAAAAAGCCAAAACCCATTGGTGTGCTGTATCCAGGAAACCCATCTCACATGCAAGGATATACATTGGCTCAAAATAAAGGGATGGAGGAAGATTTACCAAGTAAATGGAGAGCAAAAAAAAGCAGGAGTTGCAATTCTCATCTCTGATAAAATAGACTTTAAACAAACAAGGATCAAAAGAGACAAAGAAGGACATTACATAATGGAAAAAGGATCAATGCAACAAGAAGAGCTAACAATCCTAAATATATATGCACCCAATACAGAAGCACCCAGATATATAAGGCAAGTTCTTAATGACTTACAAAGAGACTTAGACTCCCACACAATAATAGTGGGAGACTTTAAGACCCCATTGTCTATATTAGACAGATCGACCAGACAGAAAATTAACAAGGATATCCAGGACTTGAACTCAGACCTGGATCAAGCAAACCTAATAGATATTTACAGAACTCTCTACCCAAAATCCACAGAATATACATTCTTCTTGGCACCACATCACACCTACTCTAAAATTGACCACATAATTGAAAGTAAATCACTCCTCAGCAAATGCAAAAGAATGAAAATCTTAACAGTCTCTCAGACCACAGTGCAATCACGTTAGAACTCAGAATTCAGAAAATAACTCAGAACCGCACAGCTTTATGGAAACTGAACAACTGGCTCTTGAATGTTGACTGGATATACAATGAAAAGAAGACAGAAATAAAGATGTTCTTTGAAACCAACAAGAACGAAGACACAACATACCAAAATCTCTGGGACACATTTAAAGCAGTCTCTAGAGGAAAATATATAGCAATAAATGCACACACGAGAAGCAAGAAGAGATCTAAAATTGACGCCCTATAGTCAAAATTGAAAGAGCTAGAGGAGCATGATCAAAAAAACTCCAAACCTAGCAGAAGACAAGAAATAACTAAGATCAGAGCAGAAGTGAAGGAGATAGAGACACAAAAAACCCTTCAAAATAAAAAAATCCAGGAGCTGGTTTTTTGAAAAGGTAAACAAAATAGACAGATCACTAACCAGGTTAATAAAAAAGAAAAGAGAGAATAATCAAATAGATGCAATAAAAAAAGATAAAGGGGATATCACCACAGGTTCCACAGAAATTCAAACCATCATCAGAGATTATTACAAACAACTCTATGCACATAAACTCGTAAACCTGAAAGAAATGGATGAATTCCTGGACACTTACCTCCTCCCAAGCCAAAACCAGGAAGAAGTCGAAACCCTGAACAGACCCATAACAAGGTTTGAGGTTGACGCAGCAATTGAGAACCTACCACCTAAAAGCAGCCGAGGTCCACATGGGTTTACAGCTGAATTCTACCAGACATACAAAAAGGAGCTGGTACCATTCCTTCTGAAACTATTCCAAATAATTCAGAAAGAGGGAATCCTTCCCATATCATTTTATGAGACCAACATCATCCTGATACCAGAACCTGGCAGAGACTCAGCTAGAAAACAAACATTCAGGCCAATATCCATGATGAACATAGATGCAAAAATCTTCAATAAAATACTGGCAAGCTGATTGCAACAGCATATCAAAAAGCTTATCCACCATGATCAAGTAGGATTCATCCTGGGGATGTAGGGCTGGTTCAACATACCCAAGTCTTAAACGTAATTCACTACATAAACAGAACCAAAGACAAAAACCACATGATTATCTCAACTAATGCAGAGAAGGCCTTTGACAAAATTCAACAACCCTTTATGCTAAAAACCCTCAATAAACTAGGTATTGATGGAACATATCTCAAAATAATAAAAACTATTTATGACAAACCCACAGCCAATATCATACTGAATGGGCAAAAAATGGAAGCATTCCTTTTGAAATCTGGCACAAGACAAGGATGCTCTCTGTCACCACTCCTATTCAATATAGTACTGGAAGTTCTAGCCAGAGCAATCAGGCAAGAAAAAGAAATAAAGAGTATTCAAATAGGAAAGGAGGAAGTCAAATTGTCTCTATTTGCAGATGACATGATTGTATATCTAGAAGACCCCATCGTCTCAGCCCAAAATCTCCTGAAACTGATAAGCAACTTTAGCAAAGTCTCAGAATACAAAATCAATGTGCAGAAATCACAGGCATTCCTTATATCAATAATAGACTTAAAGAGAGCCAAATCAAGAATGAACTGCCATTCACAATTGCTACAAAGAGAATAAAATACCTAGGAATACAACTAACAAGGAATGTAAAGGACCTCTTGAAGGAGAACTACAAGCCACTGCTCAATGAAATAAGAGAGGACGCAAACTGATGGAGAAACATTCCATGTTCATGGTGAGGAGGAATCAATATCATGAAAATGTCCATACTGCCCAAAGTAATTTACAGATTCAACGCTATCCCCATCAGGCTACCAATGACCTTCTTCACAGAACTGGAGAAAAACACCTTAAACTTCATATGGAACCAAAAGAGAGCCTGCATAGACAAGTCAATTCTAAGCAAAAAGACAAAGCTTGAGGCATCACACTACCGGACTTCAAACTATACTACAAGGCTACAGTAACCAAAACAGCATGGTACTGGTACCAAAACAGATATAGACCAATGGAACAGCACAGAGGCCTTGGAGGCAACACAACATATCTACAACCATCTGATCTTTGACAAACCTGACAAAAACAAGCAATGGGGAAAGGATTCCCTGTTCAATAAATGGTGTTGGGAAAACTGGCTAGCCATGTGCAGAAAGCAGAAACTGGACACCTTCCTGACACCTTATACTAAAATTAACTCCAGATGGATTAAAGACTTAAACATAAGACCTAACACCATAAAAACCCTAGAAGAAAACCTAGGCAAAACCATTCAGGACATAGGCATAGGCAAGGACTACCTGACCAAAACACCAAAAGCACTGGCAACAAAAGCCAAAATAGACAAGTGGGACCTAATAAAACTCCACAGCTTCTGTATGGCAAAAGAAACAGTCTTTAAAGTGAATCAGCAACCAACAGAATGGGAAAAAATTTCTGCAGTCTACCCATCTGACAAAGGGCTGATAGCCAGAATTTACAAAGAACTCAAACAGATTTACAAGAAAAAAGCCCATTCCAAAGTGGGCGAAGGATATGAACAGACACTTTACAAAAGAAGACATACATGAGGCCAACAAACATATGAAAAAATGCTCATCATCACTGGTCATTAGAGAAATGCAAATCAAAACTACATTGAGATATCATCTCCTGGCAGTTAGAATGGCGGTCATTAAAAAATCTGGAGACAACAGATGCTAGACAGGATGTGGAGAAATAGGAACACTTTTACACTGTTGGTGGGAATGTAAATTAGTTCAACCATTGTGGAAGACAGTGTGTCAATTCCTCAACGACCTAAAAATCGAAATTCCATTTGACCCAGCAATCCCATTACTGGGTATATATCCAAAGGATTATAAATCATTTTACTATAAGGACACATGCACACAAATGTTCATTGCTGCACTGTTTTACAATAGCAAAGACCTGGAACCAACCCACATGCCCATCAATGATAGACTGGACAGAGAAAACGTGGCACATATACACCATGGAATATTATGCAGCCATCAAAAACGATGAGTTTGTGTCCTTTGTAGGGACATGGATGAACCTGGAAACCATCATTCTCAGCAAACTGACACAAGAACAGAAAATCAAATACCGCATGTTCTCACTCATAGGCAGGTGTTTAATGAAGAGAACACATGGACACAGGGAGGGGAGCATCACACACTGGGGTCTGTTGGGGGAAAAGAGGGGAGGGACAGCTCAGGGTGGGGAGCTGGGGAGAGAGCATGGGGAGAAATGCCAAATATAGGTGAAGGGGAGGAAGGCAGCAAATCATGCTGCCATGTGTATACCTATGCAACAATCTTGCATGTTCTTCACATGTACCCCAAAACCTAAAATGCAATTAAAAAATACTCTAAGGAACTGTGGTAAACATGATTTTTGTGAGAGATTAACACACTGCTCATCTTCAACTGAGTAAAAAGACAAAATGAATTTTTTTGCAGAATTTGAAAAATATTAAAAAGTTGATTTAGTGGAATCAATAGAATATTTAGAGCTATTTAAAGAGAATGTCTAGAAATATTTTAAATATTGATAATTTGTTAGGCTGAAAGTAAATCTCAATAAAAATATCAGAAACTCAGCCTCATTCTCTGACCACAGTCTAATAAAACTAAAAATAAGAAAGTGTAAAACAAAACAAATTGGAATAAACTCCCTCAAAGATGAAAAATTTGAAAACAGATTTTTAACTAATTCTCGGTCAAAACAATAAGTCTACGTTATTGGAAAGCAATGGCAATTATAACAACTCATATGCATGTCAAATAGAATATAGCCAAAACTATAATGAGAGGTAAATTAATAGATATAAATGTTCATATCTTAAATGCAAAGGAATGGAAACAAAGTCAAGCATTCCATTTAAAGAGTAAGAGAAAAACCCGAGAAAACCAGAAGGAAACAAATAAAGGCAACTAATAAATGAAAAAAAAACAGACAAGAAAATAAAACTGACATATTTGATTTTACTTGTATAAAAAAGAAAAAAAAATTAGGCTAAATGAAATATGAAAAAAGAGGCAAATTCAATGTACAAAACTAGAAGCATCAAAAAACATATAAGAAGATATAGAAGATATTAAATTTGTGAGAGAAACAAATGACCAAAATTGACTAATAAAGTAAAAACCTAACCAGTATAAAACACAAAAAATTGTCAAAGAATTACCTCCAACAAAGGCTCTAGGCCTAGATGTTTTTGTAATTGAGTTCTTTAAAGCTTTCAAGAATAAGTAAGTCCCATGCTACATAAACTGTTCCAGAGCACGGAAAATTAAGGAAACAGTTCCAATCCATTTTGCAAAGCAGGCCTAACCCTGATCAAAACCTGACAAAAATAGCATTAAAAAAATTATAAATTCATTTATGAATGTAGAAGCGAAGTTCCTAATTAATATACTTGAAAACAGAACTCAGTGGTACACCACAAGATATCATATCTTGACATGAGGAAGACATTCACTCTAGAAGAGCTTATCTTAGGTATCTCTTTTTTTTTTTTTTTTTTGGATACAGGATCTCACTCTGTCACCCAGGCTGAAGTGCACTGGTGTGGATCATTGCTTACTGCAACCTCCACCTCCTGAGCTTAAGCAATTCTCCCAACTCAGACTCTCATGTGGCTAGGACTACCGGTGCACAGCACCATGCCCAGTTAATTTTTTGTAGAGACAGCATCTTGCTTTGTTGCCCAGTTTGGTCTTAAACTTCTGGCCTCAAGTGAACCCTCCTGCTCTGGTCTCCTAACGTGGTGGGAATTATAGGCACGAGCCACTGTGCCCGACCTATGTAATATCTTTATAAAATACATCACATCAACAGTTCAAATAAGAAGCACTGCAAAATAATTTCACTTAGATGCTAAAGTATTTAGTAATTTTCAATATTCACTTCTCATTAAAATGAAAATAAAGTCTTGGTCAACTATAAGTGATACATACTTAACATCAGTGAATTTACTGTAAGAGGAAATGATGTCTCTCACTGCTATATGTAAAACTGGAAGGTAAGTCTACTAAATGTAATAACAAAGTAAAGACAATGAAGAAGATAGATACACAGGGATAAATTACCTAGAAAAGTCAAAAGTAGCAACTGAAAAATAAGGACTAAACAGAAATCAGTAAATATAAAATGTACAACATAAAAATACCAGAAATCTAGGAAGTTTCTATAAACCAAAACAAAGCGTAAAACATTTTTCACAATATAAATAATAAAAATTACCAAGGAATAAGTTAAATGACAAAGTGGACTTATGGGAAAAAAGGCAAAACGTTACTGAAGGCATAAAAGAAACACGTAAATTAAGAAACATATTTCTAGTCTGAGGTTAATTTTTCTAAAATTTTCACTTTATGTGTTTGAATCAAAATCCCTTTAGAGTTTTCTTTTTTATAATCAGAAAAGTGATTAGCAACTTCCTATAAAAAAAATTAACTGGTCAGAAAATAAAACCAAGGAAACTTGTGAAAAAGAGGGTAAGCAGGAAAGGCTGGTTCTGTCAGCTATTTAAACATTTAATAACTGAAATAGTTAAGTAGTATAAATATATCTAAGTAGTATAGTATTATCATAAAAACAGAGAACATAAAGGAAGAAAATTAAGTCCAGAAGGCTTCAGTAAGATGATAGTACACTATAGATTAGTGTTAACAGAGAAAAATTATTCAATAAAAAAGCTGGGAAAATTAGGTAACCATTTAGAAAAAATTAAAATAAGTACCTTATCTAATAGCATTTACTAAAAAAATCACACATAGACTCAACGCTTATATATAAAAAAATAAAAATATCTAGGTGAGTATTTAGCAGCTGGTGGCATGGAGAAGTTTTTTTTGAAGCATAATAGTAATGTTACAAGCTGTAACAAAACTGTACAGATCAGACTTATTTAAAAATTAACTAAAATTAAACAACAATCTTGAAAAAACATTTACATTTCTATATTGATGTCTTTAATATATAAAGATTTATAATAATTAAGAAATGGACATGTACATAAAAAAAAGAAATGGACATGTAAAAGGCTAGAAAGAATATATCAGAGGGAAATCCACTAAGTAAATAACAAAAAACATTTATTTAGCCAGCAATTCCAATTTTGATATTTATACAGCCAAGGATGTTCACTGCAGTGCTACTTGCAACCACCCTCTGACATGGGAATGGCATCAACAGGGGGCCAAATTTGGTTAAACAATAACAAAAATGTATACATTAAAGAAGGCATTAGAAAAACTAAAAGGAAATAAAGCAAGATGGTTATTTTCAGGTAGTGAGATTTCAGGTGCTATTTTTCTTCTTTATCCATTTGTAACTATTTGCTCAAACTTTCATGATGAATATGCATTTTATAATTAGAAAAAGAGTATAAAATAACTGCATTAATGATAATTTTCCTGAAGATATGAACAATAGAAGTCAAACGTTCCAACAAATAAAAAAGCTCAAAATCATTTCTAAGTTAAACTGTCTTTGCATGCTGAAAACTCCTTAAAGCTTATTTCTATTAATATCTTAATTTAGCATGAAAACACAGTTAAAAGAAGCCAATTATTACTATCTGAGATTACATCTTCATTTTTTTCTTCAAAGGGATTTTGCTTTTAATGACTATTAAAAGGATTTTCACAGTACATCTAAACACACTGCAATGAAATTATGAAAGGGTCCATACACAACAATGAATAACTTAAAGGGATACCTCATATGAATAATATCATTTCTTTCAGTGAATATTGAAAACAGCATCAGTTTAAGACTGATCATTCTATGTTGTTTTATTCAGGAAATTTCATGTAGGCACTCTAAACAGGATAATGAGTGTCTAATGATTTTGTGTCTAACTGAAATGTCTCCTGTGATTTAAAACTCTTATTCTTAAAATATATAGCTATATTCTATTTTGTTTTCTTTAGATAACATAATTTTAAAACTTTTAACTATTTCCTAATACTTTAATTTACATTTTGTCTTTTGGTAGTGTTTCTACATTTTGTTTTTATTTCTTTCAAATTATTTAAACCCAAATGGCAAATAATGGTTTTAGGCAATATACAATCAAATAACAGAACAACTTAAAGCTTCTACATGATATAATTCTGTGGAAACACCAATATTTTCTTCCTAGTGCATGTCATGTTACTATGCTGTGTCTCTAACAATAACCATATTATTTGTATGCATGTATACTAACCATACGTTAACTAATTTATACTTTGAGCACCTTATTTATCCACACCAAGTGGAAGTCCTGGCCAAATAATATTAGCGGTATTTCTAACTACTTGTCCAATGTTTTCTACCCATGCAATTTGATATTACTCAACTGTAACAAGCTTACCTTCTAAACCTATTATGAACTCACTCATAAGATCTGAGTTCTTGTCTTAGATCTGCCCTTAACTAGTCCTGTTATACTGGAAGAGTCACTTGACTTCTCTAGGTTTCAGTGTTTTCATCTATAAACAGAGGCTAGAACATAATGGAAGACTTACAAGGTCTGTTACAATACAAATTTTATTATCAATGTCAGGGATCATATTCCATTCTAATCACTCTTAATATTTAATTAGTGCCTACTATGTGGAAACACTACGGGGAATACATCATTAATAAATGAAAAATTCTTAGTGAATTTTTTTGAACTAAAATGCCCAGACTCAAATCTTTTGTATATAGTACTCTACTGATTATCATTAGCATAATTCTCTTCAACTCTTCAATGAACAGAACTGGCATTTATTTCCTATTCATGCTACTATAAAAAGTCTCCCTTACCTACTTCTGCCTTTAGCCTATCTAAATCACTTTCTTTTACCTCTGTTGTTCTCTACTGAACTGTAAATTAATTGCTCAAAATTAGAGTTCTCACTACTGCTCCCAAACAATGAGATGTTTTGGGTCTCTTGTGTGTAAAAAATATTTGAACTTTTTTTAGAAAAAAAATCATACGGATTTATGGGAATCTCATAAAAATATTTCAAGGAAAAATTCAAATATTGTAGGAAAACAACCATATCTTGCCCAAGGCAGAATTTAGGAATGTAAGTACTGCTTTCATGGCCCAGGATCACGCTTCCACAAATGCAGCATACTATCTCCAAGGTAGTATGAAGGGTGGTGCAGAGGAAAGTCATTACTTCAAAAATATATGAGTATCTTGAGTTCCCTTATTAGTCCATTATGGAAATGTCATACATTTATTTGCCAAATGTGCCTTTTGGAAAACCAGCAAGACATCTTTGGATAATTAGTCCTTTAACATTTTCTACTTCAAACAACTTTTACAATTTTAGAGCTAAAAGAAACTTTGGGCAATGGTAAAACTCTCTCTAAAAACAAAACCAGAAAAAAACAAAAAAACCCACAAAAATTAGCCAGGCATAGTGGTGTGGGCCTGTAGTACTAGCTACTTGGAGGGCAGAGGTAGGAGGATCGCTTGAGCCTGGGCGTTGGAGGTGGGAGTTAAAGCTGTTAGTGAGCCATGATCGTGCCATTGCTCTCCAGCCTGGGTGACAGAGTTAAACCCTGTCTCAAGACCCAACTGCTGTTTCAATTGAATAGATGGGAGTCAGATGTGTACATGTTGAGGGGAGGCGCTCCTTTACAGGATCCAGATATGAATCCTTATCCGAGCTGCTTATCAGTTTGTCCTTCTGTTCTTAGGTCTGTCTGCTACCAGCTATGCCGCTGCCCGTTGCGCTGCAGACCCGCTTGGCCAAGAGAGGCATCCTCAAACATCTGGAGCCTGAACCAGAGGAAGAGATCATTGCTGAGGACTATGACGATGATCCTGTGGACTACGAGGCCACCAGGTTGGAGGGCCTACCTCCAAGCTGGTATAAAGTGTTCGACCCTTCCTGTGGGCTCCCTTACTACTGGAATGCGGACACAGACCTCGTATCCTGGCTCTCCCCACATGACCCCAACTCTGTGGTCACTAAATCTGCCAAGAAGCTCAGAAACAGTAATGCAGATGCTGAAGAGAAGTTGGACCGGAGCCATGACAAGTCGGACAGGGGCCATGACAAGTCAGACCGTGGCCATGAGAAACCAGACAGGAGCCATGACAAGTCAGACCGGGGCCACAACAAATCTGACAAGGATCGAGAGCGTGGCTACGACAAGGTAGAAAGAGAGAGAGAGCGAGACAGGGAACGGGATCGGGACCGCGGGTATGACAAGGCAGACCGGGAAGAGGGCAAAGAACGGCGCCACCATCGCCGGGAGGAGCTGGCTCCCTACCCCAAGAGCAAGAAGGCAGTAAGCCGAAAGGATGAAGAGTTAGACCCCATGGACCCTAGCTCATACTCAGATGCCCCCCGGGGCACGTGGTCAACGGGACTCCCCAAGCGGAATGAGGCCAAGACCGGTGCTGACACAACAGCAGCCGGGCCCCTCTTCCAGCAGCGGCCGTATCCATCCCCAGGGGCTGTGCTCCGAGCCAATGCGGAGGCCTCCCGAACCAAGCAGCAGGATTGAAGCTTCAGCCTTCCCAGCCCTGGGTTAAAATAAAAGTTTTCCGGTGATGCTGTCCACCAAAAAAAAAAAAAAAAAAAACTGTCTCAAAAAACAAAACAAAACCAAAAAAAAAAAAAAAAAAACCTCATACATCTTCAACTGCTTCATTTTATAGATGAACCAACTGACAAAGAGTGGTTAAAATAATTGTCTACATCATATAAGTTTAATGACAGAATCTATTCTCTTGATCGTCAATCCAGAGTTTCAACATATCACACAAGTTTACCTGATTTCTGTAACCTTTTACTGAATTTAAATTTGCTTCTTTGAAGTTTCAGAGTGTTCAATTTTAACTAACTTGAATTTAATGAAGAATTCCTGCTTACTCTAAGTATATGTATATATGCTTAATAAGGGCAAGGGCTGTGTCTGTCTTATAACTGTTCCTTAGAATTTATCACAGGGTCTGGCATATGGGTATTCAATGGATAGTTGTAGCCTGAATGAAAGAACAAGTTGGATGATATTCGCTCTCAGTTTTAATCTTTATAAAGAGAAAATAAATCTAGAGTTCGTCAGTTTAACTTTGTTCATTTGATCATTTCAGATACATTTATCTAGACTTCTCTCTAGCTCCATTATGTTTCTTTTGGTAAGGTAGTAAGAATTTTCAGTAGATACCAATAATCTCCATAAGTACAATTCCTTTGCATTACCTTACACTGGTGAGCAACAGCACTTATTTGACACTTTTCTCCCCAAATATGTAAGTACAAAACATTAATGCCTGTTGGTTTTACATTTCAATGTGCCCCCAAATTTGATTTTATTTGCTCTGCCAGAAAAAAATTCCTCCTTCCAGATCAATTATAAAAATGTTAAACTAAACTATATTTAGCACCTATTAAACTTTTTCTAACCAGAAGGGCTCATCAGCCTCTATACTTTAATTTCCTGTATTTAAATAAATTGTATGTACAACCACATTTATTTGAGTATCTAATATGTGCAGGTCACTGAACTCTCTGGTCCTTGAATAAATAATATACAATATTCTTTAGTATGGAGAATTAGAAGAGTTTTAGATTCATGAAAAGGGCCTTTAAAAAGTCCAAGTAAAAAATCATGTTTTAGTTTTTTCTTCTGTATTGACTTACTTATTGCCTGCCACTCTCTAACACCAGATACATACTTCCTATCATCCTTAAGAATTCTACAGGAATCCTTTTATTCACCAATCCTACATCACTGTCCTTGTAATCTCTGACCTCCCTCCTGTCCTGAAGAACTCTACAGAAATCCTTTTATTCATTAATCCTGCCCTTTATTACACATACTACTATAGAACCTTAGAGCTAGAATGAATCTTAAGATAGTTCTAAGTGTAATTCCCATATACCAGCTTTATATTCACCAATAATAAAACTATGGCCAAGTATTTCACTTCTTTAACACATCAGCATGCCATGTTACACATATTACTTACTTGTACTCATCATAGACTTCCTGTTTGGGCAGTGAAGTCTCAGGATGTTCCTCTAGGGTATTCCGAATCCAGGAAAAGGCGTGCATTTGTTGTGCCCGACTAGATGACATGGCATTCTGATCACTAATAGAATGAAAACATGTTTTAGCTGACCAGATAGCAATTCACTGATAATTTTTGAGCTAGGCCTAAAAGTTCCACTAAAGAACTGTGTGCAAATATACTATAAATGACCAAACCAAACTTAGGATATCAAGTAGATAATTGTCCACCTGTGGCTGTGAGCTGTCTTCTACAACTAGTTTAAGACTGAAGTTACTGCCCTGCTCCATCCCTCCCCTTGCAGGTGATGGAGCACTGACAAAGTATTTGTTTTGGTCAAAATCACCTTTAAGTGGATATTTGCTCATGCACTTGTCTGTTCATTTGCCTACACTTACCAAATAAATCATCAAACTTTAAAACAAAAATTAATAACTTCTCAGAAATCTTACTAAACCACAATATGCTCCAGAATGGAATTCACATCTGAGAGATCCGCAACAGATGAATTTCCTCCTACAATCCTTCCTATAGCCATGCCCCCTGCCCCAGGCTGACTGATCCATTAAACATTGTAAACCAGGAGTCCCCAAACTTTTTACACAGGGGGCCAGTTCACTGTCCCTCAGACTGTTGGAGGGCCGCCACATACTGTGCTCCTCTCACTGACCACCACCGAAAGAGGTGCCCCTTTCTGAAGTGTGGCGGGGGGGGGGGGGGGGCGGATAAATGGCCTCAGGGGGCCGCATGTGGGCCGTAGTTTGGGGACGCCTGTAAATGTAAACTTTTATTATATGGAAGTATTATTTGTAAATAAATACCATGAAATGACACCAAACGTAGCACAAGAGAAGCTACTCTACTGGTTCTGACATCTATCTCAGCTATCTATAAGAATACTTTATTGAATTTCAAATAAAACACTGAGTAAGTGTCTAGGATATAATATGATTAAAACAGTTATAAAATTTTCATTTCATTTATTTCTACACACAGTTTAAAAAAATAGAGCAGTAAGCACAATTTATATGAATAAAATGAATTCTGAGAAATACTTAAAAGGTTAAGGAAACTTAAAAAAAATAGAATGACTGAATGAACAACTTCTCTCCACATTTTCTAAATTTTTTAATGATGAAACTATGGTAATACCCCAAGCACTTAACACACCTTCCATTTATCATGAATTAATGTTTCATAAGGCAATTTCACTTTATTTTCTGTTTTATATTCTTTGATATGTTTACCTGATGGTACCTAAAAAGACTCATACCTTATTCCTTACAATACCTATCTGTTTATTCTTTGGTTTTCTGTTCAGTTTTCACAATCCCTCACATATGCATAAACATATTCATTCATCTATGAAACAAAACCCAAACTGCATGTCATAGCATCTACCCAGTTGCAAAAATAAAATTAGCAAAAACTGCAAGTAAATACTTAACCAAATATCATCAAAGACTAAAATGATGTGTTGTTTTGCCATCATGTTTTCTAATGATTTTAGGAATACTGTAAAAACTGTAACAACCACAACATACATACCCCTCACATATATCGTAGGGACTTCCTATAAACAACATAATTATATAAAACCAAGAATATATATACCTTTTCTCTCCATTGCTGAGACCAGAAGGCAGCTGAAGGTAGAGGTAGAGTTTCTCTAGGTCTGTAAACTTCTCAACTTCTTGCTGTTTAAAAAGGATTAAAAAGATAATTTTAAAAAAAACACTCATTTTTCCCCAAACAAAATTTACTAACATCTCCCTAAAAGTTAATTACTGTTTAAATTTAAAACAGATGAATCATTTGCCAAATAAAACAAAATCTAGGCATTTTTTCTCATCACTAAAATAATACAATTAGGTTGTTTGAATAAATTTATTGCATGCAAAAATTCAATAAAATGGTACTTCCCTATTCTTATATCACAGGCATAAATAAAATTATAGACCAATACTCAGACAAAAGCTTCTCATTTTTAATCACATTTAAAGAAGGAGAGTTTTACAGTAGTTACAGGACAAATACTGGACTAGGAGTCAAGAGAAACTTTATTAGTCTTTGTCTGACCATTAACTGGCTAGGAGATTTTCAGTTTTATGGCAAATTTTCCATACAACTATAAAATGAGTAATTTCTAGAATCCTTTTCTAATTTTCAAATATTTAGGACATGTGACTGGTGGTGCTGTTACCTGTGAATGGAACTGAGGTTAAAAACACTGAAGTAAAACCAATAACTCCTTCCAGACATTACAGATGTAATTACTTGTTGGTTTGCAACAGTGGCTGCTATATAGAGAATCTACCTATAAGATTTTCTATTGCTATTGTCCTGCAACCATATCATTTTGTCTATAAATGTGCCCTTTAAAATAATTTTTGCCTTCCTCTTTGTAACTTTTTTCTAAACTGAGTTTGCTATAATGGCGTCAAATGTGCCACAAATCCTATTATAATAAAAATATCCATAGTAAAATTCTGGTAGCCTAATTCAAGCAAAACTCCACTGCAATGAAGAATGTGGACAGATCATTGGCATTCCTGGTAGAATTTATTCTTACTTAATAAAGCACAATTTAAACAGAGATTCGGTTTTTGAAAAAACCTAAAATGACATAATCAAGCCTATTCTTAGTCTCATTAGAAGACATCCACAAAAGTTTAATCTTAGAATCCATCCACGTAATGATTTAACCAATCACATGAAAATACCTCCCAAATTTACATTTTTAAAACCCATTGGCCTTATGGGGTCCTCACAAGCCCCGGCCTCAGCTACAGCCTGGGCTCCAGCTCTGGCTCTAGCGCAGGCTCCAGCTCGTTCAGCTGCAACAGCTGCACCAGCACCACCAGCATCACCAGGGCTATGGTCGTGAAGAAGACTGAGACCCGCAACAGGAAGCTGGTGTCCGATGGGAAGCTGGTATCCAAGTCTTCTGACTTCTTGCCTAAGTGAAAAGCTGCAGTGGCCCCTCCCAGCCTGCCCCTCCTGAGGCTGCTCCAGAGCCCTGGAGGGAGGCCCCTGTGCAAGGGAGCACAGGGAACAGGAGACACAACTGAGGCTCAGCCCTAGCCCTCACCCCACCCGCCGTGGAGTTTACTGCCTGGGGACCGCCCCCCTTGCCCATGCCTCCAGCTGCAAAACAATTCAATTGCTTTTTCTTTTGGTCCAAAATAAAACCTCAGCTAGCTCTGAAAAAAAAAAATATCTATATCTATCTATCTATATCTATCTATCTATCTATCTATCTATCTATCTATCTATCTATCTATCTATATCTATATATATCTATATATATCCTATGGCCTACAGGTATTTTCCAATTAGTTTTTGCTCCAATACCTAGTAATACCAGCTATACCCTGAGTGTAGCTCTCCCCTCAAAGAAAACAAACACACATTCCCTTCTTAACTGCTACTTATCATCACCTTCTTTTTTCTAGTTTCCACAGTGTTCAGTTTTGGAGTCTGTTTAACTCTCTTGGTGCATTCCATATTTTATTTATTCCTTTATTTAGCCCTCTAACTCTCTGCCCCATCTTCTTCCAGTCTTTTGATTTTTCACTGCCACCACAGTAGTGTAGGTCTTCAGCTGTCTTTCAACAATAAGAATAATTCTTTGCTTATCTATTACTTTTGTTTTCTGCTGTGTTCCACAAATGGCATAAAATAACTAAGAACCTATACCATATATCACAAATCATACAAAGAGTGAACAATACAACATAGGTGAGTAACACACCACCAGCACAGTTCTTGCCCTTAAGGGACTTTTAATGACACTTAAATTTCTAAAATGTCTAGCTGGTTTTCCTACCTCCGATGTCCCCCTACTTTAATCTGTCTTAAATATGGTTCCTATTTTTTGGTCAAAGAAATTTTTTTCTTTAAAGAGAATCTCACTCTGTTGCCCAGACTGAAGTGCAGTAGCGTAATCATAGCTCACTGCAGCCTCAAACTCCTGGGCTCAGATGATCATCCCACCTCAGCCTCCCAAGTAGTTTGGGCTACAGGTGCATGCCACCACACCCAGCTAACTTTTTAATTTATTTTTTGTAGTGTCAGGGTCTTGTTATTGCCTAGGCTGGTCTTGAATTCCTGCCTGGCCACAAGTGATCCTCCTGCCTCTCAAAGTGGTGAGATAGTAGGCATGAACTATTGTCCAATATTATTAACATCACTCACTTAATCACAACAATAACAATCATAATAAATTCAGAGAAGGTTATAATAATAAAATATCTATTATTATGAGCCATGTCTGAGAAAATGTAATAAAAAGATCACTTTTCATCACTAAGAAACACATCTCCTACTGTTGGAGAAACCTTGGATTCTACGTAACTTTCAAATTTTAAACATACTGGACAAAAGAATACAGAATAAATTCCAGAACACAGAAGAAACATTGAAGAGGTGACTTAGAAGACGTCCAAAAAAAAAGTTTTGAAAAAGAGGTTGGCGCGATGGTTCACGCCTGTAAACCCAGCACTTTGGGAGGCCGAGGCGGGCGTATCGTGAGATCAAGAGATTGAGACCATCCTGGCCAACATGGTAAAATCCCATCTCTACTAGAAACACAAAAATTAGCTGGGCATGGTTGCACATATCTGTAGTCCCAGCTACTTAAGAGGCTGAGGCAGGAGAATAGTTTGAACCCGGGAGGCGGAGGTTGTAGTGAGCTGAGATTGCGCCACTGGACTCCAGCCTGGGTGACAGAGTGAGACTCTGTGTCAATTAAAAAAAAAAGTTTTCAAAAAGATCAAACTCAGTGTCCTAATTTTTTTGAAAACTTGTAACTGTTCAATTACTGTTTTGATTGCCATATGTGGTACAACACACAGAAGAAAAAATCTGGAAAGTAGCATGAAGCTGATAATAACAAAATTATGTAAAGCAAACCAGAAAAAATTACCCAGGTATATTGTGATGGCATTTCAGTCCAGCAAGGCTTGGGTTCACCATCAAGATTTCCGGTTTTGGATACACTGTGTCATTCACTGCTAATTATTGGCTTCTAAAACAATGCTCACTGGTTTAGGAGAAGACCCTAACCTTGCTTGATTATCAGGCAAGAGTATCATGTGGCAAGTATTTTAAACATCAGATTATTTGATTTGCTTTGTGAAGATTTAAATGATAAGAACTGAAAGTTTTCTGTTCTATGTTGAAATTCATTGGTTGTCAAAAAGAAATAACTTTGGCTGAATTTATAAAATAAATGATAATAGTATTCTATTTTTGGAGCACCAGAGAAAAGACCAACTGTAAAAACTTTAAAAATTATAATTTCTCATTCAGCCATAAAAGACATGGAATATTGATTGATACATGCTACAAAATGGATGAACCTTGAAAACATTGTGCCAAGGGAAAGAAGCCAGACACATATCATGTGATTTCATTTATATTAAATATCCCCAACAGGCAAATCCCTATGGACAGAAAGCAGCTTAGTGTTTCCCAGAGGCAGATGACTGCTTAAAGTGTGCTCAGTTTTCCTTTTGGGGTGAAGAGGTTTTGAAACTAGATTGAGGTGGTAGTTGTACAATACAGTGAATGTACTAAGCATCACTAATGGTAACTTTTATGTGTATTTTACTACAATAAAAACTCTAATTTTTAACAGAGCTTCACACATTTGGCAAACATATCTGATGATTTGAAGTGAAATTTAAATGACAAGCAATATCCGTAGACTTAAAAGTCTTTACTTTCTTGAGTTGGAGAAGTTCTCAAAGAAAAGTTTGGTTTCAAATTTAGGGGAAATTGTATGAGGTAGCTTATAATTTCATTTTATTGCAGTTGAATATCTTGCCTGAAAACATAAAGACCTCTTTCTCACTTCCATTTTTGCAAAAAGATATTAAAAAGGAATCTTTGAACTCGTTTGATTTATATGTCTAACACATTCCAGTAAACTATTTTGGAGAATTTTTGGTAAAATATCCTTGGTTATTCCCAGCAAGTGAGCCCACCTTGCATATCATCATCCCATTTTCATAATCAGAAATTTATTAAGATGGTTTTTCTGAACCTTTGGCTATGGAAGCACAACAATGCTACAAACTTAGTGATGATTGAGATGGTATTTTGACCTTTCACATTCTGGACAGAAAAGCTTGTAGCAAACAATCAGATTCAACATTCATTTTTATATCACGTGATCGAGGGGAAAATAAAGGCATACTGTAAGATCAAGTTGCTTTTGAAGGTTCAAGGTGGAGTTTGGTATTTGAATCATGCCACTCAATCCCTTCCCTTCTAAAACTTTGGCTGCTAAAAAATACTGACCTAAGAACTACTAACATGAAGCCATCTAATCCTTCTGAGGTACAAGTGAAGTGGTAATGAGAACATGGGACAGAGTATTCCATTTGCTTACCTATATTTCTCAGCCTACTTTGCAGTTAGCTTGTAGTCATGTAATTATTATGAATCTTATCACAGTGACATAATTCACTACTCAGCTGACATATTTGAGAATCCATGTGTCATCCCATCCCACTTCCCCTTCTGTGGCACTTGGAAGCCATGTGTTATACCAGTGAGGCTATAACAAGTTGGCCTTTCTGTCAGTGTTGGTTCTGAGGGACTATTTGGAGCAGTGGTCTCCAGTGATTTCTGCTGTATATAATGCAAAGGAAAACACATTTTTGTGGTTAGGCCACTGGTATTTCAGGCTTAGTTACAACACCACAGACTAGCCCATCATGATTAATATAAAAAATTATACTCTTTCCTCTAGCACTTTTGAGAAAACTGAAGAATCCTTTTTATATATGCAGATAAAAATATGGAAACAAGAAAAAGTCTCCTCCCCATAATCAAAAAGGCTTTCATTCATTCATTTTTTAGAAGAGTATTTAACTTATTTTGATTTACTATTTCAAATAGTGCTGCAATAAAAATCCTTTATTTGTGACTCTTGTGGCCTTGTGTGAGCATTTTTGTCTAAGGTATGTAACCTGAAAGTACAAATATCTGGTAACAAAAAATGTACATAGTCAACCTTATTTGATATTTTCAAATTGCTCTCCAAAACTTATACCAACTTATGTTCCTAATATCAATACTACAATTTCTCCATATTCTTGTTAAAACTTAAGTTTTAAATTTTAGTTACTCTTATGGACATGAAAAAGTATATCATTGTTTTATACTTCTCTGATTGATGATGAGACCAAATCTTTTCATATTATTTATCATTTAACAGAGTAGCTCTAAAATTTTAACATGCACAAGAATCATTTAGTGAGTGGGTTAAAACAGAGACTGCATGGCCCCACTTCCAGTGTTTCTGATTGAGTGGGTCTGAAGTGGGGACCGGAGAATCTGGACTTCTAACAAGCTCCCAGGTGATGCAGTCAGAGGATTACACTTGGAGAACCACACTGTTCAAGGAACTGCCCATTCATTTCTTTTTCTCATCTAAATATGGGGATATTTATCAGGCAGTCTGGATGCTAATCTTCTAGTGGTTGTAAGTGCTGCTAATATCTTCTCCTAGTTCTGGCCTGTCTATTCATTTTGTTTTTGAAGTCTTGTGATGTCAAAGTTTGTCATTTCCAGGCAGTCAAATATATCAGTCATTACATTCATAATCTGAGCTTTTGGTCTTTAGTTTTTAAAATTTTCCCCTCTTCCATTGTCATAAAGATAGTATCCTATATTTTCTTCTTAAACTTTAAAAATTTTGTTTTTCACACTTGGGCCTTTACGTGCTCTGGAATTTATTTTTCTGTAAGACATAAAGTAGGGACCTAACTAAAAATTGTCCCAGTATCACTTATTGAGTATTTCACACTTTACTGATTTTTTGTACTACATCTATCATGGGATTCTTTATTACAGGTTAAAAAGAATGCCATTTTTATGTTTAGCATATGAAAATATCTTTCTCTGAGTTGGTATTTAATTTAGGGAAAAAACCTAACAATTTATCCTTAAGATGGTCATATAGCAAAATGTATGATTCACTGACTCTTCTAGAACTTATGTCATAGAGACTTTTCATATAAGAATATCACCTAGTAACTGATGAACAGAGTAATAAAAGTAACTTTGATGAAGCTTTTATAAATCTGAGGTTAATAGGCAAGTCTCCTACTGACAAATTAATAATAAAGAATAAGCCATATTACATAAGACCTATAATAAGGATATGACATATATTTTTATACATATGTATATATAAAATAGATAAATGAAGCAGCTGTCACTTGAACCTGATGTCTATCTCAAGCTGTAAGATATAGCGGAGTAAGGTATAAGATACAGAATTAGAAGACCTGGATCTGAATTCCAGATTTGCCACTCATTAGCTTTGTAATATTAGACAAGCTGTTTAAGCTGAATATCAATTTCAAAATATAAAGCACAGTGACAAAATGCTCATAAATTTTTGTGATATAAAACTTATGATAGGTATTATTATGTAAATGTTATTTAAAAATATAAAATTCCTTAAAATCAGATCTCTGGCAGAAGAGTTTATAATTCAAATTCTATCAACTAGTATAGAATCTTTTATGTGAAAAAGTAAGGCATTTAAAAACATTTAAGAAAAAAAAATTTTTTAAAGCAACAGGGCCTCACTCTGTTACCCAGGCTGGAGTGCAGTGGTGCAATCACAGACCACTGCAGCCTCGAACTCCTGAGTTCAAATGATTCTCCTGCCTCAGCCTCCCAAAGTGCTAGGATTACATGCATGAGCCACCATACCCGGCCCCTTAAATTTTAATCATTAAATATTAATTTTAAATATTTATGGAATTCAACGTGATGTCTTGCCATATATTTACAATGTGGAATAATTAAATCAGGCTAATTAATAAATCCATCACCTCACATATTTTTTATGTAGCAAAAACATTTAAAATCCACTCTTAGAACCTGGACAACATGGCAAAACCCTGTCTTTACAAAAAATACAAAAATTCGCTGATGTGGTGGTGCATACCTAGTCTTAGCTACTTGGAAAGCTGAAATAGAACTGCTCAAGCTCAGAGAGGTTGAGTCTGCAGTGAGCCGGGATTGTGCCACTACAGCCTGGGCAGCAGAGCGAGATCCTGTCTCAACAAAACAAAATGACCCCCCAACCCAAAAAAATAACTCTTTTCACAATTCTGAAATATGCGATGCATTATTATTATATTAGTCACCATTCTGTGCAATAGATCGCTAAATCTTATTACTATTGTCTTATTGAAACTTTGTACCCTTTGATAAACATCTCTCCTTCCCATATCCCTCCCCGCCACCTCTCAGTCTCTGGTAACCATCATTTTACTCTCTATGTATATGAGTTCAACCTTTCTAGATTCCATATGTAAGTGAGATCATGTAGTATTTGTCTTTCTGTGCCTGGCTCATTTCACTTAGTATAATGCCTTTCAGGTTAGTCCATGTTATTGTAAATAACAGAAGCTCCCCTCTTTTAAGGCTGAATACTACTTCATTGTGTATGTAAATCACATTTTCTTTATCCATTCATCTGATGATGGACACCTAGGTTGCTTCCCTATCTTAGGTATTGTGAATAAGGCTTCAATGAACTTGGGAGTAGGTAAGGCATCTTTAAGAATTTCAGGACATATTTAGCCTGGTAATCTCCACTAACTTGGTTAGAATACCACAAGAGCAAGGATCCTAGATTTTTTATGTGACAATCAGACTCGGTCACACGTCATTGAAGATCACGTTACAGAAGTACTGGCTTTCCTTAGGGTGAGTGCAGAAAAGGATAGATACTATTTTTTTCCTGAGCTATCAACATACAATTGGAGTTAGAAAATATTTCTGACAAGAGCTGTGCTACTAGGGAGAAAGAAATAATCAATCTAAGCAGAATAGATCAGAAATAAGTTATCCCAGCTTCAGTCGGGAACAAAATGTGTAACTTTTCATTTCTCTTCTGTCTTAAAAAAATATCTGAAATAATATTCTATATTGCAAACACTAATTTTTTTGGTGTTCCTGTTTGCTCAGGACATCTGTTTCTGAACTGTCAATATACAGCAGATGGACTGCAGAGAACCAGACAGAGTTTTCAATGTCTTATTACCAGAACTTAAAGACCTTTAAGCAGCTGGTAAGGAACTATGTTTTCATTATTTATTGGCATACTATGCAGTTTAAAAGTAGTCTAAATGGAGAGATCTGCTCCTGTTGTGAAAAAGTAAAGCATTAGGTTTAAGCCACAACTTCACAAATGCCAATGAAAAGTGATTTCCCTCATTTGACATCTGTAGTGATTTATTTCCTATAACGACAATCTTCCTTCTTGTGTTACTCTGTTTTATTTTTTTAAGCAAGGTTAAAAAACTGGGGAAGGGCTGATGCTTATAAAGAGCATAACAATTAGTACTTCACTGAGGAACTTTCATGCAGATCCTTGATGGTGAAATTATATCTGAGGATCATTACTTCCAGAAGCTGCAGAAATGCTTGTTGAGACTTATAATCACCTTCCAAAGTACTTGCCAGGTTGACAATAACTGAGTTCTGGTGGAAGATGACCAACCTGGGTATCATGTCCATAATTAGTCCACGAAAGTTTTCAAACTGGTGTCAGTAGTTTTTGGGTTTTTTTGTTTTTTAGTTTTTTTTTTTAAGTTTTAATTCAACTTTGTATTTGGAATAGCCAGCTTAAAATCCAGAAACCTAAATAACCAAGTTTAACTGTTTCTTCAGTTGAGTTACCACATATGGAGGGGGCATAAGTACACTAATAATTATGATTAAATTTGTTTGCCCTTGATTTTTTGAAGCTACAAAAACAAAACTAAAAAAAAAAAAAAAAAATTCTAATTTTCCCCACCTCAGGTGACACTGATTCAGGAGCAGTTTCTAAAAGGACTCTTCTTCACCAGCATGACTGACAGAAGGATCAAAAGGGAGAAAGTATAAAGCTTATTCTGTAGCCTCTTTAAATTTACGGAAACAATCAACATACCTGACATTATATTCTCTGAGGCCCCAGCAGTTGTTCCACAGGATTGAGTAAGGAAGATAGAGAAAAAGGTCAGGTATGAGGACTCTATTTTCCATGCTTGTTGCTTAGAATTCTTAATTTTCAGTGTCCTAACTTGTTATGAGGACCACCGGGCATAGTAGGGATAAGTGATTTTCTTTTGAGGGCTACCTACTGTAAACAATGTAAGAGGTAATGTTTTTCTCTTCTCAATTCCAGAAAATATAAATCAAATGGAGTAATTTTTATTGTAGTTGTATTATTGTGAGGATTTGTCCTTTTATTTGTACACCTACTGAATTAGGTGTATAAATAAAAATGGCTTAATTTTCTGTTCAAAATATTCTGCTCAAAGATAAGGAATATGATCTGAGTCCATTTGAAAGGTATCGGTACTTAGAGAACAGCTAAGGAAAAGTGAAGCAATGTTGACAAGCAAACCTGAGCAAAACCCAAAACTTGTTTCTCACAATGTTTTCTTCCTAATCCTGTAAGATGACCTAGAGAATTTACAGCCATGTAAAAACAAGCTAAAAAAATTTTAAAAATTCCCTTTCAACTTCCTTCAGCTATAATCAAGCCTGGAGAAATTCCAACATTAAGAAGCCCCGTGGGGCTGCAATGTTAGCACTGACAAATTCCTACTCCAACTTAGATATTCCTAAATAGATTCTGTGCTTAATACTGGGAAGTTTCCGCACATAAAATTAGAAATAGATTATATTATAAAAGAAAAAACTTAAAGATATTTCCAGGGACATTCACTGTATCTAAACTGGTAATTTTTATGAATGTGCTCTAAAATGTATTTTGGTTTTCTTAGCTATTTATATTTGCCTGTTTAATACTTCTTAAAAATTGAGTTCATAAATTGATGATAATGAAAAGATAAACCCAGGAAAGGAACACAACAAGGAATTTTTTAGAACTTAATAGTAAAAAAGGAAGCTGAATCTCTGCAACTGAGATAATGAATAACATGGTAGAAAGTACCATAATATCATAGCGTCTTTGGCTACATAAGTGCCAAAGTAACTAAGAACCAAATGAAATGCATACTGCTAAAACACTCATATAGAGGAACTAGGGTTCAAATAGCCAGAGGGCACCAAAGCCGAAAGATTTGAGTCCCCTTGAAATAGAATTCAAATGAGAGCCATCTTAAGAACACTTCTTTCCACTGTTAAATTCTATAAAAACTGACCATCATGGGATCATCATGTAATATTCCTCTAAATTCACTCTGAATCACTCAGGAGAAGGCCAGGTTATTATCAATGTTTCTGTGTGCTATTTGAAAATATCCCAGGGTTCTATTAGCAGGTGAGGATGGGTGGAGGTATCAGCAAGAAGGATAAGGTTTAGATCTTTCTAGTAACTGTGCTTTTAACTTTTTGCAGCATGGAAAGAAATGATGGTACTTGACAGCTCAGCTACCATGATGCTTCCAGAAAACTGGATGTCTACTGGATTCTTCAAGATTACAAAGCTACAGCCTTAACAATGATGCAGGCCATGGAGAGGAAAAGTCAATTCTTTAGTCCCTGTTTTCTCTGTTTCTAGTAACCTCTCCTCCTTTTCTCCCCAAGAGTTTGCTTTTCTGCAAGTGTGAAATGACTTAAAATGCAAAGATAGAAAAATCAGAATACTATAAGAATTCATTTGTTTCCTATCAGAGCACATAATTTTTAAACTTTCTAAGTCTGTTTAGTTTGTTTAAATCCGAAGCCAGTTTTCTTCATGTACTTACTGCTAAAATGATTATGTGGAAGTCTGTGTATTATGTGTATTATGTGATCCTTTGAATATAAAAATATTAATGAAAATTGTGTTTCTTTCAGGTAATGATGAGAGATTGCCATCATATTTTTTCCTATTCCTATTTAAGACAATGTAATAAATTTGAAAGCCAGCTGACAATGGTTAGAGCATTGTTTATAATTGTGAAATACAAAAGTTATCAGAACTCATTTTTTGGGGCTCAGTGGCAATTTAGTCCAGTTGAGTCAGTAACAGGAGTAAAAACCAAAAACATTAATAACTATGTTTTCCTCACATACTAAAGGAAGATAAAATAACTCAAGTGCTTAATGCAAAAAAAGGAGAGAGTAAAAGGTTCAAAATCCTTTAAATAGCATGGCCTTAGACAGATTATTTCTTTTTGTGATACTCAAAAACAAAACCAAACTAGCTATTTAAATCTGGCTCCACTGCCAAGTTTTCCCACTCAAGTAAATTCTACACAGATATACTCTAAATTTTGAAAACTGCCTACTTGTTCTCCACTAAGTGAGAACAAGTTCACTAAGTGAATGAAAAGAAAAAATAAGATTCTGAGATAAATCTTACTAACAGTAACTCCAGTGCCCTATCATGAAATAAATCCGATCTTCTACCCATGAGCCTTTTTCAAGCCATAACATATGTTAATTTTTGTTACTTATTTATTTGATATATTTTAATTACTGCAAACAAAATTTTTACTTTCAATCAAGTCTGGGTCAGTGAGTTGACCTTGGTCACCATTTAGCACTCATTAGAGCAAGGATTTGAGATGAAAAAGGATGCTTTCTCCTGTAAAGGGAAGAAGATAATTTTTTGGAATTGCATCCTCTACATCCATAACCCCTCACAGATGCAGCACGTATCTCTAGAGGGCAAGAAAGGAGGTGTGCCTCTTGTTAGGAATTACTACTGTAGTGAGCTACTCCAATTTCTTGCTGGGAGTATGTCATCTCTCTTAGAAGGCAGCATTCTAGTATTAGGTCTGTTTCTCAGGAAGCAGATATCCTATATCCTAAAGTTCAGATAGTTTTCAGTTTCCATATAATTATTTTAGCAGTAAGTATATGAAGAAAGCTGGCTTCTGATTTAAAAAAAAAACTAAACCATGGAACAGACTTGGAAAGTTTAAAAATTAAATGAGATTATTCACATATATTCATCTAGCATCAACTGCCTATTATGCTCTAGGCACTATTGTATATTTTAGTAACAGGAAGACAGACAATAAAATCTAAAAGTAAAACATATGTTACATGATGATGATAGATGCTAGGAAGAAAAAGTGTTGGAGGGGTATGTTAAACCACAATTTAAAATAGAGTCATCAAGGATGGTCTCACAGGAAAGTGAGAAGGCAACATGTTTTACACAGTGGCACAGGAAAGTGAGAAGGCAACATGTTTTACACAGTGGCTGATCTACAGCAGAGACTCAAGAGTTATCATTATTCTTTGTTACATACTATTTTTGCTTTCTATTGACTGGCTGTTGTAATGGCCAGCTAAGGCAGGAACTGACAGTAAAGACTCTATATTACTAAGAAACAAAAACAGAGGCTTTCTTCCCGTTATCTACCCTCATCTCTACTATTATGGGTCCTCAACCCTGTAAAGAATGGCTCTTACAATAACCTTGCCCCCAAATCATCTAACACAAAAGCCACAAACTCAAAGGCCAGGCAGGTAATGCACATGAGTACAGAGGGGATAAAAGCATAGCGGGGACTGAGAGGATTAAAGAGTGCATGTCATGTTTAAAAGGAATAACCACTACTTTAGGTTCAGCTGCTGTCATGTTTTTTTCGAGAAAACAGAAAACAAACACTTATGTTTTTCTGTGAACTTTCCTAATTCTAAAATATGGCAACCAATTCAAAATTTTTAAAACATCAATGTGGCCCAATGAAAACACTTTTGAGGAACAGTTCCAGCTTGTTGGTCTCAAGTTTAGCCCTTCTGGCCCATCTACAGGGTCAGGAGCTGATTCCTTACAGGGCCATAAGCACCAGATGCTCGATTTCTGGACTACGCCTGTTTGTTTTTACCATCCAGTCTATACCTGAGCAATCATATGTTTTAAAATCCAGGATCTGTGAAACATACAGTACTTAATATGGAGCAGAGAGTAGGAAAGTTACACTCAGGAAATATTCTCTATTGCACTGTCCCAGATGGGATCCTGGTGAGAACTCAGGTACCACTGAAATTCCACACAGATAACCATGATACATAAACAGACTTCCTACCAACAGACTGCTTGCACTGCCTTCCTTTGCCTGATTTTAACTATGCTGAAATTACATGGGGTAGTTAGTACCTCTGCCATGATTTTTTTTTTCTTTTTTAGGTTTTAGATTTTTGTAATGGACAACTCATATGTGGCCAGAAAGTTCGTTCTTAAGCTTTATCTGATAATAGGCTTTGCTGCTCACTAAAGCAGGACAGTTTTTAGAGAACACAGCTTAGGCTGTTAATTTTGATCATTTGCCTCAGGAGTACAAACACTATGCCAGTAGAGTTGGAAGGTAGAGAGGAGAAGTCTTTTAAAGCGATGGTCCCCAAACTTTATGGCACCAGGGACCAGTTTCATGGAAAACAGTTTTTCCATGGGTGGGGTAGGGTTTACAGGGGATGGTTTTGGGATGAAACTGTTCCATCTTAGACCATTAGGCATTAATTAGATTCTTATAATGCACACGTAATCCTAGATCTCTCACATGCTCAGTTCATAATAGGGTTTGTGCTCCTATGAGATTCTAATGCCACTGGGGATCTGACAGGAGGCGGAGCTCAGGCAGTAATGCTTGCTGGCCCACTGCTCACTTACTGCTGTGTGGCCCGGTTCCTAACAGGCCATGAACTAGTACCAAGGGGACCCCTGTTTTAAAGGATTACATAATCAGTGTTTAAAACTTGTACATACAACAACTACTAGTTTTTTGCTGTACTCCCTTGGAAGAGGACACCACTGCTTTCTTCCATGGAAGAAGAAGTCTTACTTCTCCTGTGGAAGAAACCTGACTCACTGCACAATTAACTGAATAATGGCATCTGTTACCTAGTTTCAGGAAGTGACAATAACCTTAACCCTCCAGAAGCAACAGGTATTCTGGTAACCCCACATCATTTTCAATTTTTCTCTCCTAATGATAGTCCTAAAAAAATCCTCCTTTGGTCAATTCTCATGAATAAACCCTACCCTAGTAGAGCTGACTTAATTCAGAAAGCAATATACTTACCAGTGACAAGGAACTCATTAGATATGTTCCTCTTTTTACCAGGTGAGTTTAGCTGGCCTTCCAGATGCTGAGAATAGCATGCTCTGTAAAGCAGATGCTTTATTAGGCTATGCTAAGTCACCAAAAAGATAGGCTAACTGCATTTTTTAAACCTAGAAATAGCTACCAAGACATAAAAATGCTTTCTTATAACACTGGCCAGCTAGAGAGATCTAGAAGATAACTAGAAAATAAGATGATATACTACTCCTGGAAGGTATAAAATACAGACTTAAATTAACTTAAAATACTCAGCCTCCTTTATTCCTCATTTTAAGCCTTTGATCTCTCCAGCCAGTTGATGGTGAAAAAGTAAACAAAGATTGTCTACTTTTTTTTTTGAGACATGGTGTCACTCTGTCTCCCAGGCTGGAGTGCAGTGTTCCATTCACTGCTCACTGCAGCCTTTGACCTCCTAGGTTCAAGAGATACTCCCACTTCAGCCTCCTACGTAGCTAAGACTACATGTGTATGCCATCATGCCGAGCTGATTTTTTAATTTTTTGTAGAGACGGGATCTCCCTATATTGCTCAGGCTAGTCTCAAATTCCTGGGCTCAAGAGATCCTCCTGCCTTGGAAAGTGCTGGAATTATAGATGTGAGCCACAACACCCAGCCTAGGTTGTCTACTCTTACTTCTAAAATCTTACTAGGATTGTGCTGGGATTATAGGTGTGAGCCACAGCATGCAGCCTGGGTTGTCTACTCTTACCTCTAAAATCTTATGTGGATTGCTGTGGAATTACTGAATCCATGAGATAGAAATATTTTTCTCTTGTTTTCAGCCGAATTCCTGGCAAGTTACATGTTATTTAATTCTACATTAACCTTGCTAAAGGGAACCAAAATATAGAGCCCTCTTAACCTTTATTTGTTCTAATAACTCCAAAGCAAAACTAGTCAATTTAGGGGACCCAAACATTGGAACTGGTTGGGAGATTGCTTCCTGTTATTTCTGGATGATAACATGTAAAAAGCAATTTCTCTTTCTACCCTAGAAACTTGCCCTATAGACTTTATTAGTGTATAAATAGTGTGTTTCATAATACTAGTTTCATAAGAAGTTGTATGAGGAAAAGGGGGAAGAGAAATTCAGAGGGGAAAAAATTTTGGAACATACTGAACATGATACACCATTTAAGACATTTTTAAATTGAGTTCATGAATGTACTTGACTATGGAACATTTTTGTTGTTGTTGTTTAAAAAGATGGGTCTTGCTGTGTCACCCAGACTGTGCTGTAGTTCCTGCAGTCTAGAACTCCTGAACTCACGCAATCCTCCAGCCTGAGTAGCTGGGACTACAGCTACCATTCCTGGCCATAAAATCTTTGGCACAACATACTCCTATTTCATGGAATTACTATTCCAAGGAGTATATTTTGGGAATTCCAAGAAGAGTATTTCCCACCCTCCTTTGATTGACTCTCAGCAGACTAGGCCTTTTGTACACCAAATGTTAAGAATTTTTTATCATGGGAGGCTGAGGGAGGAAGATCACTTGAGACCAGGAGTTGATTCAAGACCAGCCTTAGCAACATAATGAAACCTCATTCATACAAAAAACAAAAATAATTTTTGCCAGGTTTGGTGGTGTGCATGTATAGTCCCAGCTTCCCAGGAGGCTGAGGCAGAGGGATCACTTGAGTTGAGCCCAGGAATTTGAGGCTGCAGTGAGCTACGATCACAGCACTGCACTCCGGCCTGGGTGACAGAGCGAGACGATGTCTCAAGAAAAAAAAAAGTTATTTCTCTTACATTTTATTCCCTACTATACCTCTCAGGTAGTCCAAAATAGCTTAAGTAAAATAAGGGGACTAAGTAATACAGACTGAAAAACTTACACACTCTTCTGGGTCTAGCTAATAATACTCTGGTGTCAGATATATCCAGGGTAACATTTTACCTTGACTACTAAAATGATTATGAAAAATATAATTAGATCAGCTTTATAAGTGTACTATGATGTTATACATCTAAAAGTGTTACAACTCAGGTAAGAAATTTAGTTTAAGATATGCTGGTTATTATTAAAGTAAAAATTACATTTGTACTGTAAAAGCATTAAAACATTAACAAAAATCTATTCATAATTATGCAACTACAAACATTTTCATTTCTCTTTACTGATAAATTTTTTCATAGCTTTAAAACTAGCATAGATACTTTATATTTTTTACTTCTAGTAGATTTCAATATTGTCTTCACAATTGTAATCAACTTAAATATCTAACATTATTTTAGCTATTTTGCTTTAGTGAGCGTAAGTTTTTAAAACGGCATTGAGACAACCTGCTTATAAAAACAGACTGCATTTAGAATTCTTGATTACTAAAATTCAGTAAGATGAAGCCAGTTTTTAATTTTTCATTTCAGATTACTTTCTATTTGGAAAGTGAATTTAAGGGACATTTTCTTGATTATAAGCTCATACTTGAGAAAATTTGTAAAGAATGATATAGTATATAGCATAGTTTTTAAGTCTGGGCCCTGGAGTCAGATTATCTGGATTAAATGCCTAATTTTACAAATAAGTAAATTTTAAAACCTTAGGTAAATTACTTAAACTTGTCTGTTTCTCCATCTATAAAATGATGATGATGATGACACATTAGCCTCACAGACAAATTATGAGGATTGAACGATAAAACGTGAAGCCTTTGTCTGCCACATGGTAATTACTCAATAAATACTAACAATAACAATAAAAGACAAACTGTTTAGGGGATATCATGTGCATATTTACTTTTTGATAATCACTGTTTGTAAATAACTAACCAGTAAATATTTACTGAGTGTCTTCCATGAAAAGACAATGTTAAGTACTAGGGATACAGAGACATAAGTCCCAGCCCTTACTTCCCAAACTTATTTTTGGAGAAGAAAACAAATTAAGCTGGCGATAGCATACTACACAGTAATAGTTTCGATAGGGATATACACAGAGTACAAGAAAGCTGGGACCCTTAACACTGGACAGCATGGCTAATAGGTTATCTCACGATACATATGCTGCTAACCCCCACAGTCTTTTTCTTCCTCTGGTTTAGAGACTAGAAAACAAAATATGTCCTAGTTCCCCTTCCAGGTAGGAGTAGCCATGTGACATTACTCTGGAGGTTGGAGTTCCTAAAGTGGCCTTCCTGAATATGAGGAGGTATGCTGAAGAAAAAGACGGCTTCCCTAGAAGAAAGCCCATTTGCCCTTCTTCCCCTTTTCTTGCCTTAGTCTTTGGACTAATGGCATAGTAGCACAAAAGGCCATCAATGATGTGATAGAACCAAAGATGACACAGCAAATAAAAAAGAGACTAGGACACTGGAGGCATTGCAGTTATTGAATCACTCTTGAACACCTAACTCTGAACTTCTCATTTGGTGACACAAACTCTTACTACTTTAAGCCACCAGCTGTTCCATTCTATAGTTAGGATTTTCTGTTTTCTGCAGATAAACGCATAGTCCTAGTAGATAAACAAAGATTTCTGAAAAAGGTAACTTCTGAGCTAGTGCAAAAAAAGAAACAGAACTTATGCAAGTGAAGAAACTCAAGAAGAGTTCCGCTGCTAAAGTGAATCGCACCTACCAAGGCCTGGAGAGGGAGGAAGCATGGAGTGTTCTACATTATATACCTTCCAGTTTCTTGGATGGCTTTAGCCAGGTTCCAAACCTTCTCCATCTTCCACTCCCTATGTTTAAGAACTTGAATACTATGCCCTCAGTAATTCCATATGGTGAGCATTTATTTTTAAACAGTAAGTTCTGTGATGATGAACGTAAAATGCAATCCTTGACTAATGTTTAGACTTAAAAACATATATTTATGGAAATTAAGTCAATTAGATCCACATTATGAATTTACACATATAACACCTTCAACTAAAACTGCTTTGTATGCTTATGTGCCATGCACTATTTTTACACTAATTATCTCATTTAATATTTATGACAACTCAGTGGAATAGGTACTATTAATACTTCTTTATACCTACCTAAGTTAGGTTAGAATTATGGGAATTCAGAAAAGAATGGCAGGATAAGAATTCATACTCAGTTCTGTTTCATTCTATAGGCTCAACTCTGAGCCACTCTGCTATATTGCTAGTCAGCTTTTTTTAGTTTTTAGTCTATTTGTCCTACTTCACCTGCTTAAATCCTTCCTGCATTTATGTAATAAAGTTTCAGTTTTTCAAAACCACTCTAGGGATCAGAGTGGGGGTGGATCGGATTGGTTATCTCTTAACACGTGAGTATGGAAGGAAGGGGCATACCACATTGAGTAGAGCAGAAGCAAAGGGGAGAATGATAGAAAAAGAAAAAAAAAGTTCTTTCCTTCTAAAAGAATGAGTTATCTTTACTTACTGGTAAAGCAAGAGTAACTCCCCAAAATATTTCCCAATATTTTATAAGTGTATAGTCTCTAAAAGGTATAAATTTAAGGTAGCAACACTTCTTTATATTTTAAACTACAGTATGTTTAATCATTGATTCATTAGTTTATATTCATTCATACATTCAGCAAATATGTATTGATCTTCTTCATGTGCCTCTGGATATATTCCAATGCATATGTTCCTATACTTAAGCCAAGAAAAAAATATAAATGCCAATTATAACTACCACAAAGGTTACTGTATCACACAAATAAGGGTATGCGCAGAATATCATGGAACAGAGAAATCACAGAAGGCTTTCCAGAAGCATTGGTATCTAAGATGAATCCTAAAATCTAAGCAGGTATTACAGAAAAAAAGAAGGAACAGTCTACATCAGACTTTTTCAACCTCAGCACTCTGATATTTTGGGCTAAGTCTATCACGGGGGCGGGAGACACCCTGTTTTGTAGGATGTTGAAAGAGCATCCTTGGCCTCTACCCATCTGATACTGGAAGTATTATCCAAGTATGAAAACCAAAAATGTCTCAACATATTGTCAAATGTCCCCTAGGGACGTGGAGAGCAAATACTGCCTCTTGTTGAAAACCACTGTTGGAGATTTCTGTTGTCCAAAGTGGTAGCCACTAGCCGCATTTGGCTATTTAACTTCAAATTAATTAGAATTAAAATTAAAAGTTAACTCCTCAGTCACACTAACCACTGTTCATGTATTAAGTAGGTACACATGACTACTGATTACCATACTGAATAGCGCATATACAATATAAAACATTTCTACCACCATAGAAAGTTTCATGGATAATGCTGTTATAGACTGAGGGAGTAAATATTCTCTTCTACTCCACAGCTTGCTGATAGGCAGTGGGGAGAGTGGAGAAAGATAAGGTTAGACAAAAATGGTAAGGTCTGAGTATGAAGAATCTTCCAGGCCATAAGGCAGAGCAATAGGGAACCAATGAAAACCTTTAAGCAATGGTGTGAAACAAATGGAACTTTATAAAGATGACTATGATGACAGTGTGGAGAAAAGAAAGAATGTGGAAAGACTAGAAGCAGAAAAAGAGTTGCAGTATCTCAAATAATTATGATGATCTAAATTAATGTAGTAGTAGTAGGAATAGGCAAAAATAGAGCAACCAAGGAATTGCTTTTAGGACCTGGTAACTGACTAGTTGAAAAGCAGGGTGAGGAAGAGTTGAGACTGACTTCTAGGTTTTTAGGTTAGATGAGTCAGTACCATTCACTAAGACAGTATGACAGACATACTGAACCATGAATAATAAACCCAGAAATGTTCATGTCCTAATCTTTGAACCCCTGGGAATTTGCATTGCAAAAAGGGCTTTGCAGATAGGACTAAGTTAAGAATATTAAAACGGGGATATTATCTTGGCTTGTCTGACCAGGATCAATATATACTCAGGTATCCTGGTGAGAGTGAGGTTTAAGGAGATTTGACTACAAAAAAGAGCCTTGTCAGAGTGATGCAATGTAAGAAAGACTCAAGCAGCCATTAATGGCTTTGAAGATGCAGCTATCAGAAGCTAAAAAAGGCAAAGAAACATCTTCTTCCCTTAGAGTCTCCAGAAAAAACAAAATAAAACAAAAAACCCATGGCACTGCTAACAACTTAGTTTTATTCCTGTGAGACCCACGTCAGACTGCTGGCCCACAGAACTCTTAAAATAATCTGTTATTTTATGCAGCCTCTAAATTTGTGTTGATTTGTTATAGCAGCAATAGGAAACTAAAACAGATAGGTACAGAATTGAGGGTATGATAGGAGTTTGGCTCTGGAAAAGTTGAGTTGAAGTATCTATGTGACATCCCAGTAAAACTGATCAGCTGACACAGAGTTGGATATATGGGCCTAGAGCTTAGGATGGAGACATATAACTAGGAGTCATCAGTATAATGAGATTAATTGAAACCATCAAAGTAGATTACTTTGGACAAATACAGACAAAATACAAAGGAACAGACACCCTGAAGGAACGGCCTAAAATGTAACATGAAAACCAGGATAGTGTGGCATCTTAAAGGATTTAAAAAATGAGACTGTACCAAAATGGGGGGACGAGGGGTTAGCGTGTGTAAGGAAATGGACAACAGGGAGAAATGAAAAAGGGCTGTCAGCTGGGACTGATATTACCTATAATATTCAGCAGTAAGGGGTCATGGTATCTTTTCTAAATGTAAGTTTTAGAGGAGTGGTATTAGAAGATTTTTGTTACTGGGGTTCAAAACTGAATGGAAGGTGAGACATGAGACTAAGTACAATCAACACTTTGACTAAACTTTGACTTTACTCTTGTAAAAGGAAAAAGATACAGTGGTAGCTAGAAAAAGGTTGTGGATTGCAGGAAAGATTTCTTTTTTAAAGATGAGGGTAAAATTAAGCATTTAACTATTAATGAAAATAGGCCAGTATAAAATAAGAAAATAAAGAAGTAGGAGAAAGAAAATAAATCATGACATGAATTCTGAGATGGGAAGGGATGGGACCTAGACAGTCGGGAGAGAGAGATCAGCATTCAGACAGGCAGGACAACTCTTCTGTTGAGAGATAAGGGAAAGAAGACAAGAACTGGTATATAACTGAGCAAATACTAAGTTAGGGGCAAGAAATGGCATTAATTTAGTGGAGTACCTACACGGCAACTTCCTATGTTCTCAGAGAAGTAGAAGGCAAGATCATTTGCTGGCAGCAAGAAAAGAAGAGGTGAGTTTAATAGCTTGAGTTAAAGAAGTTTGAAATAGGTTTAGTGAAGAATAGTGGAAAATAAATCACTAAAGAAACAGAGGGTGAGAAGGGGCCTATATATTTTATTGAGTCCTTAAAATAGCTGTTAATAGACTTCTGCATGTGGCCGCAGCGGAGTACCTGATACTGCAGCAACTCTCCTAGCTCCACCATCTCAAAACATGAACAAAATACAGAAAACACGTGTTTTCAGAAACTGGACAACAAAAAGTAAAGACTATTAGACCTGAGAGAGAAAAAAACAAATGAGATGCTACTACCTGAAGACAACGTGACTGTTGGTGCAGAAAGGAGCAACTCAAGCAGAGCAAGGCAGTACTGCAGAACTAAAGAGAAAGAAGTTAGTGTTCAAAGTGGCAAAGTACCATATGGAAGAAAGATAAAGAAACAGCTTCAAAATCTACACAAATCTCTATGTAGACTTGGAATCTATAGGTGAAAACTAAACTGTATATGTAGATAAAAATTCCGTTAAGACTGGGCAAAGAGCTACTGGTGATCTACAATTGGTTGACAAATGTTCCAGTTTTGCTGAAACAAACTTCAATACACTTTAAAGAAGAGAAGAAAACTCAAATGCTCAAAAAAACCATAAAAATCAGTGTTCAGCACTAACATAAAAAGTATTAGATATGCAAAGAAGCAGAAAAATATAACCTGTAACTGCAACAAAAATCAGGAAATAAAATGGACCACAGGCTAGATACGGTGGCTCACGCCTGTAATCCAAACACTTTGGGAGGCCAAGGTGGGTAGCTCACCTGAGGTGATGATTTTGAGACCAGCCTGGCCAAAATGGTGAAACCCCATCTGTACTAAAAATATAAAAAATTAGCCGGGTGTGGAGGCAGGCACTTGTAATCCCAGCTACTCCAGAGTTCAAGCAAGAGAATTGCCTGAACCCAGAATGCAGAGGTTGCAGTGCGCCAGGGACGTGCCGCTGCACTGCAGTCTGGGCATCAAGAGTGAAACTCTTGTCTCAAAAAACAAAAACAAAAACAAAAACAAAAACAAAACAAAACAAAACAAAAGGCTGGGCATCGTAGCTTACACCTGTAATCCCAGTACTTTCGGAGGCCAAGGCAGGGGGATCGCCTGAGGTCAGGAGTTCAATACCAGCCTAGCCAACATGATGAAACTTTGTCTCTACTAAAAAAAATAAATAAAATAATAAAATAAAATAAAAAAATAGAAAAACTAGCTGGGCATGGGGGCGGGTGCCTGTATTCTCAGCTACTTGGGAGGCTGAGACAGGAGAATCGCTTGAATCCAGGAGGCAAAGATTGCAATGAGCTGAGATCGTGCCACTGTACTCCAGCCTGGGTGACAGAGACTCCATCTCAAAAAAAAAAAAAAAAAAAAAGGGGGGATTACAAAAATGACAGAGATAATACAATTAGCAATCAAATAATTTAAGACAGGTATTTAAGACAGAAACAAAATGATAGAGATAATAGACAAAATAAAAGAGAAACAAATGGTAGAGGTACTCCAATTAGCAGTCAAGGAGGGAATTTAAGACAAACAAAATGATAGAGATGATATAGAAAATGATAGAGATACAAATGGTACAGATACTACAACTAGCAGTCAAGGAGGGAATTTGAGACAAGTATTTACGAAAGGAACAAAATGAAGGATATAAAAAAGAACTATAAAAAAGTAGAATTTCAGGCCATGCACAGTGGCTCATGCCTGTAATCCCAGCACTTTGAGAGGCCAGTGTTGAGAGATAGCTTGAGGCCAGGAGTTGGAGAACAGCCTGGCCAACATGGTAAAACGCTGTCTCTACTAAAAATACAAACATTAGCTGGGCATGGTGGCAAGCTACTTGGAAGGCTAAGGCAAGAGAAACACTTGAATCTGGGAGGCGGAGGCTGCAGTGAGCCGAGATCTGCCACTGCACTCCAGCTTGGACAACCAAAGTGAAACTCCATCTCAAAAAAAAAACAAAACAAAACCCAATTTGAATTTCTAGAACTGAAAAAATATAAGATCTAGAAGAGAAAATTTATTGGATGGAATTTATAGCAGGTTAGATACTTTGGTGGAAAAATATGAAATATGATTATACAGAAATAGAAACTATTAGTAAGTACAGAAAAACTGTTTGACAAAAATCAGCATATGGCCAGATGTGGTGGCTTGCACCTGTAATCCCACCACTTTGGGAAGACAAGACGGGTAGATTGTATGGTCAAGAGATACAGGCCATCCTGAACAACACGGTGAAACCTGTCTGTACTAAAATTACAAAAATTAGCTGGGCTTGATGGCACATGCCTATAGTCGCAGCTACTAGAGCGGCTGAGGCAGGAGAATTGCTTCAACCTGGAAGGTGGAGGGTGCAGTGAGTGTGATTCCACCACCGCACTCCAGCCTAGGAACAGAGCGAGACTCATCTCAAAAATAAAAACCAAAAACAAAACCAAAAATACAGCATGTAACTATGATTAAAAAAAAAAAAAAAGTCTTAGCAAAATAGACACAGACAGTAACACATTTAACCTGATGAAGAGTATCCATGAACAGGCTAAAATTAACTTCCTATTGTATGGTGAATGAATCATGTTTTTTCCTTAAGATCAGAAACAAGGCAAAGAAATTCTCTCTCAGATTTCTATTCACCTACCTCCCAGAGCTCCTAGCAGTACAATAAGGTAAGCAAAAGAAACTGGCATATAAACTTTCTTTATTCATAGATAATATGATTGGGTGGGCAGAAAATCCTAAAGACTACATAAAAGTAACTAGATTTAATAGGTTATTTAGCAAGTTTGCTGGTTACAAGATCAATATAACTATTAGTAATAAAACAATGGAAAACAAAAATTTTTAAATGCCATACTTGGTAGCATCGCAAAACTTTAGTTTTAATAAAATGTCTACAAAACCTATACACAGAAAATAACAAAACATGCTGAAAGAAATTATAGAAGAACCAACTGAAATGGAGATACACCAAGCTCATGAATTAAAATTTGTTAATAAGACATCAATTGTCCCCAAATTGATCCATAAATTGATTTAATCCCAACAAAAATCCAAGTACAACGTTTTTAAAAAATAAAAATTGACAAAGTAAAATTTATATGAAAATGCTAGAAAAAATCTGAACCATTTATATTACCTGGTATCAAAATTTTCTATAAAGCACAGTAAACAAGGCAGTGTAGTGATGTCAAAGAGGCAGACACAGCAATCAACGGGAAAAAAAGAGTCTAGAAAAAGATCCACATATAATGATTTTTTTTTTATATAGGAGTTGACTGGGGAGGGGTTGACTTTCCAATAAATGGTGCCAGAAAACTGGATATCTGAGATGGCCAAATAGGAACAGCTCTGGAGTGCAGTTCCCAGTGAGAATGCAGAGGGTGAGTAATCACTACATTTCTAAATGAATTTTTACTGCCCAAAGACCAGGAGATTCCCAGGCAGAAAAGCGCCACATCTCCAGCAAAGCTGGTGCAGCAGGTCTCTGCACAAAAACTCACATAAATATGGCCGCCTGGAATGCCTGGGAGACAGAGTCACCCATTCAACTGAAAAAAAGGGGGCTGAAATAGGGAGCCAGGTGATCTGGATTGGTGGGTCCCACCCTCACAAAGACCAGCAATCTAAAACACTCTGGATTGAGAGTTTCACAGCAAGCACAGCTGGACCTGGGACAGTCCAGCTCTGTGGGGGGAAGGGCATCCACCATTACTGAGGCAGTCCACCATTACCAAGGCAGTCCGCCATTATGGAGGCAGTCCACCATTACTGAGGCAGACCACCATTACCAAAGCAGTTTGAACTATACCTCTATAAACAAAACTGTGAGGAAGTTCACACAGCAGCTGGACACAGCAGCTCAGCAATGCCTCTGCTGGCAGACTGTGACTAGGCTACCTCCTTGCTGGGCAGGGCATCTCTGAAAAAAGGCAGCAGCATGTCAGGAACTTATAAAGCCCCACCTTCCCAGGACAGAACAGTTACAAGTTCCACTGCAGCAGACTTAAGTCCCAGCATCTCTGAACAGAACAATGGAGCTCACAGCTCAGCACTTGAGCTCCTATCAGGGACAGACTGTCTCCTCAAGCAGCTCCCCGACCCCCGTATATTCAAAGAGACCCCTCATAAAGGAGAGCTCAGGCTGACATCTGGTGGGTCTCCTTCTGGGACAAGATAACAGAAGAAGAAGCTGGCAGCAACCCTTACTTTTCTGCACCTGCCACAGGTGATCCCCAGGCAAGCAGGGTCTGGAGTGGACCTCCAGCAGTCCTGCAGCAGAGGGGCCTGACTGTTAGAAGAAAAACTAAAAAAAACAGAAATAACTTCATCAACAACAAAAAGGATGTCTACTCAGAGACCCCATCTGAAAGTCACCACCTACAAAGACCACAGGTAGGTAAATCCACAAAGATAGGAAGAAACAAGAGCAAAGAGGATGAAAACACCCAAAACCAGAATGCTTCTCCTCCTCCAAGAGATCACAACTCCTCACCAGCAAGGAAACAAGGCTAGAGAATGAGTCTGATGAATTGACAAAAATATGCTTCAGAAAGCGGGTAAAAACAAACTTCTCTGAGCTAAAAGAACATGTTCTAACCCAACATAAAGAAACCAAGAACCTTGAAAAAAGGTTTGACGAAATACTAACAAGAATAAACAGCTTACAGAGGAATATAAATGAATTGATGGACCTGAAAAAAAACCACACAATAACTTCACGCAGCATACACAAGTTTCAATAGTCAAATTGACAGAGCAGAAGAAAGAGTATCAGAGATTGAAAACCAATTCAATGAAATAAAAAGAGAAGGGAAGAATAGAGGGCAAAAAAGTAAAAAGAAATGAACAAAGCCTTCAAGAAATATGGGATTATGTGAAAGTACCTAATCTACGTTTGATAGGTGTACCTGAATGTGACAGAGAGAATGAATACGAGCTGGAAAACATTCTTCAGGATATCATCCAGGAGAATTTCCCCAACCTAGCAAGTCAGGCAAACATTCAAGTCCAGGAAATACAGAAAACAGCACAAAGACATTCCTTAAGAAGAACAACCCCAAGGCACATGATCGCCAGATTCACCAGGGTTGAAATAAAGGAAAAAATGCTAAGGGCAGCCAGAGAGAAAGGTCGGGTTACCCACAAATGGAAGCCCATCAGACTCACATCGATCTCTTGACAGAAACCCTACAAGCCAGAATAGAGTGGGGAGCCAATATTCAACATCCTTAAAAATCAACGTAGAATTTCATATCCAGCCAAACGAAGCTTCATAAGCAATGGAAAAATAAAATCCTTTATGAACAAGCAATTACTCAGAGATTTCATCACCACCAGGCCTGCGTTACAAGAGCTCCTGAAAGAAGCACTGAACATAGAAGAGAACAACCAGAACCAGCCACTCCAAAAACGTACCAAATAGTAAAGAGCATCAACACAATGAAGAAACTGTGTCAATTAATAGGCAAAACAACTAGCTAGCATCAAAATGGCAGGATCAAATTCACACATAACAATATTAACCTTAAATGTAAATGGGCTAAATGCCCCAATCAAAAGACAAAGACTGGCAAATTGGATAAAAAGCCAAAACTCATCATTGTGCTGTATCCTGGAAACCCATCTCACATGCAAGGATACACATAGGCTCAAAATAAAAGGATGGCGGAATATTTACCAAGCAAATGGAGAGCAAAAAAAAAGCAGGAGTTGCAATCCTAGTCTCTGATGAAACAGACTTTAAACCAACAAAGATCAAAAGAGACAAAGAAGGGCATTACATAATGGTAAAAGGATCAATGCAACAAGAAGAGCTAACCATCCTAAATATATACAAACTCAATACAGGCGCACCCAGACACATAAAACAAGTTCTTAACGACCTGCAAAGAGACTTAGACTCCTGCACAATAATAGTGGGAGACTTTAACAGTCCACTGTCAATATCAGACAGATCAACGAGACAGAAAATTAACAAGGATATCCAGGACTTGAACTCAGACCTGGATCAAGCAAACCTAATAGATATTTACAGAACTCTCCATCCCAAATCCACAGAATATACATTCTTCTCGGCACCACATTGCACCTAATCTAAAATTGACCACGTAATTGGAAGTAAATCACTCCTTAGCAAATGCAAAAGAATGGAAATCATAACCAACAGTCTCTCAGACCACAGTACAATCAAACTAAAACTCAGGATTAAGAAACTAACTCAGAGCCACATAGCTTCATGAAAACTGAACAATTGGCTCTTGAATGTTCAGAGCAGATAAACAATGAAATGAAGGCAGAAATAAATTTGTTCTTCGAAATCAATGAGAATGAAGACACAACGTACCAGAATCTCTGGGACACATTTAAAGCAGTGTCTAAAGGAAATTATATAGCAGTAAATGCCCACATGAGAAGCAAGGAAAGATCTTAAATCAATACCCTATGGACAAAATTGAAAGAGCCAGAGGAGCAAGATCAAAAAACTCAAAAGCTAGCAGAAGACAAGAAGTAAGTAACATCAGAACTGAAGAAGAGAGAGACACAAAAAACCTTTCAAAAAAATCAATAAATCCAGGAGCTGGTTTTTTGAAAAGATCAACAAATGGACCACTAGCCAGATTAATAAAAAAGAAAAGAGAGAAGAATCAGATAGATGCAAGAAAACATGATAAAGGGGATATCACCACTGATTCCACAGAAATACAAACTACCATCAGAGATTACTACAAACAACTCTATGCACATAAACCAGTAAACCTGGAAGAAATGGAAAAATTCCTGGCCACTTGCACCTTCCCAAGCCTAAACCAGGAAGAAGTTGAAACCCTGAATAGACCAATAACAAGGGCTGAAGTTGAGGCAGCAATTAATAGCCTACCACCCAAAAAAAGTCCAGGTCCAGATGGGTTCACAGCTGAATTCTACCAGACATACAAAGAGGAGCTGGTACCACTCCTTCTGAAACTATTCCAAACAATCCAAAAACAGAGAATCCTTCCCAGATCATTTTATGAGACCAATATCATCCTGAAACCAAAACCTGGCAGCGAATCAACAAGAAAACTTCAGGCTAATATCCATGATGAACATAGGTGCAAAAATCTTCAATAAAATACTTACAAACTGATTGCAACAGCACATCAAAAAACTTATCCACCATTATCAAGTAGGCTTCATCCCAGGGATGCAAGGCTGGTTCAACATATGCAAGTCTATAAATATAATTCACCACATAAACAGAACCAAAGACAAAAACCACATGATTATCTCAATAGATGCAGAGAAGGCCTTCAACAAAATTCAACAATGCTTTATGCTAAAAATGCTGAATAAACTAGGTATTGACAGAACCTATCTCAAAATAATAAAAGCTATTTATGACAAATCCAAAGCCAATATCATACTAAATGGGCAAAACCTGGAAGCATTCCCTTTGAAATCTGGCACTAGACAAGGATGCCCTCTCTTACCACTCCTATTCAATATAGTATTGGAAGTTCAGGCCAGAGCAATCAGGCAAGAAAAAGAAATAAAGGGTATTCAATTAAGAAAGGAGGAAGTCAAATTATCTCTATTTTCAGATGACATGACTGTGTATTGAGAAGACCATATCGTCTTCTAAATACACAGTCATGTGTATTTATCTAAAATCTCCTGAAACTGAGAAGCAACTTCAGCAAAGTCTCAGGATACAAAATCAATGTGCTGAAATTACAAGCATTCCTATATATCAAAAACAGACTTAAAGAGAGCCAAATCAAGAATGAACTGCCATTCACAACTGCTACAAAGAGAATAAAATACCTAGGAATACAAACTAACAGGGAATGTAAAGAACCTCTTCAAGGAGAATTATGAACCACTTTTCAAGGAAATAAGAGAAGATGCAAGCAGATGTAGAAATATTCCATGCTCATGGTTAGGAAGAATCAGTATCGTGGAAATGGCCATACTGCCCAAAGTAATTTAAAGATTCAATGCTATCCCCATCGAGCTACCTATGACCCTCTTGACAGAACTGGAAAAAACCACCTTAAACTTCATATGGAACCAAAAGAGAGCCCGCATAGCCAAGTCAATTCTAAGCAAAATGAACAAAGTGGGAGGCATCAGATGACCTGACTTCAAACTGTCCTACAAGGCTACAGTAATCAAAACAGCATGGTACTGGTACCAAAACAGAGATATAGACCAATGGAACAGAACAGAGGCCTCAGAGGAAATACAACATATCTACAACCATCTGATCTTTGACAAACCTGACAAAAACAAGCAATGGGGAAAGGATTCCCTGTTTAATAAATGCTGTTGGGAAAACTGGCTAGCCACGTGCAGAAAGCAGAAACTGGATTCCTTCCTGACACCTTACACTAAAATTAACTCCAGATGGATTAAAGACTTAAACATAAGACATAACAACATGAAAAACCCAAGAATAAAACCTAGGCAAAACCATTCAGGACATAGGCATAGGCAAGGACTTCATGACCAAAACACCAAAATCATGACTAAAACACCAAAAGCACTGGCAACAAAAGCCAAAATAGATAAATGGGATCTAATTAAACTCCAGAGCTTCTGCACAGCAAAAGAAACATCATTAGAATGAACCAGCAACCAACAGTATGGGAAACATTTCTGCAATCTACCCAGCTGACAAAGGGCTAATATCCACAATCTATAAAGAACTAAAACAGATTTACAAGAAAAAAGCAAACAAACCCATCCAAAAGTGGGCAAAGGACATGAACAGACACTTTTCAAAAAAAGACATATATGAGGCCAATAAACATATGAAAAAATGCTCATCATCACTGGTCATTGGAGAAATGCAAATCAAAACTACATTGAGATACCATCTCACGCCATTTAGAATGGCGATCATTAAAAAATCTGGAGACGACAGATGCTAGACAGGATGTGGAGAAATAGGAACACTTTTATACTGTTGGTGGGAGTATAAATTAGTTCAACCAATGTGGAAGATGGTGTGGCAATTCCTCAAGGACCTAGAAATAGAAATTCCATTTGACCCAGCAATCCCATTACTGGGTATATATCCAAAGGTTTATAAATCATTCTGTTATAAAGACACATGCACAGGTATGTTCATTGCGGCACTGTTTGCAATAGCAAAGACTTGGAACCAACCCAAATGCCCATCGATGATAGACTGGAAAGGGAAAATGTGGCACATATACACCAGGAATACTATGCAGCCATAAAAAAAAACAATGAGTTCGTGTCCTTTGTAGGGATATGGATGAACTTGGAAACCATCATTCTCAGTAAATTGACACAAGAACAGAAAATTCAACACCGCATGTTCTCACTCACAGGTGGAGGCTGAACAATGAGAACACATGGACACAAGGAGGGGAGCATCACACACTGGGGTCTGTTGGGGGAGACTAGGGGAGAAACAGCAGGGGGTAGGGAGTTGGGGAGGAATAACATGGGGAGAAATGCCAGATATAGGTGATGGGGATGGAGGCAGCAAACCACACTGCCATGTATATACCTATGTAACAAATCTGCATGTTTTTCACATGTGCCCGCAGAACCTAAAGTGCAGTTATATATATATATATATATAAACAAAACTGGATATTCATCCATAATGTAAAAAATGAACCTTGAAGTTCACCTTAAAGCAAACACAAATTTAACACATAATGGTTCAAACATCTAAAAGAAAAACACTACGACTATAAAACTTGTAGAATAAAATGTAATAAAATATAAGAAGATTGAGATATCTGGAAATGCAAGTGAAGAGGTTGGCTAATTCTTTCTACAACTATAAAAAGACATAAAACGGTCAGAAACTAGGTTCTGGAAACTAACTACAGGAAAACAACATACCGCAAAGTGTTTAGTCTAAAGACTATTGAACTTCAGGTAGCAGTAACTATGAGAGTCTTTATTATTCTTGCTTATGGCTGCCACCCTGACCTATCCCCATGAAACCATATGGGTTTGAACAGTAGTGCTGCTAGGATGAGGCAGGCTATATTTAAACATACAAAGAAAAGCAGAACAACAATGGGTCAGACAACAGGTACTCTAGTAAAGATAGAGAAACTACAGCATAAAGATAATCAAAGAAAAAAATAAATAGAGCTTCAGAGAGACAAGAAAAATAAGATCAATCATTTCAACATATGTGAAATGGGAATTTTAGAAGGGGAGAAACAAGGGCTTGAAAAAGTATTCAGAAGATAATGGCTGAAAACATCCCAAATCCAACTAATCTATGTGAGCTCAACAAAACCCACGTAGGACAAACAGAAAGTGATCTACTATATACATAGTCAAACTGTTAAAAGTCAGGGAGAGAAAAGTGAATGACTGAAAAAATGAATCTAAGATAAATCTTAACACCAACAAAATAAAACTTATGTAAAGGAAGACAATGATATAATTAATGGCTGATGTCCAAAAGGCAATGGAATAACATATTCAAAATAATAAAAGAAAAAACAAGCAAACAAAACTGTAAACTAGAAATTCCATTTCCAGCTAAACTATGTTTTAAAACTGAAGGTAAAGTAAAGACATTCACAGATAGACTGAGAAAATTCATTACAAACAAACCTGTGGTATAAGAAACACTAGAAGAAGCTTTAGACTGAAAAGAATCATCCTTGATTCCTCTGTTTCCCCTCCACATTCAATCTATCAACAAGCAAAGTCTACCAGCTTTATATCCAAAATATTCCTTAAATCCACCTACTTAAAAAAAAAAAAAATTCCATTGCCATCATCTGAGTAAGAGCCTTGAATTATCTAGTGGACTTCTGCAATAGCCTAACTAGTTTTCCGGCTTCTACTCATATCCCCCTACAATCCACTGTTCCAACTATAGCCAGGGTATTAAAAAAAATTGGATTGCACTATTCTCTGCATAAAATCCTCTAATCAGCTTCCCATGCACATAGGATATTACTTGCCATGACTAAATATGCAATACACAAACAACTCCCTGCTTGAACTTTTCTATCGCTCTCTACTTCCTTCCATAAGTTCTAGCACACTGGGATCCTGTATTCTTCAAATATCCCAAACTCATTCCTCCTTTAAAATTTTTGTACCTACTGTTCCTCTTCTACCTTGTGTGTATCACTGGCAGATCATGACTCAAGGGTGGCTTCTTATTACTCAGGTCACCACTCAAATGTCATCTCCTCAGAGAAGCTTTCCCGGGCCACCCTATCTAAGGTTACCCTACCTACCACTGCCTGCCTGCCTTTGCCTTTTAAAAATTGTGTTGTATCTTTATCGTTATCTGAATTATAGTGCTTACTTATTTGCTCACTTTTTTAATGTCTACCTCACCCAATAAAACAAAAGGATCATGAGAGGAGAGGTCTTAGTATCTTGTTCATCACTGTATGTCTAGGAACTAACAGTATTTTAAAATTACTGAGTAAAAAGTTACATACATTCTAAAACACTAAAATATAAACACTTCTGAAGTCTTAAAAGACTTTAAAAAGACTTTTGTTCTTACTTAGCATTTTATAAATGTCATATTTTATAATGTATACCAATCTTCTTCTGCCTCTTTTCAATGAAGAGACAAAATGAGTAATGCTCCAAAGTTATCTCAAGTATTGCAAAGAAAGTAGGTAGCCTTAGATAGACAAGAACTGTGTCTGTCTTGCTTACCACTGTACTCTGGTACCAAGAACAGGGTCTAGTATATGATAATCATGAAATAATTACAGAATGACACATAAACAATTAGACTTTTAAGAGCTGGAAGACAGGGGAAATGCTCTGGGGGTTGGTGGGAATGTGTTACTCCCTCCATCCCCAATCACCACTTTCCCAGGTCTTAAGAGTACTCTTGAATATATCTCTTAAAAACAGACTAGATTTCTTAAGGGCAGAGAATATGTCTTTTCTGTTTGGTATCCCCTATGAGTAAAACTGTTCAATAATTTTGTTTAATAATTTTTTGAACGAAATGCAAGAGCACTGGTGTCTTCATTTGTAAAAGGGAGGTGACAAGATTACTTACTTCAAAGGTTTATTATAAGACAAAAAATAAAAAACCCAAAAAACAACTACACACACACACACACACACACACACACACACACGCAAACAAAACAAAAGGAAGAGTAAGTGAAAAGGAAAAGAAAAACAACTCCACAAAATCCTCTTTTAGCTATTAGGCTAGAAAAGTAAAAGAAAACTGATTAAATTATATCTTCTCCTATAAACTATTCCTATTTATTCACCTATCTAGAAGATAATAACATAAGCTAATAAGATATACTATTTCAGCACCAGACACTGAAACAGACCACCACCACCACCATCACCACCACCACCAATCTCAGGTTAGCTGATAAGCAAGAACCAAACTTGGATAGAACTTTTGCAGTTACAAGCAGGAAAAGAGAACTAACCACACTGACAATTTTGGAAATCTAACAGTACAGAGCCTTTGTATGTTCCAAACTCTAGAGGGTAGCCTTTCAGCAGGGATGTTATGAAAGAAATCAGCAGTATTCCAGATGTCCCAGTAGCTGCATGCTCCTTCCCTCACACTTTTAAGAGAAGACCTAAGAAACTACAACTATACTAACACAATCTAAATTTAAACTATTATTGTGGCTTTAAATCTTAAAAGCTGGCAACCCAACAAAAACTAATCCACTAAGCATCTGAAAAGCTTTTTTAAAACAAATTTTTACAGTTTATTAAGTAGAATCTATTATTATTGCTTAATTCCCACAGGCTAGCAACCAAAACATGAAAGATATGCTATCTCAACAAAACTAATCCATTAAACATCTTTAAAAACTTTTCTCTAAACAAATTCTTACAAAGTTATTAGAATCGAAAAATAAATATCCAGTTTAACTAAATGTTTGTTTAAGCAATCTTTCAGTAAAAGCCAGTAAGATTCAAAAACATGTAATTACCTAAGATTGTGATTTTATTATTGATGAGATATAGGAAAGTATCTAGATAGCTAATAAACAATTCACCAGAGGGGGCTGTAATTAAAATGTCAAATTTTATTCACTGGAGTTGGATTATATTTAAAATCAACATTTCCTTAAAAATTTTATATTTTATATTGTGGTAAAAACCTTATTGCAAAAAAACTTTAAGATTAGTTATTTCACTTACCAAAATGCAGTCCACTTTAGATTGTACAGTTTTGCTAAAAGAAAGAGAAAGTTAGGTTAGTAAATGAAAATTTTATGAAATATCTGCAAAATTCTCAGTAAGATATGGTAATTTAGTCTTCCTTACTATGAAAAAAATAAATACAGCATCCTACTAAGATTAAGGATGGTAGCCTAAAACTGTGTTTTTCACAAAGCAAAACAAAAATCTATTTCCCATTCATTGTACTAAATTTAATCTTAAAGCATGGTCAAAATATTTCCTAAGTTTATTTTGAGTAAACAATTTTTAACAGTATATAAATGCACATTTATTACTATACTTAAAAGTATGGCACAGAGCTTGCAGTAATTATGATTTTTACTGTTTGCCTGCCACTCTGGACAATAATTTGCTTAGCACTTAAAAGTCATAATGATATACTGCAATCTGTACCTTGTAAGACTTGATACATAAAAGATTCTGTTCCCCCAACCCGTCTCTACACATAGACACACAAACCAGTAACAAGAATCCCTATACATAAAGGCAATAAAAAAAAGATTAATATAATAATAAATTGGCCAGGAGAGGTGGCTCACGCCCATAATCCCAGCACTTTGAGGCTGAGGCAGGCGGATCACGAGGTCAGGAGATCGAGACCATTCTGGCCAACGTGGCAAAACCCTGTCTCTACTAAAAATACAAAAATTAGTTGGGTGTGGTGGCTCGTGCCTGTAATCCCAGCTACTCGGGAAGCTGAGGCAAGAGAATCACTTGAACCAGGGAGTCGGAGGTTGCAGTGAGCTGAGAATACACCACTGCACTCCAGCCTGGATGACAGAGCGAGACTCCATCAAAAAATAAAAAAGGAAATAAACAATACGATAAAGCCATTATACATCAATTTAACTGAACTACTGAATATAAGTGAAATGTTAATAAATAACACAAATGAGGCCAGTATAAAAAACAACTATTGCAAACTTTGGATTTTGTTGTAACATAAAGGAAAGTGAAAATGCAAAGAAATTGTGCAAGATGTTCAGGAACAGTTTACACACAATCTTTAAAACATGTTAAAACCAAATTGTCTTCTGCAAGAGTTTCTAAAGCCAAATAAATGTAAACCAAAACTGGTTATTTGCCTTTTTATGTAGCCATACAGCTAAGCTATAATGTAAAAAAAATCATATTGAAATTTCATTTAACACAATCATTAATAACATTTTATACCTGTACATTTTCTAAACGATAAAATATGACTGGATTCAGTTTAATTGCAAAGTTCAGAATGACTAAAAATAACAAAAAAGTAAAGGATAACTGTAGATTAAGAGGGAATGAAATCCCCTTCCCAAAATCCAACAAATATTTTTAGAGGTTTTTGTTTGTTTGTTTGTTTGTTTGTTTGTTTGTTTTTGAGACGGAGGTTTGCTCTATTGCCAGGCTGGAGTGCAGTGACGTGTAATTGGCTCACTGCAAGATTTTGCAAAGATCTTCCCTTCTTTTTGCAGATGATATTAATCCTTAGTCTTTACCATGGCCATAAAAGCCCTGTATGACCCAATCCTCTGTTATCTTTCTGGTCTAATCTCATAGTAGTCTATTCTTCATTCATTCTGCTCTAGCCAGGTGGCCTCCGTGATAGCAGTATGGCAAGAGTGGGCCCTGCACCAGCTTGATCTGTCACCCTCTAGGACTTTTCTCCTACATAACTTACCCCTTTACTTTCTTTGTTACCTTGCTCCATGTTATCTTTAACACAGTTTCTCCCTGACTTCCCCATATAAAATACTCCCAATCACTCTATATAGCTCTCATTGTGCTTGATTTTTCATCATTCCACTTATCATCTTCCATATTATAATTTTATTAATTTGTTTACCAGCTATCTTCCTTGACTAGAACTTAAACTTCATGAGAGCAGGCTTTGTCTGTATTGCTCACTGCTGCTATCATCTGGTACATGTATTCAATAAAATCTGCTGAATGAATAAGTGACAAAAAAAATTCAGTCCCCTAGATGAAGAAAAGCCCTTGGAAAGACTGGGACCACTTAAGAATGAGTTTTTATATAAATTAGTATGAAAATGAAATGTTTATTTTATAACATATAGATCTCAACATATTTTCATTCTACCAGTAACTGACTACTCTATGGGATTATCTAAGGAGGATTGTTATATCTACCATCCTCTAAAAGATACATGTAATGATAAAGCTCTAAAAGGTACATGCGGGAATGCTGGGAAGATGGCCGCCTAAGAACAGCTCAGGACTTCAGCTCCCAGTGAAAGTGCAGAGGGTGAGTGGACGCCGCATTTCCAGACGAACTCTTATTGCCCACAGACCAGGAGATACCCAGGCAGAGGGGTCGCCAGCATCGCAGTCCCAGCCGGTGCGGCTGTTTTGGCCCCCGCGGGGCTGATTCCGCCCGCGCGGCTGCAGTGACCACTCCCTGTTGCTGCCGTTCTCCGTACAAAAGCCACTGGTCTGGGAGCCCTCTTAGCTGGCGAGCAGAGCCCTGAGACGGCAGAATAGCCCATTCATCTGAAATAGCGAGTCAGGCCAGGAGATTCCTAGGCAAAAAATCCGCCAGGAGCCGGCGCCGCAGTTCGGGCCGACTCCGTGAGTCGCAGCACGGGAGATCCTGGCGCCTTTTCAACAAGCGACCAGAACGCGGGGTCATTCAACTTAAAAGAAAAGACTCTGAGTCAGGGAGCCAGGTGATCAGGCTCCGTTGGTCCCACCCCTCTACCCCCAACAACAACGAAAACAAAAACAGTAATTGGAAACCCTCTGGGTTGAGCCCTTCAAACCAAGCACAGCTGAACCCGGACGGTCCGGCTCCGTGGGGGAGGGGTTTCCGCCATTACTGAGACTCTCCACCGCTACGGAGGCAGGCCGCCGTTGCCGAGGCAACCTGCCACAACAGAGAGAGTCCACCATAACAGAGGCGGGGCCACCATTGCCGAGACAGTTCTAACTACGCCCTTATAAAAAGGACTACAGGAAAGAGCTCAGGGCAGCTGGGCGGAGCCCACAGCAGCTCAGCAAAGCCCCTGCGGGCAGGCAGTGGCTAGGCATGCTGCTAGCTGGGCGGGTCCGACCTGAAAGAAAAATCAAAAAAGGCAGTAGTGCAAGGGAAACTCATAAAGCTCCAACTCACTGGGACAGAGACAGACAACAGGTGGATAAACCCACAAAAATGGGAAGAACCCAGCGCAAAAAGGATGAAAACTCCCGAAACCAGAACACCTCTCCTCCTAAAAGGGATCACAACTCCTCACCAGCAAGGGAACCAGACCGGATGGAGAAGGAGGGTGATGAAATGACAGAATCAGACTTCAGAAGGTGGGTAGTAAGAAACTACAATGAGCTAAAAGAACATGTTCTAACCCATCGCAAAGAAAATAGGAACCTTGAAAAAAGATTGGACGAACTGCTGACGAGAATGGACAGCATAGAGAGGAGTATAAATGAATTGATGGAGCTGAAAAACGCAACACGAGAACTTCGTGAAGCATGCACAAGCTTCAACAGCCGAACTGACCAAGCAGAAGAAAGGATATCAGAGGTCGAAGATCAACTCAATGAAATAAAAAGAGAAGGCAAGAACAGAGAAAAAAGCACAAAAAGGAATGAACAAAATCTTCAAGAAATGTGGGACTATGTGAAAAGACCTAATCTACGTCTGATAGGTGTACCTGAATGTGATGAAGAGAATGAATCCAAGCTGGAAAATACTCTTCAGGATATTATCCAGGAAAACTTCCCTAACCTAGCAAGACAGACCAATATTCAAATCCAGGAAATACAGAGAACACCACAAAGATATTCCTCAAGAAGAGGTACCCCAAGGCACATAATCGTCAGATTCACCAGGGTTGAAATGAAAGAGAAAATGCTAAGGGCAGCCAGAGAGAAAGGTCGGGTTACCCACAAAGGGAAGCCCATTAGACTCACAGCAGATCTCTCAGCAGAAAACCTACAAGCCAGAAGAGATTGGGGGCCAATATTCAACATCCTAAAAGAAAAGAACTTTCAACCCAGAATCTCCTATCCAGCCAAACTCAGCTTCATAAGTGAAGGAAAAATAAAATCCTTTGTGAACAAGCAAGCACTCAGAGATTTCATCACCACCAAACCTGCTCTACAAGAACTCCTGAAAGAGGCTCTACACATGTAAAGGAACAACCAGTACCAGCCACTCCAAAAACACACCAAATGGTAAAAAAGCATCAACACAATCAAGAATCTGCATCAACTAACCAACAAAACAGCCAGGTAGCATCAAAATGACAGCATCAAATTCACACATAACAATACTATCCCTAAATGTAAATGGACTAAATGCTCCAATCAAAAGACACAGACTGGCAAATTGGATAAAAAGCCAAAACCCATCAGTGTGCTGTATCCAGGAAACCCATCTTACATGCAAGGATACACAAAGGCTCAAAATAAAGGGATGGAGGAAGATCTACCAAGCAAATGGAGAGCAAAAAAAGGCAGGAGTAGCAATTCTCATCTCTGATAAAATACACTTTAAAGCAACAAAGATCAAAAGAGACAAAGAAGGACATTACATAATGGTAAAAGGATCACTGCAACAAGAAGAGCTAACGATCCTAAATATATACGCACCCAATACAGGAGCACCCAGATACATAAGGCAAGTTCTTAATGACTTACAAAGAGACTTAGACTCCCACACAATAATAGTGGGAGACTTTAACACCCCATTGTCAATATTAGACAGATCATCCAGACAGAAAATCAACAAGGATATCCAGGACCTGAATACAGACCTGGAACAAGCAAACCTAATAGACATTTACAGAACTCTCCACCCCAAATCCACAGAATATACATTCTTCTCAGCACCACATCACACCTACTCTAAAATTGACCACATAATTGGCAATAAATCGCTCCTCAGCAAATGCAAAAGAACAGAAATCATAACAAACAGTCTCTCAGACCACAGTGCAATCGAGTTAGAACTCAGAATTCAGAAACTAACTCAGAACCGCACAGCTTCATGGAAACTGAACAACTGGCTCTTGAATGTTGACTGGATAAACAATGAAATGAAGGCAGAAATAAAGATGTTCTTCGAAACCAATGAGAACGAAGACACAACATACCAGAATCTCTGGGACACATTTAAAGCAGTCTCCAGAGGAAAATATATAGCAATGAGTGCCCACATGAGAAGAAAGGAGAGATCAAAAATTGACACCCTGTCATCAAAATTGAAAGAGCTAGAGGAGCAAGATCAAAAAAACTCAAAACCTAGCAGAAGACAGGAAATAACTAAGATCAGAGCAGAACTGAAGGAAATAGAGACACAAAAAACTCTTCAAAAAATCAATAAATCCAGGAGCTGGTTTTTTGAAAAGATCAACAAAATAGACAGACCACTAGCCAGATTAACAAAAAAGAAAAGAGAGAATAACCAAATTGATGCAATAAAAAAACGGTAAAGGGGATATCACCACAGATTCCACAGAAATCCAAACTATCATCAGAGATTATTACAAACAACTCTATGCACATAAACTAGTAAACCTGGAAGAAATGGATAAATTCCTGGACACCTGCAACCTCCCAAGCCTAAACCTGGAAGAAGCCGAAACCCTGAATAGACCAATAACATGGTCTGAAGTCGAGGCAGCAATAAAGAGCCTACCACCCAAAAAAAGCCCAGGTCCAGATGGGTTCACAGCTGAATTCTACCAGACATACAAGGAGGAGCTGATACCATTCCTTCTGAAACTATTCCAGACAATCCAAAAAGAGGGAATCCTTCCCAAATCATTTTACGAGACAAACATCATCCTGATACCAAAACCCGGCAGAGACTCAAAAAGAAAAGAAAATTTCAGGCCAATATCCATGATGAACATAGATGCAAAAATCTTCAATAAAATACTGGCAAACCGATTGCAACAGCATATCAAAAAGCTCATCCACCATGATCAAGTAGGATTCATCCCGGGGACGCAAGGATGGTTCAACATACGCAAGTCCATAAACGTAATCCACCACATAAACAGAACCAAAGACAAAAACCACATGATTATCTCGATTGATGCAGAGAAGGCTTTTGACAAAATTCAACAACCCTTTATGCTAAAAACCCTCAATAAACTAGGTATTGACGGAACGTATCTCAAAACAATAAAAGCTATTTACGACAAACCAACAGCCAATATCATACTGAATGGGCAAAAACTGGAAGCATTCCCTTTGAAATCTGGCACTAGACAAGGATGCCCTCTCTCACCACTCCTATTCAATATAGTACTGGAAGTTCTAGCCAGAGCAATCAGGCAAGAAAAAGAAATAAAGGGTATCCAAATTGGAAAGGAGGAAATCAAATTGTCTCTATTTGCAGATGACATGATTGTATATCTGGAAGACCCCATCATCTCAGCCCAAAATCTCCTGAAATTGATCAACAACTTCAGCAAAGTCTCAGGATACAAAATCAACGTGCAAAAATCACAAGCATTCCTATACACCAGTAATAGACTTCAAGAGAGCCAAATCAAGAACGAACTGCCATTCACAATTGCTACAAAGAGAATAAAGTACCTAGGAATACAACTAACGAGGAACGTAAAGGACCTCTTCAAGGAGAACTACAAGCCATTGCTCAACGAAATAAGAGAGGATACAAACAGATGGAGAAACATTCCATGTTCATGGTTAGGAAGAATCAACATCGTGAAAATGGCCATACTGCCCAAAGTAATTTACAGATTCAACGCTATTCCCATCAAGCTACCAATGACCTTCTTCACAGAACTGGAAAAAAACACCTTAAACTTCATATGGAACCAAAAGAGAGCCCGCATAGCCAAGTCAATTCTAAGCAAAAAGAACAAAGCAGGAGGCATCACACTACCGGACTTCAAACTATACTACAAGGCTACAGTAATCAAAACAGCATGGTACTGGTACCAAAACAGAGATATAGACCAATGGAACAGAACAGAGGCCTCAGAGGAAATACAACATACCCACAACCATCTGATCTTTGACAAACCTGACAAAAACAAGCAATGGGGAAAGGATTCCCTGTTTAATAAATGGTGTTGGGAAAACTGGCTAGCCATGTGCAGAAAGCAGAAACAGGACCCCTTCCTGACACCTTACACCAAAATTAACTCCAGATGGATTAAAGACTTAAACATCAGACCTAATACCATAAAAACCTTACAAGAAAATCTAGGCAAAACCATTCAGGACATAGGTGTAGGCAAGGACTTCATGACCAAAACGCCAAAAGCCATGGCAACAAAAGCCAAAATAGACAAATGGGACCTAATCAAACTCCACAGCTTCTGCACGGCAAAAGAAATAGTCAGTAGAGTGAATCGGCAACCAACAGAATGGGAAAAAATTTTTGCAGCCTACCCATCTGACAAGGGGCTGATATCCAGAATTTACAAAGAACTAAAGCAGATCTACAAGAAAAAAACAAACAAGCCCATTCAAAAATGGGCAAAGGATATGAACAGATACTTTACAAAAGAAGACATACGGGAGGCCAACAAACATATGAAAAAATGCTCATCATCACTGGTCATCAGAGAAATGCAAATCAAAACCACATTGAGATACCATCTCACACCAGTTAGAATGGCGATCATTAAAAAATCGGGAAACAACAGATGCTGGAGAGGATGTGGAGAAATAGGAACACTTTTACACTGTTGGTGGGAATGTAAATTAATTCAACCATTGTGGAAGACAGTGTGGCGATTCCTCAAGGACCTAAAAATAGAAATCCCATTTGACCCAGCAATCCCATTACTGGGTATATATCCAAAGGATTGTAAATCATTCTACTACAAGGACACAGGCACACGAATGTTCATTGCAGCACTGTTTACAATAGCAAAGACCTGGAACCAACCCAAATGCCCAACGATGATAGACTGGATAGGGAAAATGTGGTACATATACACCATGGAATATTATGCAGCCATCAAAAACGATGAGTTCACGTCCTTTGTAGGGACATGGATGAACCTGGAAACCATTATTCTCAGCAAACTGACACAAGAGCAGAAAATCAAACACCGTATATTCTCGCTCATAGGCGGGTGTTGAACAATGAGAACACATGGACACAGGGAGGGGAGCACTACACACTGGGATCCGTTGGGGGGAAATGGGGGAGGGGTGGGGGGGTGGGGAGGTGGGAAGCGATAGCATGGGGAGAAATGACAGATACAGGTGAGGGGACGGAAGGAAGCAAAGCACACTGCCATGTGTGTACCTATGCAACAATCTTGCATGTTCATCACCTGTACCCCAAAACCTAAAATGCAATAATAAAAAAAAAAAGACTAAAAGGTACATGCAATGTATAATAGTAAAGCTCTAAAAGATATATGTAAATGATAGCCTTTCAAAGCAGGGGTCCCCAACTCTCATCCCTGTTAGGAACCGGGCTACAAAGCAGGAGGTGAGCAGCTAAGCAGCCTGAGCTCTGCCTCCTGTCAGATCAGTGGCAACATCAGATTCTCATAGGAACCTGTGAACCCTCTTGTGAACTGTGCATATGAGGGATCTAGGTTGCATGGTACTTATGAGAATCTAATGTCTTATGATCTGTCACTGTCTCCCATCACCCCCAGATGGGATAACCATCTAGCTGCAGAAAACAAGTGGACTCCCACTGATTCTACAGTATGGTGAGTTGTATAATTATTTCATTATATATTACAACGTAATAATAACATAAGTAAACTGTACTATAAATGCTATGAGCTCGAGTCATCCCCCAAACCATGTCCCCCAGCCCTCCATCTGTGGAAAAACTGTCTTCCATGAATTTGGTCCCTGGTGCCAAAATGGTTGGGGACCACTGTTTTAAAAGATAGAATTATAAAGAAAAATGAAAGCCTTTCTGGCAGATGAGGGCCCTGGAATCACTTAATTTAGCCCCTTGATTATTTTTACTTTATAGTTAAACATAATAGAACAATATAGAAGTTTAAGTCCCCCTTTTGTTCTCGCTAACCTTATACCTCTCCCTACCTTCTCAAAGGCAACTACCATTAATCCAGGGTGTAAACTTTCCTGTTGTTACTTCACGTTGTTCCTTGCATTAGATACACAAAAATCTATAAGCAACATACACTGTTCTGTGAAGCTTTTAAATGTTTATGTAAATTCCATTACTTTGTACATATTCTACAATTGTTTTTTTACTCAACATTGTTTTTGAGATCCATCCATGTTCATATACTTAGATGAAGTTCATTTACTAAAAAGTATCCCACTGAATGAATGATCAAATGTATTCATCAATTCCTCTACTGAAAGGTAATTATGTAGCTTCCAGTTTTTCTATAAACAATACTGCAATAAGTGTCTTTGTACATGTCTCTTGGTATATACCTGTAAGAATTTCTAAGCTATAAATCTAGAAGTCAATTTTCTAGGGCTTATAAATGATTTTGTTTAAATTTTATTTTATATTAACAAATTTCTCTCTCAAACACTTCTATCCATTTATACTTCCATTAGCAGTATATGATAATTCCTATTTTCCTATTACCTTGCATATATATATGTCATTTATACATGCTATATGTAATACATATACTAAAAAGTTACTATTTCAATGGATAGAAAATGGTATTTTTAAAAAATTGTCTTTTCTCCAATTACTAGTTGTGTGCCTTTTCACCTGCCTATTCGACATATGGATTTTCTCCCCCATGAACTGCTGGTTCCTAACCTTCGCATATTTTTAAGTGGAGCTATTTATTATTACATTATAGTGTTTGATATACTCTAGATACTAATTCTATTATATATATTTAACTTTGTTAATAACTTTTCTCTAATAAAAGTTAACATTTTTGATCTAATCAAACAGGTCTTTCCTTTATGAGTTATTTTTATGTCTTCTTTAAGAAATCCTATCTAGCTAAGGTAAAAGGCAGTCTATATTTTATTCTAGAAGTTTTGAAGGTAGCTTTTCTCATTTTGATCTTTACTCTAATTGGAATTTATTCTTGTGTATGGTATAGTGTAATATACACTATATAATTTTTCCATCTGGGAATCCGATTGTTCTCTATTTTATTATACCAAATTTCTATATGTGCTTGAATCGGTTTCTGGCCCTTCTTTTCTGTTTTATTATTAATCTACTTGTCTATCTATAAGCCAACATCACATTTTGAATTTATTACTGCTATAAAAATTAGGTCTTGTTGATTGCATGACCCCCCACCCCTTGTTCATTTCCAAAACAGTCTTGACAATTCTTGGACCTTTGTTTTTCCAGGTGAATTTTCCAATCAGTTTTTCTAATTTCATAAAGTCCTCCTTAAACTTTATGGAGGACTTTATTTTTGGACTGTATTGATGTTATAGATTAAATGAGGGAGATGACTGATAATTTGGATTTATTTTTTAACTGTCCTTGAAATGTCATTTCCCTTCTGAATATTTTGTTAGAAAAAGCACAAGGCAGCTTACAGATGGTATTAAATTATATCTCTGTGTTGATGTGCAGTGAAACTATTGGTTTTCTCTGTTGACCTTATCTCCAGCAAACCTCATGAACTCTTGTTAGTTCTAATAGTATATAGATTCTTTTTTTTTTTTTTTTAAGATACTGTTTTGCTTTTGTTGCCCAGGCTGGAGCGTGATCTCAGCTCACTGTAACCTTTGCCTCCCGGGTTCAAGCAATTCTCCTGTCTCAGCCTCCTGAGTAGCTGGGATTACAGGCGTACGCCACCACCCTAGATAATTTTTTATTTTATTTTTATTTTACTAGAAACAGGGTTTCTCCATGTTGGTCAGACTAATCTCAAACTCCCAACCTCAGGTGATCTGCCCACTTCAGTCTCCCAAAGTGCTGGGATTATGAGCCACTGCACCCAGCCAGTTCTAATAGTATGTAGATTCTCTTGTAGATAATCTTTTCATTTATAATTAATATTTTTCTTCCTTTCCAATCTTCGTGTCTCCTCCCCCTCCTTTTTCTTATCTAATTACTTCAGTATAATGAAGTAAAATCTTTAGTATAATGGCTAAAATCGTCAGTATAATGAAGAGTAACAGTGATAGCAGGTATTCTTGTTTTGTTTCCAGATTAAATAATTTACTTCTAAGCTTTTTGAAATCAAGAATAATGCTGGTAACAGGTGTTTTGGTAAATGCTCTCTATCATTTTAAGTTTCTTTTCTTTTAGTCCTCTTAGTATGATATTTATGGCTTTTGCTCTTCTGTTCTCTCTGCCAAGGGACACTTTTCAAAAGTGCCATCTGCCTGGCTTGCTCCCTTACTTTTCTGTGCTCAGTGGTTCAAACATTATCTCCTTAGAAACCTTCCCTGACCATGTATCTTGTCACTCTTGTCCTTTATGTTGCTTTATTTATCTTTATTATAATTACTGCTACTGGCATTTATCTGTTTGTCCAACACCCCCACTAGCTTTATAGGGAAAGAAGCTGGTATGATTTGCTAACACTAGAACAGTAGCTGGCAAAGAGGTTTATCTATGTTAGTGGATGCTTCATAATTTCCTAAAATATTACCTATTTGAATATACTTTGTTTTAATTGTTTCAATTAAAATAATGCTTCCATGTTCTGCTTCAAATAATGACAAGTTAACATATACTAAAATAAACTTGCCACACATAACAATTATAAACTCTGGACAAAATATAAAAACAAACATTAAGTAAAAAGGGTAATCAAAAGCAGGTAGCAATTGCAAGGAAGTTAGCCTTAAATGAGAAAACTGTACTGGTAGAATTTTTTTTTTTGAGACAGAGTCTTGCTCTGTTGCCCAGGCTGGAGGGCAATGGCACAATCTCGGCTCACTACAACCTCTGCCTCTCAGGTTCAAGCGATTCTCCTGCCTCAGCCTCCTGAGTAGCTGGGATTACAGGCATATGCTGCCACGACCGGCTAGTTTTTTGTATTTTAGTAGAGACAGGTGTCACCATGTTACTCAGGCTGGTCTAGAACTCCTGAGCTCAAGCAATCCATCCACCTCAGCCTCCCAAAGAGCACTGGTAGAATTTTTATAGGGCTTTTGCCTGAGGGTACTCATCAGCCCATGTGGCAATGACCACTTAGAACTGAAGCAGGAATCTGTTATTTTGCTAGCTTAAAAAGGACAAAGTTTGGGGTTGCCAAGGCAGCTGAAAAGCGAAAGGTGAAATCCCAGGAAAAAAAAGTGCTACAAAATTTCTATATGAACTGTGCCCAATATTTAAATGACCCTAGTCTGCGGAAGGCTCCAAGGTGCTCCACAAAAAGAAACAGCTCGAAGGTGGAAGGATCTGAGATGAGATTTCTGCTGCTGCCTGTCACAGAAAAAATAAAGTTGCAATTTGATTCCAGTCACATCCTATGTCTAGTAAGACAAAAATCAACACTAATCAGAGAAAAAGAACAAGATCCAAAGTCTTTAACGTGTCACCCATAATGCCCAGTACACAAAAATACATTAGTGTGAACAAACAGGAAAAAAAAAGACCTAGAGTCAATAGAAAAAGCAGCTCACAGATACCAAATCCTGAATTATCTAAATGTCAGAATTAGCAGACAAGGATGTCAAAGCAAGTATTATAACATGTTCAAGCATTTAAAGGAAAATATGGCCATAATAAATGTTTATATGGGGAAATCTCGGCTGAGAAATGGAAGCTATGAAAAAGAACCAAACAGAAGTTCTAGAACTTAAAAATTATAATGTCTGAAATGAAAAATTCATTGGATGACCTTAATTGGAGATCTGATGGCAGAGAAAGAGTCACACAACTGGAAAATAAATAGGTCTACTGAATGTGAAGAAAAGACTTTTTAAAATAATAAACAGAGCTTCAGAAATTTAAAGTGCAATATCAAGTGTCTATGTACAATGTGAGAGGAGAGATGACAGAAAAATATAATATTTAATAAATGGCCAAAGTCTTCCCAAATTCTATGAAAAACACAATCTTCTAGATCCAAGAAGTTCAGAAAATTCCAAGCAGGGTAATTATAAAGAAACCCACACATACTCAAAAGGATGAAAAAACAAAGATAAAAAGCACACTGTGAGAGAAGCCAGAAAAAAGTGACATTGCATGCAGTGAAAAAGTTATATGAATGAAACCTGACTACTGATATCTAACTTCTACACAGTAAATTGATTTTCAGCAGAGGTACGAAAGCAATTCAAGGGACAACAGAAAATCCTTACTACAAATCCCTATGGAGTAACCAGACACGTTTGTAAACAAATGTACAAACCTAAAGTGTCCTAAAGAAACACATAGGAAAATATTATGATGTGAGAGCTGACAAAGATTTCTTAGGGTTACAGAAGCAATAAACTTTTTTTTTTTTGAGACAGTCTTGCTCTGTCACCCAAGCTGGAGTGCAGTGGCATGATCTCGGCTCAATGCAACCTCTGCCTTCCGGGTTCAAGTGATTCGCCTGCCTCAGCCTCCCAACTAGCTGGGATTACAGGAGTGTGCTGCCACACATGGCTGATTTTTGTATTTTTAGTAGAGATGAGGTTTTGCCACGTTGGCCAGGCCCGTCTTGAATTCCTGACTTCAGGTGATCCACCCACCTCAGCCTCCCAAAGTGCTGGAATTAAAGGCTTGAGTCACCATGCCCTGCCACAATAAACATTAAAAAAAAAAAATGTTGAGAGGCCAAGGGGAAAGAATTGCTTAAGGCCACAAGTTTGAGACTAGCCTGGGCAACACAGGAAAATATTTCTACAAAAAAAGTTTTAAAAAGCCAGGCATGGTGGTGCATGTCTGTAGCCCCTAGCAACTTGGAGGCTGAGAATCGCTTGAGCCCAAGGGTTTAAGCCTTCAGTGAGCTCTGATCATGTTACTGTACTTCAGCCAAGACAACAGAGCAAGACCCTATTTCTAAAAATAAAAATAAATCAGACTCCATCAAAATGAGAATAATCTTCTATTTACTGAAAGACATCAATTAAGTAAGCAAATAAACTAACAACTAAATAAAATACTTGAAAAACATATCTGACAAAAGGCTTATGCCCAGAATACATAAGGAACTCCTATGACTCCATAGTAAAGACAGGTAACTTAATTAATATAAAGCAAACAACTGGAATAGATATTTCACACACAAAAAAAAGGTATACAAACGTCCAATAAACACAGGAAAAGGAATCAAGGAACCTTGGTTTCCTTGGTGACTTGGTATCCTTCAAGGAACCAAGCTACCAAGGAAATACAAATCAAAATTGCAATGGTACACCATTAGGAAGCTTAAATTAAAAATGCTAAAAACCCAAATATTGACAAGGATTTGAAGCAACCACAACTTTCATACATTTATGGTGGGACTGTGAAAGGTAAAACCACCTTGGACTAGTTTAGCAGTTAGATAAAAACCTACTGTAAGTATCTATCCAACAGGAATAAAACTAAATGTCCACAAAACGAGTAAGAGTGTTCACAGAATCTTTATAATCCAAAATGGAAACAATCCAAATGATACCAATGTAAGAATGAATAAACAATTTGTGGCACATTCACACAATGGAGTACTACTCAGCAATTAAAAAAAATACATACACAAAGGAGCATGGATGAATCTAATAGATATTATACTGAGCCATATAAAACACCTGGGAAACTTCATTCTGTATGATCTTATTTATATAAAGTTCCAGAGTACATAAAATTAGTCTACAGTAAAAGAAAAATGAGAAAAAGTAGCTGTCTCAGGATAAGGCTTCCCTGCTAACTGGGAAGGATCATGTAGAGACAACATAACACAATGTTCCATTTCCCCTTTTCAGGAAAGAATTTTGCCTACTGCTGGGTGTGCAGTGCAGTGCAGCACAAAGCCCTTGGTCTGTCAGGATTCAGTGTCTTCGCCCTTGGGTATGATCATCTAGGCCAGGTGTCCCCAAACTACGGCCCTCGGGCCGCATGTGGCCCCCTGAGGCCCTTTATCCGGCCCCCCGCTGCACTTCAGGAAGGGGCACCTCTTTCACTGTGGTCAGTGAGAGGAGCACAGTTGTGGCGGCCCTCCAACGGTCTGAGGGACAGTGAACTGGCCCCCTGTGTAAAAAGTCTGGGGACGCCTGAAGGCTGAAGAAAACACCACTTCTCAAGGTCATAGCAATTTCCAGGGATAGCCCAAATTTAGACAGTAATCAACATGGAGATATTAAGGCCCAGCCCCTTTCCTCAAATTGAGACAGCTCTGATAGGTCATTCTAGCTTTCTAACTCTTCAGCATTGCAGCTCAACTTTCCTACTGCCCAAACTGTTTCCTTCCCATCCATTCCTTTCCATAAGTATGAATCTCAAGAGCATTCCCTAATAAAGTGGTTTTTAAAATATGACTCCAGAACTAACAGTATTAGCATACCCGAGAACTAGCTAAAATGCAAATTTATGGGTCTCACTACAGAGCTACTGAATTGGAAAGCAGAAGCACCATCTACACGTGAAGAGCTTCCTATCAACTTTTTGTGTCTCACTCTTAAATATACTGAGATGGACAGACAACTGGAAAAAATTATCCAATATGAAAGCGAGAGAGAGAAGAAGGTAAAATCCTTTACTTGGAAGAAATAACACTGTGCAAAAAGAAAACAAAGTTTTAATCCTCACAAAGGTTAAGAGAAAACATTGCATTCAAGAAACACACATATATTTTAGAGTATATTTAGAAAGTTAAAAAGAGATGTCTTAGAAATTAAATCTGTTTAGGCTGGCTATATTCTGTTTGCTCACTGAAATCACTCTCAACCCTCTGTAATAACCCAGGAAGCTGGCCTTTTCACTATCAGTAGGGCTTTCTTCCTCTCTGGCCAATGTTTGTCACTGTTAGGGGGGTAACAGAAGAGAAAGGACCTGGCTCTGTCTTACAGGCAATGAGTGAGTGGTTTGGGTAACTGCGGTTTTTCTCAGCAGGTTTTGTAATATCTTTTTGAGTCAATAAATTATAAGAACCTAAAACTCTGATTAAAAATTAAATATATGAAAATTCAGGTAAATAATATTTTAAATTATAAAACTTCAAAGTTACCAAAAAAGAAATTGAATTATCTATAGACAAAGGAGTTAGAAGAATATATTTGGAATTATCTATCTTTTTACCATTACTCCAACTAGTTAAGATCAAGCATTTTCAGCAGCTGGAAAAACATGCACAAAAATACGCATATTACTCAATAACAAACCACCAATGCACATGAGCCTGCACTTTATAAAAGTACATAATATATGACTTTTAAATATTTCATAATTTAAATGTTCATTTATTATTTTGGGGCTTCTTAAACGATTTTATTTTACACATATTTATTTCAATTAAAATTTTGACAGACTAAAAGATTGTATTTTAGTAGAGTCCATTTACAGGCAATTTGGAACACTGATTTCTCATGGAAAAAAACCCAGACAGATAGTAATTATTACATTCTATGGAACTGAATGGCCAGGAAAACTGATCTCTTACTGCAAACCAAGTGCATGGACATAAGCTCACCCCTGCAGCAGCATCTTGATGATGAGTTGAATGGAGACATAACATCTTATGTTGTGCCCACAAGGTAGGGTAAGGCTCAAAGCTGCAAGGGGGAAAATGTTCTTATAAAGGCAAGATTCAGGTGCTGCTTGCTGTCGCACTCCACAAACACACCCTGTCTATGCCAATGGCTTGTGACTGCCATGCGGCAAGAATGAGCACAATATACTCTCATTCTCACTCTCAGAGCAAGTATTTTCCCCTTTTCGAGAGAATGAATTCAGGCAGTTCCTTACCAAAATGACAGCATTTGCTCCAAGGCACCAAAGGTATATAAAGCTTTTTAGAAAATACACAGAAATAAACAGACTTAACATGCGAATTAGTTCTTAATGGTGGAATCTGTTACTACTGTAACTAGTGTAATAATTACTTCAGATAGATTACAATCAAAATGCATATCAAATAGACTGTGCTGTGTGAGGGAATGTGTGAGCAAAGAGTATTCTCACAGGAACTTTGGGTGCTGACTGGTAAGTGCTCACAGGAGTTCTTTGCAGAGCCAGAGAAGCTGAGCATCATATGTATTTGTAAAATCCTTCTCCAGACTTCTCTCTGCCATCAGCTTTTTCAAGTATGGGCTGGTCTGAAGTCTACTGATGCAATCCATCCATAATGAAGTTCACAGTATCCAGCCCAATGTAATCTAGAAGCTCAAGTGAGCCCATGGCTCCTACCTTCATAGCAGTAACAATGTTTTCCTTGGATGCATCACCTTATGTATGTAGCCTGACTGCTTCCATGAGGTGTTGAATCCTGAGACAGCTGATAATAAACCCAGGAGTGTCCTTGCAAGAAACAGGATGTTTTCTCAGGGTTTTGCTCAAGTTTACCAAAGATTGAAATGTCTTTTGGGTGATTACTGGTGTTTTAAGGACCTCCGCAAGTTTCATCAGGGGCACTGGATTGAGTAATGGAGGCCAGCAAATCAGTCTTGTTTGGTGGTAGTATTGGCTATGCTTGCAATCTGCAAGGAGGAAGTATTACTGGCAAAAACTGTATGTTCAGCAGCAAACTTGTCCAGCCTCGAGAGATTGATTCTCTACAATGGCCTTTAGATTCTCTACGATGGCCTCTAACACCAGGTCTATACTGTGAACTATGGATGCTGCATCTGTGCTGGTTGATATGTTGCTTAGGGTTTTCTCCACAAATTCATCATCAGCCTTAGTGTTTTCTGCAAACAACTTCTTTGCCCCTTTCCCAAGGCTCTTCTCAATTCCCTTTTTATATTCTGCCAAGATGTCCTCTGTCTGGTCTAGCAACACTACTGTGTGGCTGGTCACTGCAGCAATCTGTGTGATGCTGATGACCATTATGTGCTTGACGATGATTTTTCTTGCCCAGAGCTGTGGACAAGGAGGACACAGAGTAAATGAACTGCCTGGTCATGAAAGCCATGGTGCAGTGGTGGTGCTGACTGCAACAAGACCCAGGCAGGGAAGGCACATGTGGTTTGGGAACCAGCAGACAGGCAGCCTCTGAGGCTGTTTTTTATTTTTTTAATAAAACTGTATTACTAATTTTATCTGCAAATAATTTTTGTCCAAATGATAATGTATGCTCAACATTAATATTCTTCTAATTTTTAAAATTCATGATTATTGATAATTGATATGATAAGCATTGAACTTCCAGATTTGCTGATTAACTTTTGTTTTTATAAAAATTTTAATTAAATAGTATCAATCTCGCATTTTGGTATTAGATTTTAAAAAACAAAATATCAGTACCATAACTGTGCTGTGGTATCATAACCATTACATTTATGGAACATGCTAACCACTCATTTTCTATATCTTTCAAGATTTACGTATCAAGTCATATCATCAGAATGTTACTGATAAAAAGTAGCAGGGAAGAGGGGGAAAACACCAGCAATAAAGCAGATAAAAACAAACCAGATAAAAAGTTAAGCAAAGGAAATACAGCTCGAGAAAACATACTTTGTTTCCTCTAAATCAAACTACAGGGTGAAGCTGGATAAAGCTTTCTTATCTAGGGGAATCATACAAAAGAAATAGTAAATGTTAGGAAAAGTGTTTAAAAATTAAAAAAAAAAAAAACTTAGTCTAATCCTGCTTTCTCACAAAGAAATACATTATAAAAATACCATGTAATATTTCCATATTTCCCTCTATTCAAATTTAAACAAGATATAATAAATTAGCAGTCATGGGCCAAACATACATAATATATAATACAATGTAAGCAATGGTAGGACAGAAAAAACCTTTAGATATCTTGTTTGCCAGAAACATTTCATAATCTGTTTCCCCAGTTTCAACAAATTGTTGGTAAACTATTTTTTACTGCAGAAAATATTCTAGGAGACTCTCACTTATCCCTTCCAACACCAAGTTTAGCCTCTATCCAAAGTTCAATGCTATTTTTATATTTATTTGGAGTCCTCAATTCTGAAGTCAGAGGGACTCACAATTCCTATATACTTGATTCAAGCTTCTTGTGTTGTAGAAACAGCGGTATCTGTGAATACAAGATACTAGATTTAACCCAAAGAAAATCTGAGATAGGGGAGGTACACTATAATACATCAACTAGGAGAAGCTCTTACAGTCTATCCTTGCCAGGAGAAATCAAACTCTTAGCTTCTACTCCTATAAAAAAATTAATTCCATTAAAAACACATTGACTTTAAATCACTTTTGCAGGCTGTGACTTAGCTCAGTCCATCATAGCAAAACTTATTTTTACCTTATACTTACTCATATTAAAAGTATATACTTTTGCTTTTGTTTGCTCATATAAAACAAAATTTTATATTATTTTTGAAAATAATAATAGTCATAATAGTGGCTAATTCTATAAAGATGTAGCCAGAAAAAAAGGAAATAAAAAATACAAAATCACACCATGCAGACATTTAAGTTCATTTACTTTGTCTTCTTAAAAGCAATAGATTCTGTTAGTGAGGACGGGAAGACTGGAATCCTTGTACATTGCTTGTGGGAATGAAAGATGGTATGACAGCTTTTGAAAAGCCTGACACAGCCTCAAAAAGTGAAAACACACAATTACCACCTGATCTAACAATTCCACCCAAAGAAATAAAAACAGGTATGCAAACAAAAACCTCTACACAAACGTGCTGAATGTTCATAGCAGCACTATTCACAAGCGTCAAATGGAGGAAACAACCCAAATGGCCATCAACAGTGATGAACAGATAAGCAAAATGCGATATATTATTAAAATGAAATATTATTCAACCATAAAAGGGAATGACATGCTATAATATGGATAAATCATGAGAACTTTATGCTAAGTCAAAGAAGACAGATGTAAAAGGTCACATATTGTATGATTTCCTGTATACGAAATCTCCAGAATAGCTACATCAAGGGAAACAGAAAGCAGATAAGTGGTTGACTGGGGTTGATGAAATGAATATTCCTTAATGCATATTCCTTTTAGATGATGAAAAATGTTCTGGAACTAGATAGAGGTAATGGCTACATAACATCATAGAGTTACTAAATGCAACTGAATAGTACACTTTATGTGGTTAATTTTTATGTTATTAATTTACCTAATAAACTTAGGATCGTAAAATTAAGAAAAAAATTTCCTTTAGATATTATTAGTGCCTAATCAACAGTCTCCAAAATAACAATCCTGTTTTTCTCTGTAATCCAAGTTGCCTTTGAAATAGTCATTGTTCATAGTGCTTGCCTGCTCTTGTGAATTTTTAGAGACTCTACTTTTTATTAAAGGAAATTAACCTATAGACCAATGTTTCTCAACCAGGTACTGACATTTAGGATGGTACCTTGCTTTACTTTATGGGTTGATCAAATGCATTATAGAATGTTTGGAATCATAAGATGGTATTCACTAAATGCCAGCAGTGTTTCCTAGATATTCCGACAACCAAAATTGCCCCACACATTTCCATATGTTCCTAGTTGAGAGCCACTGCTCTAGAACAAAATGTCATATGCTATGTACTGTGTTACATTATTACAAGTTCCCTAGTATATGTAACTCAATGCTCTGCACATGAGTTTTTTCAAAAGCTCAAACTTTTTTATATGTGGAAAGTAAACTTCTTGCTTTTGACACAGGACACTATAAAGATTTATAGATTTTATTGTTGTTCTAAACATAAAAACTACTTTCAAACAGAAGAATGAACTTTATCATGAGGTAACTTGTGCCTAATATTTGATTACTAGATCATATTACTTAAATGAATTTTCAACTTCTATTAATAACATTTCATTCATCGATGTAACATTTTCTTTGCTTTTTTATATTATCAGGTTCCAAATACATAGGAAAGTTATAAAGAATAATATAACACCCATGTACCTGCTAGCCAGTCTGAATAAATCAACTTTTTGCTTTTTTCCTTAAGGAAGAAAACTTTACAGATAAAGTCTCCATGGGATTTTTTTCCTATAACATTCCACCATTCCTTTCTCAGTGGTGACCACTATCCAGAAGTTATTATTCCCATGAGTGTATATACATTTACTATAAATGCTGACTACTTCCATAAACAATATAATAGATTTGTTTACTTCACAGGCATGAAGTTCTGCTGCATGTATCATTCTTTTAAAAAAAAAATTACTTAATAGGCATTAGAAGTTTACCAATTTTGATACATTCTAGTTTATCCACTGTAACTGTTACACAGACATGTGGATTAAATTGTGTGTCCAGACCCCTCCCCATATTTGTATATTGAAGCCCTAACCCCTGAGTGCTGTTTAATGGAATGGATACAGCACTAGGAAGAATCAGCCATGCTGGTACCTTATCTTGGACCTCAAGCCACCAAAACTGGTAAAGAATAAATTTCTGTTGCTTAAGCCATCAAGTCTGTGGTACTTTGTTGTGGCTGCCCTAGCAAACATTCCATTGTTTGAACATACCACTTTACTCTTTTTTTTTTTTTTTTTTGAGTTGGAGTTTCGCTCTTGTTACCCAGGCTGGAGTGCAATGGCACGATCTCGGCTCACTGCAACCTCTGCCTCCTGGGTTCAGGCAATTCTCCTGCCTCAGCCTCTTGAGTAGCTGGGACTACAGGTGCGCGCCACCACGCCCAGCTAATTTTCTGTATTTTTAGTGGAGACGGGGTTTCACCATGTTGACCAGGATGGTCTCGATTTCTTGACCTCGTGATCCACCCGCCTCGGCCTCCCAAAGTGCTGGGATTACTGGCGCGAGCTACTGTGCCCAGCCCTACTTATTCTTTAATAATGGACTCTTACGGTATTTCTAGCTCCGTACTGTAATGTACAACACTGCAACAAACATTTGGTATGTAGATTTTGTTATTCATACTGCAGGACTTTTTCTTGGACACATACACAACACAAGCACTACAACATGTTGATCTTCTACTTTCTGATTATTGCCAAATTGCTTTTCCAGGTAATTTTGGCCAATTTATACTCCATTGGCTGGATATAACATTGATTTCTCTCTGTCCTCTCCAAAACAGGTAATGACAGACTTCTGTCAATCTGATGGGTATGAAACATATTGTTGTTTTAAAATGCATTTTTTTATCAGTGAGGTTGAACACCTTAATATATTTACTGACCACTAAGTTTTCTTCTGTTAATTGCCTACTAATATCCTTCACCTCATTTTCCACATGGTTGTTTTTATTATTTTATTTACTAACAGGAGCTCTTCTTATACCTTAGATACTAATCTTTTGTCAACTACTTGAGTTACAAATAATTCTCGCCATCAGCAGCATGTTGTTTTTTTTTACAGTGTTCATTGTCCTACAGAAAGTTATTTTAATGTAGTCAAACTTATTAATATTTTTCTTTATGAAAATTGCTTTTGATGTGTTTTAAGAAATCTTCCTTATTGTGAGCTCAGAAAGATATTTTATTTTCTTCTTAAATTTTGCTTTTCACATTTGGGGGTCGAGTTTTCCTGGATTCTGTGTGTGATGTGACAGTTATTTTTTGTATCAATAATTAAATGTCCCAGTGGGCCAACTTTTCCCTCATACACAGGCCTATGTGTAGTTAACCTGCTTCCTGAGTCTAGCACTTTGCCTGGTACGCATTAGGCAATTACAAATATGTGATCAATAAAAGGAAGGACGGAAGAAAGAAAGAGAAGGGAGAGAAAGGGAAGCAAGCTAGGGATAGTAGTGTAGAAAAAAAAGTATTTGGATCATGGTCTTTGATACCAACTTTATATTAGAACCATACAAGTCAAAGGGTATTAAAACAGGTTTAAGGGGTGGATTGCAGGAAGATAGGTTTTCGAGGATTCTGGAATACTGGAAGCAAATATATCACTTAAGTGCATCTGAGCTTTCTTATCCCCAGGATGAGAATATGGCCTTGCTAGTGCTGAATCAGTTCAAAGTCCAGAAAACTGTGATGTTATAAATATCATTTACTAAGTCTTTGCAAAATGTTCAAGAAAGCCTAGGAACAAAAGGGCAACGATATATTCAGAACTTGATACAGCAATGCTAGGTGAACCTTCCCTGTAGGGATGGTGGCTATATGTACCACACGAAACCTAAAAAGATGGGAAAAACTTTTATAGATATACTGTATTTGCTACTATTCAGAATAGTCATTTGGTTTCTATATTCTTAACAAATAATCTAGGAGCATACAACAGGTGGGTAATAGTCTCTTCCCAACAATCCCTAACCTAAAGTTCAAAGGTGAGGACTGTGGTGGGGGAAGGGGGGGAGTATAAGAAAGAATAGAACCTAAAATGACATTTGCCTCAGATGCCCTCAAAAGAAAAACATCTCTCCCTAGAGCAACATTATATCCAGTTCAGTATAGTCAAGGGAGTATGTTCCATTAGAGTAAAAGGAGCTCAGCCTCCCAATGTAAGTACACACCACCACCTACAAAGTATTCTTGCTGAAATATTAAAATGTATCTCTACCAATTTATAGTAATAAAGGGGAAGAAGAATATGCTACATGAAGATAACATCAGTAAAAACAGACGGTGGGAAATTCCATAGGACAAAGGGTCCAGTTTCTTCAACAAATAAAAGACTGCAAGAAAAAATTTTTAAAGGGATCTAGAGTTTAAGAGATATCAACCAGTAGCTATAAGGATACTGACTCAAACAAACTGCAAAAGTGATGTGATGTCTGGGATTCCCGTCAAATAACCCATGAAGGGTTATAGATAAATAAGATTAGCTACAAAACTAATTGTTAAAGTTGGATAATAAAGACCTGAGAGTTCATTGTCTTTTCTCTCCTTTTATATGTATTTGAAATTTTTTACAATGAAAAGCTAAATGAGGGGGCTGGATATGGTGGTTAAGGAAGTGATCACTTGAGGCTAGGAGTTCAAGACCAGCCTTGTCAACATAGCAAGACCCCATCTCTAAAAAAGAAAAAAAGAAGTTAAAAGAGGGGAAGGACTTGGTAGATCCTTTTAAAAGGAAAAGCAAGTAAAATGTGTAGGACCTACAGCTAAGGGACTAGAGTTTGAGACCTAAAAACCTTCTGACATTGATGGAAACTGCGAAACACTTAAAATTTGCAAGAGAAGGCTGTATACAAAACTAAGAATAAAAGATTGAGCCACTTTAATCAATGTCCACTGAGTCACCGTTAACCAGTATTTACCTTAGCTACCACTGAGTGATACAAAAAGACTATTATTTGAAAGTTTAGAATATAGTGACTAATTTTTGCTTTCTAATGTGTTATTTTCCTTTTTTGCTGTCTTTCCATGTATAGGTATCTTTCCTTATATGATTGCTGGCTGCTCCAAATGCTGAATTTTACCATATAATATTTAAAAATAGCTAATTTGCTCTAACAGGATTGTAAAAATCTGTATTTAGGGAGGCAGAGTGCTAAACAAACTGTGCTGCTCTCTTTAGTCTCAATCCACGTACTTTCCCAGTTTTCTTCATGCAAACATTTTCAGGTTGATATTAATATTAAAAACTGAAAGAGTCAACAGGACTCAAACATGTCAAATAACAGGAAAGCATATGCACATATAATATATTCCTTAAAGCTAAAAAGAAATCTTCAAATAAATTTATCTAGTAAGAAACACCACGGTAAATATGGCAGGAACCAAAAACATGGTCTTGAAAGGAAGAATTCTGGCTGGGTGTAGTGGCTCATGCCTGTAATCCCAAAACTTTGAGAGGCAGAGGAGGGCAGATTATCTAAGGTCGGAAGTTCAAGACCAGCCTCACCAACATGGAGGAACTCTCGTTTCTACTAAAAATACAAAATTAGCCAGATGTGGTGGCACATGGCTGTAATCCCAGCTGCTTGGGAGGCTGAGGCAGGAGAATTGCTTCAACCCAGGAGGCAGAGGCAGAGGCAGAGGTTGCAGTGAGCCGAGATGGCACCACTGCATTCCAGCCTGGGCAACAAGAGCGAGCAAAACTAATCCATCTCAAAAAAAAAAAAAAAAAAGGAAGAATTCCAATTCTGCAACTACTAGCTATATGCTGCATCTCCTCCAGAGTTTAATAAAGATTTAACATTTATATAAGAAGCCATATTGCAATAACAAGCATGTAGTAGGTTCTTAATAAATGCTACATAAAACTAAATCTAGTCAAACCCTTTCATTTACAAATTAAGAACAAAAAATGACTTGTACAAGGTCACATATTGGTTTTTATTTGGCTCCATTATACAGTTAAAAATGCAATGATTATGTCTGTTAATAATGCCTCTATTTTATACTGGGATTTTAATCAAGAAGAACATTTTGTGCCCCAGTCTCACCATTCTGGAACTTCCATCTCCATAGAAACATTATGTATTGTCAGTAAAAAGGATAATTAAAGGTCAATGACCTCTAGTGCTGAACCTTCAGAGGTAGGTGCAGGTTCTAAAAATGGGCAAATTTACCTGGTCTACAGAACAGGAAACAATCCCCATAAAAATAATGAAGCAAAACATGAGACAGCTGCATGCACTGCGATTCATCCATAAAGATAATTGTTCTTTCTGGGAGATGAGAAGTTAAGTCTTTAGTTTCTTTTCAAACATTTAAAAAGCTTTTTAAACTTTTTGTTATTCAGTTTGTATACTTACAAACATTTTAAAAGAATCTAAAACACAGGCAAGGTAACATCACTGGATTGTGTAGTGGGGAAAAGAATTCTTCTTCCCCTACAGCATAGTTTCAGAAGTTATATATCCATGTAGCTTAGTAGCTAAGGTTACATTAAGAAAAAGTTGTGTCAGATATAAGGCAGATATTTAAATTGAGAAAAACAAGAGGATACATGTAAGTGACTTCACTTTTTTGAATGTACCTTAGGTGTCACCAATAGGTGACAAGCTATGTATGTCCAAGTCTTTTTTATTTTTTTAAGAAAAGCATTAGACCAACCCATGGTATTAGGTGCTTAACTGAGACTATAAAAAAGAAAACCAAAATGGAAATGGTTTAAAGAGCTGAAGTTAAAATGAGAATTCCATTAAGATGGCATATCCAAGCAATGATGCTTAATGGGCAGATTAAGGACTATGCCAGTATCTCATATAAATTAATGAGAACATTTCTTAAAACTGTAGTTAAAATGGCCTACAGGTATACTTATAAGATATGATTTATTACTCTTTTCTAGAGTTAAGAGTTTATTAGGGCAGTAAAGATTTAAGTATCCCAAATTTGATCCAAAAAAAAAAAAAAAAATCACCAAGTACAAGGTTCTACAGTCCTCCACTTAAACCCAAGAATCACAGAATTTTTTTTATAACCAAAGGCAAAAAAATACAAAAAACAATTTGACAGTTAATATTAAAATTATCTTCCACAAGGCAGTAAGAGAACCAAAGGAGGGAAAATCTGACCTAAAAGCATTTCAATCTGTAAGGAGTATGCTATCTCAGGAGATAAAAAAATTATGCATTAATCCCCTCAATGTTCAAATGATGCTTTAGAGAAGAAGATATCTAAACCGATACATTTTTAAAGATAAAAGAGTTATTAGTGGACATAGGTAAAATAATTTATTAAGGATATAGTTAAAACGTCTAGATTTTTCATTTTTCTCCCTGTGCCTTAAAGCATAATTCTATGTAGGAATGTCTGGTAGTAATCTCTTTTTGAGCTACTTCAAAGCGATATATGGATAAGGAATCATTTGTTTTTCGGTCAATAGTTTAAAAAACACACCCAGGAGAGGACCCAAGATGGCCGACTAGGAACAGCTCAGGATTGCAGTTCCTAGTGACCACGTAATTGGAAGCAAATCACTCCTCAGGAAATGCAAAAGAATGGAAATCATAACAAACAGTCTCTCAGACCACAGTGCAATCCAGTTAGAACTCAGAATGCAGAAACTAACTTGGAACCGCACAGCTTCATGGAAACTGAACAACTGGCTCTTGAATGTTGACTGAATAAACAATGAAATGAAGGCAGAAATAAAGATGTTCTTCAAAACCAACGAGAACGAAGACACAACATACCAGAATCTCTGAGACACATTTAAAGCAGTCTCTAGAGGAAAATATATAGCAATAAGTGCCCACATGAGAAGAAAGGAGAGATCGAAAATTGACACCCAAGCATCAAAATCGAAAGAACTAGAGGAGCAAGATCAAAAAAACTCAAAACCTAGCAGAAGACAAGAAATAACTAAGATCAGAGCAGAAACAAAGGAGATAGAGACACAAAAAACGCTTCAAAAAAATCAATAAATCCAGGAGCTGGTTTTTTGAAAAGGTAAACAAAATAGACAGACCACTAGCCAGATTAATAAAAAAGAAAAGAGAGAATAACCAAATTGGTACAATAAAAAACGATAAAGGGGATATCACCACAGATTCCACAGAAATTCAAACCATCATCAGAGATTATTACAAACAACTCTATGCACATAAACTAGTAAACCTGGAAGAAATGGACAAATTCCTGGACACTTGCCTCCTCCCAAGCCTAAACGAGGAAGAAGTCGAAACCGTGAATAGACCAATAACAAGGGCTGAAGTTGAGGCAGCAATTAAGAGCCCACCACCCAAAAAAGGCCCAGGTCCAGACGGGGTCACAGCCAAATTCTGCCAGACATAAAAAGCGGAGCTGGTACTATTCCTTCTGAAACTATTCCAAATAATCCAGAAAAAGGGAATCCTTCCCAAATCATTTTATGAGACAAACATCATCCTGATACAAAACCCGGCAGCGAATCAACAAGAAAAGAAAACTTCAGGCCAATATCCATGATGAACATAGAGGCAAAAATCTTCAATAAAATACTGGCAAGCCGATTGCAACAGCACATCAAAAAGCTTATCCACCATGATCAAGTAGGCTTCATCCCGGGGATGCAAGGCTGGTTCAATATACGCAAGGCTATAAACATAATTCACCACATAAACAGAACCAAAGACAAAAACCACATGATTATCTCAATTGATGCAGAGAAGGCCTTTGACAAAATTCAACAGCCTTTTATGCTAAAAACCCTCAATAAACTAGGTATTGATGGAACGTATCTCAAAATAATAAAAGCTATTTATGACAAACCAACAGCCAATATCATACTGAATGGGCAAAAACTGGAAGCATTCCCTTTGAAATCTGGCACTAGACAAGGATGCCCTCTCTCACCACTCCTATTCAATATAGTACTGGAAGTTCTAGCCAGAGCAATCAGGCAAGAAAAAGAAATAAAACGTATTCACATAGGAAAGAAGGAAGTCAAATTGTCTCTATTTGCAGACAACATGATTGTATATCTAGAAGACCCCATTGTCTCAGCCCAAAATCTCCTGAAACTGATAAGCAACTTCAGCAAAGTCTCAGGATACAAAATCAATGTACAAAAATCACAAGCATTCCTATACACCAATAACAGACTTAAAGAGAGTGAAATCAAGAATGAACTGCTATTCACAATTGCTACAAAGAAAATAAAATACCTAGGAATGAAACGTAAAGGACCTCTTCAATGAGAACTACAAACCACTGCTCAACAAAATAAAAGAGGACACAAACAGATGGAGAAACATTCTATGTTCATGGTTAGAAAGAATCAATATCGTGAAAACAGTCATACTGCCCAAAGTAATTTACAGATTCAATGCTATCCCCATCAAGCTACCAATGACCGTCTTCAAAGAACTGGGAAAAAAAAACACCTTAAACTTCATATGGAACCAAAAGAGAGCCCACATAGCCAAGTCAATTCTAAGCAAAAAGAACAAAGCGGGAGGCATCACACTACTGGACTTCAAACTATACTATAAGGCTACAGTAATCAAAACAGCATGGTACTGGTACCAAAACAGAGATACGGACCAATGGAACAGAACAGAGGCCTCAGAGGCAACACAACATATCTACAACCATCCGATTTTTGACAAACCTGACCAAAACAAGCAATGGGAAAAGGATTCACTGTTTAATAAATAGTGTTGGGAAAACTGGCTAGCTATGTGCAGAAAGCAGAAACTGGATTCCTTCCTGACACCTTACACTAAAATTAACTCCAGATGGATTAAAGACTTAAACATAAGCCCTAACACCATAAAAACCCTAGAAGAAAATCTAGGCAAAACCGTTCAGGACATAGGCATAGGCAAGGACTTCCTGACACCAAAAGCATTAAACATAAGCCCTAACACCATAACAACCCTAGAAGAAAATCTAGGCAAAACCGTTCAGGACATAGGCATAGGCAAGGACTTCCTGACACCAAAAGCATTGGCAACAAAAGCCAAAATAGACAAATGGGACCTAATCAATCTCCACAGCTTCTACACGGCAAAAGAAACAGTCATTAGAGTGAATTGGCAACCAGCAGAATGGGAAAAAATTTTTGCAGTCTACCCATCTGACAAAGGGCTGATAGCCAGAATTTACAAAGAACTCAAACAGATTTACAAGAAAAAAAAACAAACAGCCCATTCAAAAGTGGGTGAAGGATATGAACAGACACTTTACAAAAGAAGACATACATGAGGCCAACAAACATATGAAAAAATGCTCATCATCACTGGTCATTAGAGAAATGCAAATCAAAACTATGCTGAGATACCATCTCTTGCCAGTTAGAATGGCGATCATTAAAAAATCTAAAGACAACAGATACTAGAGAGGATGTGGAGAAATAGGAACACTTTTACACTGTTGGTGGGTGTGTCAATTAGTTCAACCATTGTGGAAGACAGTGTAGCAATTTCTCAAGGATCTAGAAATAGAAATTCCATTTGACCCAGCAATCCCATTACTGGGTATATATCCAAAGGATTATAAAATCGTTCTACTATAAGGACACATGCACACGAATGTTCATTGCAGCACTGTTTACAATAGCAAAGACCTGGAACCAACCCACATGCCCATCAATGATAGACTGGACAGGGAAAATGTGGCACATATACACCATGGAATATTATGCAGCTATCAAAAACAGTAAGTTCGTGTCTTTTGTAGGGACATGGATGAACCTGGAAACCATCATTCTCAGCAAACTGACACAAGAGCAGAAAATCAAACACCGCATGTTCTCACTCATAGACGGGTATTGAACAATGAGAACACATGGACACAGGGAGGGAAGCACTACACACTGGGGTCTGTTGGGGGGAAATGGAGGAGGGGCAGTGGGGGTGGGGAGTTGGGGAGGGATAGCATGGGGAGAAATGCCAGATATAGGAGAAGGGGAGGAAGGCATCAAATCACACTGCCATGTGTGTACCTATGCAACTATGTTGCATGTTCTTCAAATGTACCTCAAAACCTAAAATGCAATTTAAAAAATAATAATAAATAAATAAAATAAATAACACACCCACACAGAAAAACTGCAAAATACCAGAATCTTTCCCTAGACGAGAAAGCTTTCTAACAACCTAGATAAACAGGCTGAGTCTCTAAGACCTATCAGTTCATGGGAAAAGTGCCTACAGTCTCAGTCTCACTATCCAATAGAAATATAATACAAGCCACAGAAATCTTTAATTACCTAGTACAGTAAGAAGTAAAAAAATATTACATTTAGTAAAGTATTTTAATATGTCAAAATATTAACACTTCAATATGCAATGAATATAAATATTATGGAGATATTTTAGATCTTTTTCATACTAAGTCTTTGAAATCCAATGTGTATTTTATACTTAAAACACATCTCAATTTGATTTGGCCACATTTCAAGTATTCAAAAGCTACATATAACTAGTGGCTATTGTGCTGGACAGTGTGTGTCTATGGCACAGCATGTCTCCTGGGCTATACTTTAAAAGTTTGGACTGAGAGCTATAGCTCACACCTATAATCCCAACACTTTGGGAGGCCAAGGCAGTAGTACTGCTTGAAGTCGGAGTTTGAGACCAACTTGGACAACACAGCGAAACCGTGCCTCTACAAAACATAAAATAAAATATGTAAGCCAGGTGTGGTGATGTGTGCTTATACACCCAGCTATGTGGGATGCTGAGGCAGGAGAATTGCTAGAGCCAGAATTCTGAGGCTACAGTGAGCTATGATCGTGCCACTGCACTCCAGCCTGGATGACAGAGCAAGACCTTGTCTCTAAAAAAGAAAAAGAAAATATAATGACTGCCTCAGAGGTTAGCATACAGAGACAAAAGAAGTCATCTGCTATTCTTACAGGGCTTACATCTGAAATATATATAAAACTGGCAATCTTTTGGGTAGACTGTCATCAACCATGATACAAGCAGATTAATTTCTTTCTAGATTTTACTTGGACAGCAAAGTGATCAGTATCTCAATATCTGGTCCCCACCACCAAAAAAAGTGACTAAGCTAATATCTTATTGTTCTTCACTTAAAATCAAGAATCACAGGCACAGATAATTAGGCATTTATGTATTATAGATGGTAAGGAATTATAATATAACATAAGCAGGAGTCTGTTGTCAAGTATAAAGGTTGTATGAAAATGTCAGAGGCCAACCATATGAAAACCTGGAACCAACAGAAAACTGCAAAGTTAGTACAGATTAGTGACGTATTGCCAGTATCCTAGAAGTTCACTTTGTAAAGACTGTTCCTCCTAATATACTCAGGTAACCCAGCGAAATAGTGGCTAATGATCAAGTAAATTTAGGAATTGCTGGGTTAAATAAAATGAGCCAGGATTTTAATATTGTTTAACTACGATTTTAAATTAAGGATTAAGTTCCCCTATTCTTACAAGACTGATCATGAAACTGTCAGAGGTGTGTGAACTACTTACTCCATCTTAAATAGGAGCTGAGTAAAATGAGGCTGAAACCTACTGGGCTGCCTTCCCAGACATTCTAAGTCACAGGATGAGACAGGAGGTCAGTACCAGATACAGGTCATAAAGACCTTGCTGATAAAACAGGTTGCAGTAAAGAAGCAAGCCAAAACCCACCAAAACCAAAATGGCCACGAGAGGGACCTGTGGTCACCCTCACTGCCACACTCCAACCCACACCGTAACAGTTAACAAATGCCATGGCAACATCAGGAAGTTACCCTATATGGTCTAAAAAATGGGAGACATGAATAATCCACCCCTTATTTATCATATTATCAAGAAATAACCATAAAAGTGTTAGGATCTAGACCCTTCTCTGTCTATGGAGCAGCCACTCCTTTATTCCTTTACTTTCCTAATAAACTTGCTTTCACTTTACACTACGGACTTGCCCTGCATTATTTATTGCATTAGATCCAATCCAAGAACCCTCTCTTGGGGTCTGGATTGAGACCCCTTTCCTGTAACAAAACTTTTTTTTTTTTTTTTGAGACAGTCTCGCTCTGTCACCGCAGGCCGGAGCGCAATGGCTCGATCTCAGCTCACTGCAACCTCTGCCCTCCAGGTTCAAGTGATTCTCCTGCCTCAGCCTCTGAGTAGTGGGGATTACAAGTGCATACCACCATGCCTAGCTAATTTTATATTTTTAGTACAGATAGGGTTTCACCATGTTGGCCAGGCTGGTCTTGAACTCCTGGACAAGTGATCCGCCTGCCTTGGCTTCCAAAGTGTTGGGATTAGGGCATGAGCCCAGCCTTAATATGCTAACATGCATTGTATCCATTTGAGATGGATACAATGTGTTGGGATTAGGGCATTAACATGCATTGTATCCATTTGAGATGGATACAATGTGTTGGGATTACGGCATTAACATGCATTGTATCCATTTGAGATGGATACAATGTGTTGTGATTAGGGCATTAGCCCAGCCTTAATATGCTAACATGCATTGTATCCATTTGAGAGTGGGTTGGACAGCTATCCCACACACCATTTCCAAAACTAATGAAAACACACTTTATTTTCATGGATCATATTGAGAAACTATTAGTCCATGTGCAGAATACTGATTTAAAAGCACAGATAAGGCTACTCCTACAACCCTAGGGAGAATCAATGCTAGAGTATTTGTAAGCAATATGAGAGCATTGTAGCCTAAAGCTTTGAGGGTCTAGATCCTAACAATATTCTAATACAAACTCTAATAAGTAAATGATCAGGAATACCTTTTTGATTTGGTCAAAACCAAAAGGCAATGACCTATGGAGCCATACTATCCACTCATACACACATTCAATAATGGCAATGGAATATAATATGAATTTAATTAAAATCTTACTCTAAATAATCTTATTTTAGTCTTGTGCTTTTAAGATCAAAAAAGGAACTTTATGAAATCAAATAGGAGTGAGGGTCAGAAACTCACCTTACTCTAGAGCTGCTACAGTTCAAACTAGGCATGCTTAAGAATTTTGTGAAACTCAAAGCGCAAAGTTTAAAGAAGTAACTGAACAACGAGAATAAGTAGTGTACACATCTAAAACAGTCATATTGTTTAGAGCCAAAAGTCACCGGAATACCTAAAAAGGCATCTATTAAGACAATAAAGGACAAAGAAGAGTATTTTCCCCTAAGAATGAAGACTTTTCTATGGCTTGTGGAGAGTGTTTCAAAAATGTGAGAGAGTGCACACACTCCAAAAAATATTGTCTAATTTCTCCAAATCCCTAGTCTGTATTACATTCTCTTTCTACATCATCAAAGAAGAGAGAACATAACATGAAGTAGTGAGTAACACTTTAGTCTTCAGAGCATATAGCTGTAACTGCCAGTAGCAGGAAACTCAAGTTTTGCCAATTCTAGTAGGTATGAAGAAGGTTGTCTTAATTTGCCTTTCCCTGAAAACAAACAAGTTTTAACGAGTTTCTGCAGGTTTTTGAACACAATTCCTTTCTATGAAATGCCTGATTATGCTTTTTGCCCAAATTTCGATTGGCTTCTTAGAAATCTGTAAAATGTCTTTATCTCAAATACAAATCTTCATTTAGTTACACTGCAGCTATCTTCTCTCACTTCTCAGAGTGATTTTACCTTTTCACTCTCATTATGTTGACACAAGTTTGACTAACAAAAGTTTAAAATTGAATGTAAATGCCCAGATGTTTTCACTAGAGATTTCAACTAAACATTTAAGAACTATACCTATGTAACAATCCTGCATGTGCTGCACATGTACCCCAGAACTTAAAGTATAGTTTAAAAAACTAAAAATTAAAAAAAAAATTTAAGAACACCAATTCTACACATTGCTTTACAGAAAACAGAAGATGAGAGAAAACTTCTCAATTTATTTTATGAAGTTAATAATTATGCTGCTATTAGCAGAGGGACAGAAACATACATCAACAGAGCATGACTAAGAACCTGGAAATAAACTCATTCATATATGCCTGAGTTTTGAAAAAAGTGAAAGTGATTAAATGGAGGAAAACAATCAGACTCTCACAGATTAAAAAAAAAAAAAAAGAATACTACCTCACATCCCATGAAAAAGAAAAAACATACAAAAACCCAGAAAATAACAAGTGTTAATGAAGATGTGAAGAAAGTGGAATCCTTGTGTACTGCTGGTGGGGATGTAAAATGGTGTAGCTGTTATGGACAACAGTATGTGGTTCATCAAAAATATTAATATTACCATATATTACCATAGGATCCAGCAGTTCCACTTCTGAGTACATGTCAAAAAGAATAAATGCACAGAGCAGATCAGATGTTTGTACACTAACGTTCAGAGCAGCATTATTCACAATAACCAAAAAGTAGAAGCAACCCATGTGTCTACTGATGGATAAATGGACAAAAAATATTATACACACATACAAAGAAGATTATTCAGACATAAAAAAGAAAAACATTGTGATGCATTTACAATGTACCTTGAAGTACAATGTACAATGAACCTTGAAGACATTATGCTAAGTAAAAGAAGTCAGTCACAGAAAAATATTCAATAACAAATGCTGGCAAGGATGGGGAGAAAAGAGAACCCACATACACTGTTAGTGGGACACAGTGGTTGGTGCACAATCACGATGCAGAATAATCTGGAGGCTCCTCAAAAACTAAAAATAGAGATATCATATGATCCAGCAATCACACTGCTAGGTATTAGACTAGGTATTAGACCAAAGAAAGGAAATTAGTTTGTCAAACAGATATCTGCACTCCCATGTTTATTGCAGCTCTATTCACAATAGCCAAGATATGGAATCAACCTAAGTGTCCATCAACAGATGAATGGATAAAGAAAATGTGGTACATGTACACAAATGAGCACTATTCAGCCATAAAAAAGAATGAGATCCTGTCTTTGCAATAACACAGATGGAACTGGTGGTCATTATTTTAAGTGAAATAAGAAGCACACATGTTCTCACTTATTTGTGGAAGGTAAAAATTAAAACAACTGAATTCATGAGGAGGAGAGAGAGAAGGACAGCTACCAGAGGCTTGAAGGTTGGTGGGGGTGGAGGGTGGGTTGTGAGAAGCAGGGATAGTTAATAGTTCCAAAAAATTAAAATTTAAATTTAAAAAACCCAGAAAGAATGAATAAGATCCAGCATTTGCTAGCACAACAGGGTGATTACTGTCAAAAAAAATTTAATTGTATGTTTAAAAATAAAATATAACTGGCCTATTTATAACACAAAAGATAAATGCATGAGGTGATGGATACCCCATTTACTCTGATGTGATTATTGCACTTTGCATACCTGTTCAAAATATCTAATGTTACCTACGTATACTATTAAAATTACTATGTAAAAATAAAAATTAAAAAAGACCTCAAACTAGACAAATACTGTAAGATTTCACTTTCATGAGGTACCCAGAGTTGTGAAATTCAGTGACAGAAAGTAGAACTGTGGATGTCAGGAATAAGAAGAAAAAGGAAATAAGGTGGTAGTGTTAATGGGTACAGAGTTTCAGTTCTGCAAAATGAAAAGAGTTCTGTGGATGGCTAGTGTTGATGGCTGCACATCAGTGTGAATATACTTAATGCCACTCAACTGTACTCTTAAAAATGACTAAAATTGTAAATTTAATCTTATGTGCATTTTACTACAATTAAAACAAATTTTTAAAAAATCAACATCAAGCTAAGCCTCATACCTTACAGAAAAATTAACTCAAAATGGATCACAGATTTAAAAATGTAAAACAAACATACAAAACATTTGAGAAAAAAAGCGACAAAATCTTTCAGATCTAGGGCAAAGCAAGTTCTTAGACTCGGCACCAAACATATTATCCATAAAAGGACCTGTGCTCTGCAAAAGACTGTTAAGTAGATTAATTTTTTAAAAAGAGCTAGGACTTCTGGTTTCTGGTCCAGCATGTAAGAAGCTACAAGTCAACACTAGTCCTAGAAGAAAAAAGCTGAAAAAAAATGGAAAAAACAACAACTCTTCTTAGGATCTGTCAGAGTGTTAAGGTCAGGGGTCAAATTACAGCCCCCTCACTAAACAATGGAGAGACCAATAGGAAAGTACAGAGAATTGTAGCTTGACGGAGCAGAAGCTCCCAAGCACAAACCTCCCTAAGATTCAGTGCCAAAGCAGGGAAACAAATTATAACTGATGAATTACAAGAGGTTCAAAGTGAACAAATCTGAGATAAACTCCAGGGGAATCCAGTAATCAAGCATCTGCAAACTTTTACCTCCAAGAGGTTGACCAGGTTTTCACAGTGAATATTTAAGAAAAATCTCCTCTGAATATTGGAGATAAATTTCATGCCTCAGGCAACGGAAGGAGAAAAGGAACCATTGTGAAAAACACCAAAGCATTCTGTTCCTAATAAGGCTACCCTCAGGATAAACCAGATCAACTACAGCCTATACTGCTGGAGCTTTATCAGAGCATAACAGACCTGGGCAAAAGGCAAAACAAACTCCAGACCAGTTTAGCTAACCTGTTTCAAGTAAGGGGACACTGCAGAGACTGAGAGGTACTTGTGAAGTTTACAGGGCAGAGCTACAGGCTTTCTGAAAGACTGAGACCTCCAGATAAGATTACAGAATGCTTCTCCATCCCCTTGTACCTCAGTATAACATGACTAAAGGCCTATTTACAGCAGATCCTTTCATTCAGTAGCACATATCTGGTTATCAAGAAAAAGTTATAAGACAGTCAAAGGCAAAATCCAGTTTCAAGAGCACAGCAAACAGCAAAATATAGTCCAGTGTGGCAGGGATGTTGGAATTATCAGACTAGGAATTTTAAAATGATTATGATTAAGATGCTAAGGGTTCTAATGGATAAAGTACACAGACTGCAAGAACAGATGGGCAATATAAAGAGACAAAAATTATAAGAACCAAAAAGAAATGTTAGAGATTAGAAACACTACCAGAAATGAGAGATAATTTTGATGTACTTAATGTAGGCTGGACACAGCTTGGGTTAGAATCTAAGCTTGTGGTTAACTCTATAGAAAACACCAAATTTGAAAAGCAAGAAGAATAATAATAGAAAAAACAAAAGAAAACACAACCTAGAACAGAGTATCCAAGAACTGTATGACAACTCAAAAGGCATAATATATGCATAATGGAAATTCCAGAAGAATAGGAAAAAGAGGATTACAATACATGAAATTTCTGAAACAATGACAGAAGAATTTCCCCAAACTAATGTCAGATATGAAACCACAGATCCAGGAAGCTCAGAGAACATCCACCAATCTAAACGTCAAAAACCAAACCAACCAAACAAACAAAAAAACTATACTTAGGCATATAATTCCCAAAATTACGGAAAACCAAAGATAAATTCTTGAAAGAAGCTATAGGAAAAACATACCATACCTATACAGGAAAAAACATAAGAATTACATCTGATTCTCACAAACAGTGTAAGGAGAGTGCACTGAAACACTTAAAGTGTTAAGAGAAAAAACAAAACAAAAAAAAAACACCCAACAACCCAACCTAAAATACTAATACCTGCAAAATTTTTTTCAAAAGTGAAAAAGAAATACTTTCTCATAAAAACAAAAATCGAGGGAATTTGTTGCCAGTGATCTGCCTTGCAAGAAAGTGTAAAAAGAATTATTTAGAGAGAAAAAAAATGATAAAGATCAGAACCCAAATCTACGTAAATAAGGAAAATGCATCAGAGAAGGAAAAAGTGCGGGTAAAATAAAATTTTAATTTTTCTTATTTTTAATTGATCCAACAGATGATTTGTTTAAAAGAATCACAGAGCCGGGCACGGTGGCTCAAGCCTGTAATCCCAGCACTTTGGGAGGCCGAGGTGGGTGGATCACGAGGTCGAGAGATCGAGACCATTCTGGTTAACATGGTGAAACCCCGTCTCTACTAAAAATACAAAAAATTAGCTGGGCATTGTGGTGCATGCCTGTAATCCCAGCTAGTCAGGAGGCTGAGGCAGGAGAATTGCCTGAACCAAGGAGGCGGAGGAGGTTGCGGTGAGCCGAGATGATGCCATTGCACTCTAGCCTGGGTAACAAGAGTGAAACTCCGTCTCAAAAAAAAAAAAAAAAAAAAAAGAATCACAGAAACAAAGTACAGAACTATGTATACTTTTAGAGAGACACATATGCTTCTATATAAACAAAATGAGTGACAGTAGTAATATAAGAAACTAGAGGCAGAAATTAGGATTATTTTGTTATCATAAGATTTTCACAATGCCTGTGAGCAGTAAAAATGTTATTTGAAAGTGGACTTGAATTAATTGTAAATGTATACTGAAAACTCTAGGGCAAACACTAAAAAACGCAAAAGAAAGAAAGGTAATTAGTATGCCAATGAAAGAAAGAAAACATAAACAAATAAAATGCTCAATCAAAACAACAAAAGGCAAAAAAAAAAGGGAGAGGAAAACAAAAATAAGAACAAAGAACAAGGACAACAAATAGAAAATAACAAATGGAATAAATATTAATCCAACTATTACATCAATAATTACTTTGAATGTCAGTGGTCTAAGTGTACCAATTCAAAGACAGAGACTGTCAGAGTGGGTTAGAAACAAGACCCAATTATACGTTATCTACAAAAACTCACTTTATTTAAAATAACGATACATATAGATTAAAAGTATATGGATGAAAAAAGATGCCATGCTAACACTAGTTAAAAGAAAGTAGAAGTTAATATACTAATTTCAGACATGGCAGGCTTCAAAGCAAGAGAGGCATTACATAGTGATAAACAGGTGACTGCTCCAAGAAGACATAGCAATCCTGAATGTATATGAGCCTCACAATGTAACTTCAAAGATGTAAGGCAAAACCAGAAAGAACTGCACAAAGAAACAGAATAGACTATTATACTTGAAGACTTCAACATCCCTCTATCTGAAATTAACAGGTCCAACAGGCATGAAATCAGGAAGGACACAGTTGAACTCAACAGCATAACCAACAGGATATAAGGGACTTTTATGAAGCACTTTATCTAAAAAACACACATTCTTCTCAAGCTCATAAGGAACATTCTCCAAGACAGATAATATCCTGGGCCATAAAACACATCTTAACAATTTATTTATTTATTTATTTATTTTTGAGACAGAGTCTCACTCTGTCACCCAGGCTGGAGTACAGTGGAGCAATCTCAGTTTACTGCAACCTCAGCCTCCCAGGTTCAAGTGATTCTCCTGCCTCAGCCTCCTCAGTAGCTGAGATTATAGGTGTGCAGCACCATATCCAGCTATTTTTAGCAGAGACAGGCTTCCACCATGTTGGTCAGAATGGTCTCGAACTCCTGACCTCATGATCCTCCTGAATCAGCTTCCCAAAGTGCTGGGATTACAGACGTGAGCCACCATGCCCAGGCCAACAAATTTTTTAAAAATAGAAATTACACAGTATCTGCTCTCAGACCACAGAGGAATTAAACTATAAATCGAAAACAGAGATAGCTGGAAAATTCCAAAATATATGGAAATTAAACAATGCACTTCTAAATATCACATAGGTCAAAGAAGAAATTTCAAGAGAAATTTAAAAATACTTTAATGAAAATGAAAATGCAAGATGTCAAAATTTGTGAAAAACAACAAAAACAGTACTTAGAAATTTATAGCATTGAATGCATATATTTGAAAAGAAGACCTAAAATAAATAAACTAAGCTTTCATTGTAGGAGACTAGGAAAAGAAGGGTTAGAAAAGAAAAGGACACACAAATTACTAATGCTGGAAATGAAAGAGGTGACATCACTATAGATCCCCTGGCATTAAAGGAATAAAGGAGTTACATCAACAACTATATGTCAACAAATTTAATAACATACATTTGAATGTATGTTATTAAATGAACAAATGTTATAATAAATTAAATATATATAATAAATGTTATAATAAATTAAATGTTATTAAATGAATCAGTTCCTGGGTGACACAATATGCAAAATTAGGAAACAGATAATACGAATAGGCCTATAGGTGTCAAGATATTGAATCAATAATTAATACTCTTTCCAAACCAAAAGCAAAAGGTCAAGATGGGTTCACTGGTATGTTCTACTAAACATTTAAAAAAGAAGGGAAGTATATAAATCCTCTGCAATCCTTTTCAGAAGAGTCACAGAAATATAGCCAACTGATCTTTAACAAAGGAGGAAAGGGTATAAAACAAAGAAAATCTTTTCAAAAAACAGTGCTAGAACCAAATATCCACAAGCAAAATCAAAACAAACAAACAACACTAGAGACAGACCTTACACTCCTCACAAAAATTAACTCAAATGGATTACGGAACTACATGTAAAATGCAAAACTTTATCCTAGAATACAATGTAGAAGAAAAACTAGATGACCTTGCATTTTGTGATGACTTTTTAGATATAACACCAAATGCACTATCCATAAAAAAAGCATTGATGAGCTGACCTTCATTACAACAAAAAAAGCTTCTCTTCTGCAGAAGACACTCCCAAGAGAATAAAATAAGCTACAGAAGGAGAAAAAAAAAATTTACAAAAGACATGTCAGATAAAAGACTTATCCAAAATACAGAAACTCTTATAACTCAAACCCATTAAAAATGGGACAAAGACCTGAACAGATGGATTTCACCAAAGACATACAAATGGCAAATAGGTATATGAAAAGATGCTCCATATCATGTGTCATCAGGGAAACGCAAACTAAAACACCAATGAGATATTATGCATACCTATTAAAATAGCCAAAACCCAAAACACTGACACCACCAAATCCTGACAAGGATGTAGATCAACCAGACATTCTGGCAGTTTCTTACAAAACTAAATATTCCTACTCTATGACCGAGCAATTGCACTCCCTGAAATTTACTCAAAGAAGATGAAAAAATATGTTCATATGAAACGGTATTTTCGTATGTTTTTAGCAGATATTTTGTAACAGTCAAAATTTGAAAGCAACACAAATGTCACTGGTAGGTGAATGGATAAACAGTGGTATATCCACTAACGGAATATTATTCAGTGCAAAAAAGAAATTAGCTATACAAGCCATGAAAAGACATGGAAGAAACTGAAATGCATATTACACTAAGTGTAAGAATCAAATCTTAAAAGAGTCCATCCTGTGTGATTACAACTATTGACATGTGGGGGGAAAAGCAAAACTATGGAGACAGTACAAAGATCAGTGGTTGCCTAGTGTTAGAGGGAGAAAAGAATGTATAGGCAGAGCACAGAGAATTTTTATGGCAGTGAACTTAATCTTTATGATACTTTAATGGTGGAGACATGTCACTGACTAAACCCATAGAATGTACAACACCAGGAGTGAAGCTTAATGTAAATTACAGACTTTGGGTAATACTGTATCAATGGAGGTAAACCAGTTTTAACAATTGTACCACTGTAATGTAAGATGTTGATAATTGGGAGGCTATACATGTATGAGAGCAGAGAATGTATGGGAAATTCAGCATCTTCTGGTTCTTTTTGGTGTGATTCTGAATCTGGTCTAAGAAATAAAGTTTATTCTTTAAGAAAAGTTAAAAAGACAAGCTTCAGTATAAAAAATTTCATATGTATATCTAACAACTAACATTAAGAATATGTTAAAAATGCTCTCGAAACTCAACAGCAAAAAAGCAAACAATCAAATTAGAATATATGCAAAATACTTGAAAAAATATATCATCAAAGAGTATATACAAACAGTATAGATGTTTGTATAAATGGTAAACAACAAATGAGAAGATATTTAACATCATTAGCCATTAGGGAAATACTAATACAATCACAATGAGATATCACTATATACCTATAAGAACAGCTATTAGAGAGTGCCAACATGAAATATTGGCAAAGGATTTTGAAAAACTGGATCACTCAGACATTGTCTGTAGGAATGTAAGATGGTACAGTTATTCTGGAAAAGTTTTGCTTTTCTTTAAGAAATTAAACATGCAACTACCATATGACCAAGAAATTGCACTCTTGGGTATTTATCCCAGAGAAATGCAGATTATGTTCACATAAAAACCTGTACATAACTGTTGATCGCAGCTTTACTTGTAAGGGCCAAAAACTGGAATCAGTCCAGATATCCTACAATGGGAGAATGGTTAAACCAGGTGTCCCCAAACTACGGCCGGCGGGCCACATGCGGCCCCCTGAGGCCATTTATCCGGCCCCCCATCGCACTTCAGGAAGGGGCACCTCTTTCATTGGTGGTCAGTGAAAGGAGCACAGTATGTGGTGGCCCTCCAATGGTCTGAGGGACAGTGAACTGGCCCCCTGTGTAAAAAGTCTGGGGATGCCTGGGTTAAACTGTGATATATCCATATTATGAAGTACTATTCAGTAATGAAGAGGAATAAATTACTGATAACTAGAGCAATCTGAATAAATGCCCAGTGAATAACGCTGAGTGAAAAAAGCCCATCCCAAAAGATTACTTATGATTCCATCTACATAGCATTCTTGAGGTGACAAAAGTTTTAGAAATGGGGGTAACAGATTAGTGATTGCCAACAGTTGAGGATGAAAGGTAAGAAGTCAGTAGGGATATAGAAGAATACTACGAGAAATACTTGCAGTGACAAAAATGTTCTGTCTTCACTGTATGAATGTTTTGTTCATTTTTCATCTAAAATTGAAAGCTTATCTCATTAATTTTCAACTCCCCCCAACCCGTACAAGCCAGTTAAAGTACAAATTTTTCTATAAATATCAATTAGCCACAACTACAAGTTCTGATGCGGAATCTTTTCATTATCATAGAATTTTCTATATTTTCTAATGTTTGTCACGATTTCTTCTTTTTTAACAAATATAGATAGAGTCTCACTACATTGCCCAGTCTGGTCTCAAATTCCTGCACTCAAGTGATCCTCCTGTCAGCCTCTAGATTAGCAAGAATTATAGGGACACACCACCAAGCCTGGCTCCAATGATTTTCTTCTTTGGAGATCTAGTTTTAATTGCCAAGTATTTTCAAGTATTTTCCAACTTATTATCATAAAAACAGGTAAAATAAAAATTAGAAAGAATAGTACAACCAAAAACTATATGCCTAGATTGACCATTATTTATCAAATTTATTTTCTTTCTATATTCACACAATGTATTATAATTCATTTTGCTGTATTTTAATAGTTGTACACATTACAATACCTGACATCTCCCAAGAATAAGACAAATGTATCTACTAATAGCAAAATTTCCATTATGCCATCTAAAAACATTAACAATAATTCCACAATACACCATGCATTCCACATTCACATTTTCCCTAATTATCTCAAGAATGTCTAACAGAGCTTTCACCCCTAGAACCATGTAAAATCTAGGTTCAATACGGTAAGTGGCTGTTACATCTTTAAAAAACAAAAAACAAAAAACAAAAAACAAAAAAAACTACGATATTCCCTTTCTGAAGAGCCCAGGACAGTTGTCTTGAGAATGTCACACTCTGAATTTGTGCAACTGTTTTCTCGTGATGTCATAAAGAAATGCACATACTATTCTAAAACATACACCTTATATATTCTTCATAATACATGGACATCTTTTCCACTCACTGTTTTAACTTATGAGTCAGTGTCCATACAACTTGAGTACTAGTTATGAAGTGTGACTACACATTAGTTGAAGTGCATGATATATACAATTTAGTTAATTACAGCTTTAATTGAACAGTTTTAATGAGATGCATAGCTGTTATTCAGTAGTAACCTACTGAGGCATAAATGCTATAAATAACACATAAAATCACAGTGATCCATATTCTTTTACTGAATCAAACCAATCTGTCGTGTTTTATCTTTTTTATTAGTTCTCCACCTGGGAGGCTGGTAAAAACCCAGTGAGCATGGTGTATGGATATACAGTCAACTCTCTGTATCTGTAAGTTCTGCATCCATGGATTCAACCAACCATAAATTGAAAATACTCAGGGAGCCAGGCGCGGTGGCTCAAGCCTGTAATCCCAGCACTTTGGGGGGCCGAGGCAAGTGGATCATGAGGTCAAGAGATCGAGACCATCCTGGTCAACATGGTGAAACTCCATCTCTACTAAAAATATAAAAAATTAGCTGGACATGGTGGTGCGTGCCTGTAATCCCAGCTACTCAGGAGGCTGAGGCAGGAGAATTGCCTGAACCCAGGAGGCGGAGGTTGCGGTGAGCCGAGATCGGGCCATTGCACTCCAGCCTGGGTAACAAGAGCTAAACTCCGTCTCAAAAAAAAAAAAAAAAAAAGAAAGAAAGAAAGAAAGAAAGAAAATACTCAGGGGAAAAAAAAGATGGCTGTGCTGAACATACAGAAGCATTTTTTGGATCATCATAACCTAACGACATACATAAAAATGATTTACATAGCATTTACATTGTATTAGGTATTACAAGTAATCTAAAAGTGATGTTTTTTTTGAGACGGAGTCTCGCTCTGTCACCCAGGCTGGAGTTCAGTGGTGTGATCTCAGCTCACCGCAACCTCCACCTCCGGAGTTCAAGTGATTCTCCTGCCTCAGCCTCCCGAGTAGCTGGGATTACAGGTGCCTGCCACCACACCCAGCTAATTTTTTGTATTTTTAGTAGAGACGGGGTTTCACCACATTGGCCAGGGCTGGTCTTGAACTCCTGACCTCAAGTGATCTGTCCACTTTGGCCTTCCTATACATTAGCATGGAATGTGTTTTCCCATTTGTTTGTGTCATTTATGATTTCCTTCTTTTGTAATTCTTGTTGTACAAATGTTTCAACTCCTTGGTAAGCTGTATTCTTAGGTTATATTTATTCTAAATCTTTATATGTAAATATAATACACACTTTAAAGTGTATCTCTTGTAGACAGTATATACTTAGATCCTGCCTTTTTTTTTTTTTTTTTGGATTTAGAGAGAGAGAGAGAAATAGGGGCAGGAGAGAGAAAGAAACAGCTAACTCTCTCACACTGAGTGAGAGAATCCAGAAAGATGGAATACAGGAGAGGAAAGCAGCTTCCACACTGAGTGGAAGGGAATAGAGAGAGATGAAGTTTAGGAGAAGAGAGGCTTCCCTGAATGGAGTGTCATGGAAGAGGATCCAAACATGGAGTTTGGATCCTGCTCTTTTATCTAGTCTGAAAATCTCTGCCTCATAACCATAATGCTTAACCCATTTAAATTTAAAGTGATTATTAATATGATTAAGTTTACTATCTTGTTTTTAAATCTATCATTCTGTTCTTTGTTCCACTAATCCTCCTTTCCTGTCTTTTTTATTCATTTGGTATTTTTTAGTGTTTCATTTTATCACCTCTATTGGCTTTTTACCTGTACCATTTTGTTTGGCAGTTGCTCAAGGGATTATAATATATATCCTTAATCTATCACAGTCTACCTTAACTGAATATTTTAAGTTCATCATCTTACAACAGTGGAATTCAATCTATCTTACTACTACTGTTCTCCATGCTGTTTCATGATCTTTTACTTCTACATGATTTAAACAATGTTAATATTTTGCTTTAAGCCAACAATTGTCTTTCACAGAAAATAAACACTTAAGTCATTTGTATTATCTTACAGAGAGATCAATTCTGGTTCTATTCACCCCTTCATTTAGATCTGAGGTTCTGACTGGTATCAGTTTTCTTGAGCCTGAAGGACTTACTTTAGCATTATTTACAGTGAAAGTCTGATGGTGATAAATTCTTTTAGCTTTTGGTCATTTGAAAATGTCTATTTTGTTTACATTTCAGAAAGATATTTTTGTTCAATTTAAATTTTCAGATTGACAATTTTTTCTTTCAGCATTTTAAAGGGGACATTCCATTGTTTTCCAGCTTTCATTCTTTCTGATGAGAAGTCAGTCTTTGTTACTGTTATTGTTTCCCTATGTATATCATGTGTCTTCCCCATGCCCACCCTCTCTAGCTGTCTTTAAGATGTTCTCTTTATCTTCAGTTTTAAGTAATTGTACTAGTTCTGCTACTACAATTTCTTTTGTGTTTATTGTGCTTGGTATTTGTTGACCTCCATTGGTATGTAGGTTTTCTTCAAATTTACAAATCTTTAAATAATCATATCTTCAAATTCTTTTTCTGCACCTGTATCTCTTCTTCTGGGACTCCACTTACACTATGTTCTACCACTTATGAGTCACAGAGGCTTGTTCATTTCTTTCTCCTCTCTTTGTTCTGTGGTTAACATCAGTGAAGTTTTCTTTTGTAGTTTCCAATCTGCCATTTAGCATATTCAATGAATTTTTTATTTCAGATATTAAATTTTTTTTATTCTAGGTTTTCCATCTGATTATTTAGAGCTCTACTTTGGCTGAGATTCTCTATGGGTAAAGTAGCCCTAGTCTTTATGGTCTAGACTTCCTGAAGTCTTAATGAATGCCCAAGGTGCTCAGCAAGATCTCTCCAATCTGGCTGTTTGAAATTCTGTCTCTCAGCACTGTGTAATCTCCAGAACCTCCACTTGACTACAGACCCCTTCTCAGAAGAGACTGGCCCCGCACATGTGGAATTCAGCATTCAGCTGAGGAATCAGGGTGATCTCCGTAAAGGTTTCTGATGTTTCTTCTCTAAGCAATTCTCTTCCTTCTAGTAGAAGCCTTACAAATCCAACTGCTTCAGCAGCCATTCCCTCCAATCACTGTTTCCTCTATCCTACGAAACCTCGAGTCTGTATTTGAGCTTTATTTCCCTCAGCTACAGTTTAAATGGCCAGTGTGAGCTTACCTATTGGGTTCCCCTTCTCCTAAGGATCACAGTCCTATGGTTGACTATCTAATGCCAAATAAAACCCAGTTGCTTCATGACTTTTATCTACTTTTATAGTTGATCATGTAGGGAGGGTAAGTTTAACACCCATTACCCCATTAAGGCCAGACCTGGAAGTTAAAATGTGTCAAAATTAATTTTTATATACTTTTAAAGTTTAATACATACTAATTAAGAAAACTGAGAAAAATGAACAATTTTCAAGAAATTAAAAAACCAAGCCCTACAAAGACCATCGGTTTACTTGGGGCATATTTTCTTCTGCTTACATTATTTGTACATGTTATGTATATAAAATCTTTTTTAAAATTAGGATAAAAATTAGTTTTATATTTTCTTTTCCCATTTAACATTGTATGGTAGGCATTTTCTCAAGACATTATACATAAATAACAAAGTATTTTTATAGCTATACAGTAAAATCTTGGCAGTAATTTAAAAATAATAAACATTCTTTTTTTATTGAACATTTAGACTCCACTACTATAAATAAATGCTTTGTCTTCAGATACGTACCTGGATCACTACATAATTCAGGTCTTTATTCAAATGTTACCCTGCTGGTGATCTCCTGATGAATCGACCTATTTAAAACTTTAATCCTCTTCCTTACATGCACACTCCCTATTCTGCTTTTCTTCAGAAAATTTACTATCGTATTACAGAGTATATATATATTTTTTACTCGTTTGTTATGTCCCCATCTACTACAATATAAACTTAATAAAATCAGGTATTTTTGACTATTTTGTTTACTGCTACAGCCCTAGAGTTCTAACAGTAACTGCCTGATAATCAGTCCTTAATTAACATTTATTGAATGAATGATTAAATAAATATTAAGAAAAAATATACATGGTTTACAAAACAAACAACTATGTAAAGAACAAAATAAAAGAAACATGTAGATGGTGAAAACATTCTTTTATGCTTTAAATTTTTTT